>NC_133020.1:14361742-14664772 GCF_048564905.1 Vicugna pacos
TCAAGGCTTCTCCCTGTCAGCAGCTGCCCCACCAGGTGACCCTGGGCAGGCTGTCTTAGCACTTTTGGAGCCCAGTTCTCAGTCTGTAAAGGGAGTGATGATTGTATCCCTCTGCTCCCAGGATGGTAGGAGACCTTGCTAATTGGTTTTTGGAAAATTTTGTATTATTGGATGAAAGCATTTATAAGGTTTGAGCTCTGTTTTTAGCCAAGTTTCTGTACAGTTGGATTTTCTTGACTATGGGAATGGGGCTTTTATGAGTGTCATGATGAACAGATGCCTTTATAAACCTCTTATGTTTCCCTCTGACTCATTTTTCATCTCATAGGCAATCAACACAAACTCCTTCAACTCTAAGAAAAATTCTTTGGTGGGGAGGGTATAGCTCAGTGGTAGGACACATGCTTAGCATGTACGAGGTCCTGGATTCAATCCCCAGTACCTCCATTTGGGGGAAAAAAAAGTTTAAAAAAAGATAAATAAATAACAATTTTTTAAAGAAAAATTCTTTGAAAATTTTAAATTCTAAAAATATGTGGTATAAACTAAATTTTTCTAAATCGAATTATGGATTCATTGCAGTAATAAACTGTGCTTGCTTAAAATTTTAAATTTTGAATGTTTTAGAAATGATTATGTTTTTCAAAGTGAATAGCTACCTTCTGATATTATCTTTTTTAACTGCTATATTGAGGTATAACTGACATACAATACACTGTTTAAATTGTACAATTTGAAAAGTTTTGACATACATATACATCCATGAAGCCATTACCCCAATCAAAATAATGAACTTACAATTAAAAACCTCCCTACAAATAAAAGTCCAGGACCGGATGGCTTCACCGGGGAATTCTACCAAACATACAAAGAAGAACTCATACCAGTCCTTCTCAAACTCTTCCAGACGATTGAAAAGGAGGGAACACTCCCAAACTCATTCTATGAAGCCACCATCACCCTGATACCAAAACCAGGCAAAGACACTACAAAAAAAGAGAATTATAGGCCAATATCACTGATGAACATAGACGCCAAAATCCTCACCAAAATTTTAGCAGATAGAATCCAACAACACATAAAAAAGATTATACATCATGACCAAGTGGGGTTCATGCCAGGGACACAAGGCTGGTTCAACATACGCAAATCAATCAATGTAATACATCACATCAACAAGAGAAAGGACAAAAACCACATGATCATCTCAATCGATGCAGAAAAAGCATTTGATAAAATTCAACACCCATTTATGATAAAAACTCTCGCCAAAGTGGGTATAGAGGGAACATATCTCAACATAATAAAAGCTATATATGACAAACCTATAGCCAGCATAGTTCTCAACGGTGAAAAACTCAAAAGCTTCCCACTAAAATCTGGGACAAGACAAGGATGCCCACTATCACCACTCCTATTCAATATAGTCCTGGAAGTCCTAGCCACAGCAATCAGGCAAGAGAAAGAAATAAAAGGGATCCAAATTGGAAAAGAAGAGGTAAAAGTGTCATTATATGCTGACGACATGTTACTATATATAGAAAACCCTAAAAGGTCCACAAAAAAGCTACTAGAGCTGATCGAAGAATTCAGCAAGGTAGCAGGTTACAAAATTAATGTTCAAAAATCAGTTGCCTTTCTTTACACTAAACTATAAATCAACAGAAAAAGAAAGTAAAGAAACAATCCCCTTTAAAATAGCACCCAAAGTAATAAAATATCTGGGAATAAATCTAACCAAGGAGGCGAAAGAATTATACACAGAAAACTATAAACCATTGATGAAGGAAATTAAAGAAGACTTTAAAAAATGGAAAGATATTCCATGCTCTTGGATTGGAAGAATCAATATTGTTAAAATGGTCACACTGCCCAAGGCAATCTATAGATTTAATGCAATCCCTATCCAATTACCCAGGACATATTTCACAGAACTAGAACAAATCATAATAAAATTTATATGGAACCATCAAAGACCTAGAATTGCTAAAGCATTACTGAAGAGAAAGAAAGAGGCTGGAGGAATAAAAAAAAATTAAAAAAAAATAATGAACTTACTTATCACTCCTCAAACTTTGCCCTTTTGGAATCCCTCACTGTCTCCCCTTCCCCCATAGTCTGCATTTTCTAGAATTTGGTATTAATAGAATCAAAAAACTTGTGCTCTCTTTTGCCTGGATTCTTTCATTCAGTGTAATTATTTTGAGATTTATTCCATGTTGTTGGGTGTACTATACTTCATTCCTTTTTATTGCTTAATGGTATTCCATTTCCTTTTTATTGCTTAATGGTATTCCATTGTGTGGATATACCACATTTGTTTATCTCTTCACTTACTGATGGACGTTTGGGTTGTTTCCAATTTGGGGCTATTATGACTTAAGCTGCTATGGACATTCATGTACACGTCTTTGCATGAATATGTCCTTTTATTTATCTTGGGCAAATACCTAGGAGGAGAATGGCTAAGTCATATGATACAATATTATCTTCTGAGTAGATCCTAAATAAATAGATACTGTGTTCACAAGCATGATGCATGTGAACCCCTACATATACTTCTCTTGATGCCTCCAAGTGTTTATCATGTTTATCATGAAAAAAAAGAACAAAAAAATTAAACTTTTTTTCTTTCCTTATGATAATAGAAAAAATATACTTTTGTGTTACATGTGCAATTTACAAAATGCCTTTGCATATATGTTCTTAACATATCCTCACAAATAAGTTCTTCCTCTATTTCTATGATTCACTCCAATTGATTCTCTCTGCATAGCAGTAACATCTCCAAGACTAGAGGTGTTCTCAAAAGAACTGCACATCCAAATTGCTTTTGCTCCCTTGTTTCTCAAACCCTAGGTCATACTCTCTAGCCAAAAGTCTACACTGTCCCAACCTCAGAAGAAAATCTGCAAGGTGTGGACCAGATCCTTCACTTGCCTGCTCTTGGCTGTGTCCCCTTTCTCTCTCTCATTTCCATGGATACAGACTCATTACTCACTAATGCTGACATTTTTATCTTACAAACTTCATATCTGGACTTCAACTCATTCACAGATATCTCCACTAAAAAGATACGGAAATTATAAATTCCAAAGCTCTGAATCCTCTTGCCATGCTGTTTAAGTTAGGAAATAATATTATTTCAGAGATATTTTTGAAAACTAACCTTGCATGTTCACTGTTTTCTGCCAGAAATCATTCCATTCAATTGTTGCAGAAAATTTTAGTGAGACCCTTAGAATCTTCACTCCAAAATCTCATCTACTCTCTCTCCATCCCCTTCTGCACTATCTTCTGCTTTCTTACTGCCTTTTCTTTCTTCACTCTTTCACTTTCTTCTAAGGTTTGGAGAAAACTCAGTCAAAGACTACAGGAGAGAATTCTAAAAAGAGTAGCTTTGGGACAACTGGTATCCTCATTGTAGAAGCTAGATTATATCCCTCCTTATGCAAAACTACAATTTAATGTGGATTTTAAAATTTTAAAATAGAACTACCAAAGCACTGAAAAATATGAGATTTAAAAAATATTATTAGGATGGGAGAAGTCTTCCTAAG
Organism: Vicugna pacos; assembly: GCF_048564905.1. NCBI lineage: Eukaryota > Metazoa > Chordata > Mammalia > Artiodactyla > Camelidae > Vicugna > Vicugna pacos. The sequence goes on from NC_133020.1 coordinate 14,365,303, forward strand.
TAAATGTAAAACTTAGAAGAATAAAGAAAATTATTGATAGAGTGATTATGTAAATTTTCCATTTCTGTATGTGAAAGACATCATAACAAAGTTTAAGAAGCAGATTGGGAGAAAATACTTGCAGTATTCATATAAGGGGAAAGGTTACTACTCAATATATAAAAAGTTCCTCAAGATTTGTGTATTTTACTGTACATAAATTTTACTTCAAAAAATAAAAAGGACTGTAAACAAATACTAAAGTTGCTGATAAGCATTTGGAGGACTTCGTGTACTGATATTAACAGCTGACTTTGAAATGTACAAAAATAAGGTGGATTGATAAATGAATAAAGGGATGGACAGATAGAAAGATACGTGATAAAAATAAATATGGTAAAATGCTAATTATCAGTTCTAGATGGTGGATGTTTATCGATGTCTACTGCATAGTTCTTTTAACTCTTCTATATGTTGGAAATTTTTCATAATAAACTGCTGGGGGAAAGCCCCTGAAAATGAATTAAAAAATACATATAACTCCTAAGAACAGTAAACAAAGCAAATGAGTAGACACTTTGAAATAAAGAAAAACAAATGGACCAAAAATTAAAAAAAGGATGTTCAATCTCACATGGAATCAGCCACAATTTATAAAGCTTGATAACATTCAACAGAAATGCACACAGACGGGGAAAAAATACACCTGTAAGAATATTTATTGATTTTTTGTTGTTGTTGAAAATAGAAAAGAGAAAAGAAAGAAAGAAAGAAAAGGGGAAAAAAAAGAAAAGAAACAGCCCAAATACCCATCCCTGGGGAAATGTTTGAATGACTGACAGTGAGTCTATGGTACAGAACCCTGGGTAGCAGTGGAGAAGAGTGAGGTAGTTCTGGGTGCCCTGACGTGAGATCTCCAAGGTCTACTGCTCATCAAAAAAACGAATGTTGCAAAGTGAATTGTATAAAATGAACACTTTCATAAAAAATAATACTAGAACTATGAATGTATGCAAATGCACAGAAAAAATGTCCAAAAGGATACATAATCAATCTGTTATTCAACCTAGGAAAAGAGTGAAAATGGAGGGAGGGAAGAAGACACTAAAAAGACATTTAATCTACCCTATAGACTCCCATGTCATTGGGACTTCTTATGACGAGCATGCAATACTTTTTGTAACTTTTTTAATTACCTAAATTGGTCCATGATGCTAATAAAGACTATTATCTGAATATCCTTAAAACACCCTGTGAAAGTTGCAAAATTCAGTCAAGAATCCACATATTTTTCCTTACGTCAAAAGCCTGAAGTCTTGCAGACCAAACATCTGGTGATCTTTTACAGGATTTTTCTTTACTTTTTCTCTGAATGTCTCAGCATTCATGTCTATTAAGCCAAATGGTCACAAGCCTATAAACCATGTGAAAGTTCTTTCTTCTCCCAAGCACTGCCCCTAGGGCTTAACCCAACCCTGGATGCGAAGCCTGGTCCCATTAGAAGCTCCATTGAGAGGAAAGTGTCCTTAAACATAATGGAACATATTCTGAGCTAAATGCCAAAGAGTAGATGGGTCAGGGAGAGGAGAGTTTTACAAAAACACTGCAAGCCAAAGGAAAGAGAGACGTACTTGGGCGTACAGCTCCAGTCAGCAAGCCGGAAGAGACTGCCTGGAGGCAGACAGAATGGTAGATCATTCTTTCAAAGTGAAGGTTCTAGCTCTGCAGAGACACGCAGACGTGGACAGAGGAGCAGAAGAGCTGAGTTGGGATACACTCTCTGAAAGATTATGTGCCCACGACGAACAGGCCCCATTCCCACGAAGAGCCTCAGAGCATTTCACAAACATTCTTGTCACGAGTGGGGAGGGCACTCAGCTTCTTGCCCACCTGTGGCTCTGTTACCTGCAAACTGGGTTCGTCTCTTGCTGGGTGTCGAGCCAAGACACAACCAAGCCAAAGCCCAGGAGAAGGAAGGTTATTACTCACAGCAAGCAAGGAGAATACTGGGGATCTTTTCTAAAGGAGTATCTCCCCAAACAGCAAAACTGGGGAAGTTTTAAGCTAAGAATATGCATACTCATGAAGGGGTTTGAGCAGAGGAGAATTCAGCACAGCATTAGGGCAAAGGTCAACAGAGTCCAAGCTTCAGTTGATTGAAGTCAGGAGGGTCAACATCATCCCTCCATCCTCCACCTGAACAGGGGCCTTAGTTCTAGCAGAACTCAATGATATATTATTATGTGTAGCCCTTGAGGAGGACTCTGCTGTAGCATGCACTATTGACCAACTGCCTTTTCTCCGTTCCTGCATTCCTTTGTTCCCTTAGGATCATTAATTACTGAGACCTGCTCAAGGGCAAGCATTGAGGCCAGGCTAGACCACTAATGGCTTAGACCAAAAGGGGTTCTCTTATGTCAAGAAAGCCAATCCTGGTTCTCTTCCTCCAGGGACACCCTAACCTATCTGCTTACAGCTTCTCTGGCAGGGATTGGATGGCTTGCATCTGGACTCTGGCAAAAACACCTGTGTCCAGGTGAGGATGTCACATAGCCAGTACCAGGATGCCATTCCCAGAGCACGTGTCTTGCTGCCTCTGCTGAAGGAAAAATCCCCCCGTGCTTTTGAGGGAGGCAGCGGTGCCCTGGTCACATTTGCCCTTATTTTACACTTCAGTTCACTCAACTCACATGTATGGGGTACTTAATTAATGCCAGACACTAAGCTTTGCTCTGGAAATACAAAAATGAGTGGTATGACCCTCTCCCCAAGAATCTCACAGTCTGCTGGGTAAATATTTATAATACGATGGATGTTTGTGAAAGGTACTGTGACAACACAAAGTCAACAGAGATCAACCGCTGGGGAAGGGAAAAGACGGGCCCAATGTCACGGAAGGTGAGCTCTGAGCTGTGCTTTAAAAATGAGTAGGAACTCAAGGGAATGAGGAGATTAGCCAAAGCCTTGGAGAAAATATTTGCAGAAGACCTATCTGATAAAGGACTTATCTAAAATATACAAAGAATTCTTAAAACTCAACAATAAGAAAACAACAACCTGATTAAAAAATTGGCAAAACATCTGATTGGACACCTCCTCAAAGAAGATACACAGATGGTAAATAAGCATATGAAAAGACACTCCACATCATATGTCACTGGGGAAATGCAAGTTAAAACAGCAACGAGATACCACTACACACCTGTTAGAATGGTGCAAATCAAAAACAGTGATAACACCAAATGCTGGAGAGGATGTGGAGCAAAAAGAAGTCTCCTTCATTGCTGGTGGGAATGCAAAATGGTACAGCCACTTTGGATGACAGTTTGGCAGTTCCTTGTAAAACTAAACATATTTGACCAAATAATCCAGCAATCACAGTCCTTGGTATTCACCCAAAGGAGCTGAATTGATGTCCACCCGGCACCTGCACACAGATGTTTGTAGCAGCTTTATTCCTAATTGCCAAAACTTGGAGACAATCAAGATGTCCCTCAGGAGGTAAATGGATAAACCAACTGTGGTACGTCCAGAAAACAGAATATTACGCAGTGCTAAAAAGAAATGAGCTATCAAGCTATGAAAAGACATAGAAGAACTTTAAATGCATATTACTAAATGAAAGAAGCCAACCTGAAAATCCTACATGTTGTATGATACGATATGATATACTGGATATGATGTGTATGATATGATATGATACTGGATATGATATGTATGATATATGATATACTGGATATGGTATATAGAGACAGTAAAAAGATTGCCAGAGGTTGGTCGCAGGGAAGGATGAATAGGCAGAACACAGAGGATCTTTTAGGGCAGTGAAACTATACTGTGTGATTCCACAGTAGTGGATACATGTCATTGTACATGTGTCAAAACTCAGAGTGCACATCACCAAGAATGAACCCTACTGTAAAGTATGGACTCCAGGTGATATATACCCAGGTTGGTTTATCAATTATAATACATGTCCCATTCTGGTGTGGGCCACTGATAGTGGGGGAGACTGTAAAGGGGAAGCAGGAATATATGGGAACTCTCTGTCCCTTCCACTCAATTTTGCTATAAACCTAAAATTGCTCTAAAAAATAAAGTCTATTTAAAAGGCAAAAAAGTGAGTAGGAGGTTCCACACTGGCTACCACACATGCTCCTCCTGTAGGTAAGAGAACCCGGCAAAGTCAAGCCCTCTGGATGACACAGGAAGCACTCATGTGAATAAATACAAAGATACTTTTAAAATTATCATAATTATATTTGATGGGTAGGGGAAAGGCAGACAGTGAATGTAAAGCACTGAGCACTGAGGATGGCACTGTAAATTCCCAGGATGTGGAGGCTGTTATTCTTCTTACCCTCTTCCTCTGCTTCGTCCCCCTCCTCCTCCTCATTAGCATTCCAGAAAGGGGGAACGTGTTTAAGGCTCAGAGATAGAAAATCCCACTAGGCTGTTGAGCGTGCACAGAGGGGGTCGTGTCTCTGGGACACAGGAACAGGGGTAGGAGCAGGAAGAGACAGGCCAGGTCCTGCAGAGCCATAATTAGTCCCAAAGAACTTTGGGTTTTATCTCACATGTAAACAGAGATGGTCTTAAGCAAGAATCCCTGAGCTCAGATTTGCACTTCTGAAAGATTGGGGATGGGATTCAGCCTGGTGGCCGCTGCCATCACCTAAGAGAGGAATTATGCTGTCCTGGGCCAAGCAGCAGGAGGAAGAGCAGTGCGAATGGAGACTGAGTCGGCAGGACTGACAGACTTTCTTAGATGGTAGAGGTGAGGTGGGAAGAGAGAGGTTGCTAGGATGGTATCTGGGTTTCTGGTTTTAGCGAACAAGAATGATGGGGACATCAAGGGGTGGCAGGGGTTGGGAGAAGGCAGTGAGGTAGAGAGAAGAGAGCAAAGACAATGAGAGTTCTCTGTCCCCAAGCACTTCCTGGACGGCCCCACCGATGATCGCGGAGGCAGCATTTAGGGGGCACGAGACACGGCCCTGCCACTCTGCTGAGCCTTCTGCCTGCACTGTCTCATTTAATCCTCCTAACAACCTCATGAAATAGACATTGTCATTATCCTTATTTTACAGATAAGGAAACTGAGGCTTACAAACCTGCCTAAAGTCACAAAGTGGTGGAGCAGAGCTCTACCCCCATGTCTCCCTGACTGCAAAGCCCACATCCCTGAAACCAAGACACTCCATGGACCCACTGACTCACCATCACCTCCAGCCTTTCACCTCTGTGTGATGTACAAACACGTGGCCTTGTCTCCCTAGCAGAGCCAGGCCCCATCTGGATGCATGGCTTGGTCCCTCAGCTGGGGATCCCTGGCAGGGGGCAGCTGGCACCACTGGACATGGTGTCCCTGTGGCCCATTTGCTAAGCACACTTTCCTTGTTCTCACCTTGGGGCAGGATCAGGCCCATGTGAGGACACCACAAATCCAGGAAGAGATTTCAGCTGCTAGAAGGGCATGTTCTCTTCTGGTTGAATGACACTTCCCAGAGGAGGGGCCCTTTTCTGCACCTGCTGCTACCTCCCGTCTGGACAGGGTGCACGGCCCCAGGAACTAAATAAGCCACCGTGTCAAGGTGGGGTTTTCATTAAGAAAAAGGAAAAGTAGAATTAGGGGTGAACACTGGACCAGGAGGAAATAAAAGATGGATGTATACTTGGTACACTGGTCATGAAAACCATTGGGACTGTGAAATTTGCTTTCCTCAGCAATGTGGAGCAATGAAAATTGCTACAGTTAATTAATGGCTGTGACTTTTAGCACAGCAGTTTGTAAATGCCAGTCCTCGGGCCAAGTAAGTCCATGATGAAGTGTCACTGCAAGATGAAATGGGAAAAGTAATGGCAATGCAATGTGCTTGTGTGTGTGTACATATAATACATATCACTATCACTTTTCCAACCGCCTTTCTTGGGAAAAACTCTCCCTTATTCTAAGACTATTATCTTCTCATCATTAGAGTAGTTTTTACATTCCAAGCAGCAACTCCAAAATTCTAGAACAATGACTGCCGTTAGCAAACTTTATTTCATCATTTAACCAACATTCAGTAAATATCTACTCTCCGCCAAGATGTCCCAGAAAACAAGACCAACCAACTCCTGCACTTACAGAGATTACCCAGCAGGAACGGTGGGTGCTGGGGACATCATACGGAACGTGAACCCCGTGTTCTCCTCCACGGGAGCATGTGACAGGTCACCTCTCCTCACTGGGGCATCCGGAAAGGCTTCATGGAGAAAATGGTGCCTAAGCTGAGCCCTATAAAATGAGTAGGGGTTAGCTGGATGAAGTGGCTCTAAGTGGTGGCAGTTTTGAGCAATGGGAGGGAGGTGGTGAGACTCAAGTGTCAGGAGGCTGGCTATGTCACAGGAGCACGCTACTGGTTTACATCTAGATCGTCTACAGCCAAGGAAGGAAAGTTCCCCAGCACAGGGTGAGCCAGAATCAAACCCACAGGCTGTGTTTCCAGAAGACGCTCCTAGCTGCTTGCAGCACAGACACCGAGTGATAGATGTCAGACTGCACACTCTCCGGCTCTGGTGATGAATAATAAGTGTCCAGTGAGTAAGATGCTGTCACTAGCTGGCAAGGCAGGGCAAACAGGTCACTGTTCTGAGCGCTCTACGCTTCATTTTTTCCTGTGTCTAAAATAAGAGGGTTAGATCATACAAAATACTATAATTAAAATAGATCCCCAGCAGGGATATACTGTAGAGCACAGGGAATTATACCCATTACCTTGTAATAATAGAATATAATCTGCAAAAATACTGAGTCACTATACACCTGAAACTAACACATTATAGTAAATCAACTACACTTCAGTTTAATCAATTAATTAATTAAAATAAAATAAGAGGATTAGATTAAATAAGCTCTAAGTTGTATCTCGGGTAAATATTCCATAATGATAGATGTATAGCAGCTGCCATTTGTTGAGCATTTGCAAACTGAAGTCACGGTGTTAGGTGTTGTACGTATGTTATCAACAACTCTCATCACAGCCCCATGACGTAGGTGTTACAGATGAGAAACTCAGACACAGAGCAAAAGTTCCAAGGTCATGCTCTAGTACATAGCAGATCCAGGATTCAAACCCAGGTCTGTTAGATCCCCAAATCCATGCTCTCTCCATCAGTCTGTACACGGTACCGTGAAGTTTCGTGACGCTTTATGATTTCACTGGTGTTCCTCAGCCTGGCATCCAGAGTCTCTTCTGTGCCACTCTCCCCCTTGGCTCTATCAGACTGGCCTCTGGGCTAGCCCAGTACCACCATCCCCCTGCAGCACTCTGCTCATGCTGTTCATCCTTGATCTCCCCAACACCTCCTCCCTCCCACTGGAATGAAATCAAGCAAGCAACTGGATGATGACCCAGAAACAAAACACACTGAGCAGGGTCATACACTGAACACACACACATGAGAGATGTTATAGGAGAGGATATTTGAGGTCCAACTGGGTCTTCAGAGTAGCCTTAGTAGAGAGAGTGACAGGATAAAGGTCTTGGCAGGAGCTCTTGCAACTGTGACAACTGGACCAAGTACAGCGGGATAGAAGGCACAGAAGTCCAGACATGATGCTGGCCAAGAGTGGCCCAGGAAGTGGCAGTGGAATTCCTGGGGCTGTGGAACTGGGTGGAGTTCCAGAGCAGGCGCTTCAGCCATGAGGAACAAGGCAAGAAACACCACCACAGTGGAGCCCAAGTCGGGGACTTGGCTCCGACGGACAAAGAAGAAGCTCAGTCACTGATGAGGGAGCCTTATGTGAGCTAGACCAGCAACAAAACTCTCCAAATAGGATGAGCACCAGGTGTTGGGACAAATCTGAGTCTGGTACCTTGGACAGGGAACAAGTGAGGTCACTACAAGGATCTTGGCGGCTTTGCTTCTAATCCTCGCCATGACGCCCACCAGCTGGGTACCCTTGAGACGCTTCTGGGAGACAACTCTCCCTGGGCCTCTCCTGAGTTTGCGTGTCTCGTGAGAGGCACTGATTACTGCTTGTTCCAGATTTATCTTTTCAAAGACAATGGTACGAAAAACAGCCTTGGAAGATAGAGTCTCCCTTTGGAACAAAAATCAAGAAGGCTTTCCCCCTATTATAAAAGATTTGGGTTCCCTAAACTCAAGATTCTTTTTCTGAAAAAACAGACTCACAGATAGATGTAGAGAAAGAACTAGCGGTTACCAGTGGGGAGAAGGAAGGGGGAGGGGCAAGATGGAGGTGGAGGATTAAGAGGGACAAACTATCAGGTATAAAATCAGCTGCAAGGATGTACTGTACAACATGGGGAATGTAGCCAATATTTTATAATAACTATAAACTGAGTATAACCTTTAAACCTGTATGAATCACTATACTGTATACCTATAACATATAATATTCAATTTATATTCAATAATATTTCAATTTAAAATATATGATACTATAAAATAAATAAATATAATTTTTTTAAAGATTCTTTTTCTGTAATGAAATCCACATCACGTGCAGGTGTCATCTGGTCCACTTAGCATATTTACTCAACAAATTCTATTCCTCCCTTCAACCTCCTCTCAGAGAGGTGGTACAGGGATCATAAAAAGAACTCATTGCAAATGCTAATATGAGCCATTAAAGTTATTATTCCTAATGCAAATTCTACAACTTTTTCAAATCCCAGCTCATTTTCTTCACCTCCGTGATGACCTTTCCATGTACTCCAGGACAGAGGTTACTCATACAATGTATACACACTGTCAAACATTTTCACACTTACTTCTTGAGTGTTATTTTTCACTCCCAGACTTGATTATTCATGTTGGAGGGTGGGGATGATATCTCCCACCTCTTCTGGATCACGTATCTACACTTAGCTTTAATGATAAGATGCCCAGTAAACACCTGTAAATTGATGAGTCTCATATGTCATCATTCTACCTACCTATTACCAGGAGAAGCTTAAGAAAAGTCAATAGGAAAGAATGTTAATTGTTTTTAATCAGTTTTACTGTCTCTGTGATACAGGCTTTCTAGCCTTGAGAGAGGGCAGGCTGATAAAAACTGTCTGTGGGATGGCAAGCCCATTGAACTTATCTGAAAGGCTCATTCAGTTCATGTGTTCACTGCACATTTGCATCAAATGTATTATTAAGCACAGACTTACGAATTTATAGATGCGAAGCAGAATGCGGTAATTCATAGCAGTTCTTTCAAGCAGCGCATCATGTGGAACAGGCCATCCGCCCACCCACAGGAAACAGGCTGGGTCGAATTTCAGAAGCCGCATCTTTACCCTGTTCCTGGGATCTCTGAGCCACAAAGCATGTCATCTATTCAAAAAAGATGTTAATTAATGGAATTGAGTTCTGAACTATCATGGTCAGCAAGCAATAACTCTTAGGAGTAAAAGCAAGACTAAAGCAACAAAAACCAAAATTAAGCTGATAGTACAAATAGTTATTATGCTACTGTCATCATTATATATGTTCAGGGTATCCAGGCAGTTTATTTTCTCCAAGATACTTGTCCTGCAAGGTGGGCAGAGGTGCCTTGGTCATGACTTCAAACTCTAAGAGCCATGCATCTCAAACACATGGTTTACCAAGTGCTGAAAATGTTATCTCAATGAGTTATGCTAAGATGCTGCACTGTTTCTACAGAGCCACCTGTACAAATCCAAAATTCTACTGTCATTGGGTACAAAAGACCACAAAGTAATATGAATCTATCATTTCACAAATCTGCAAATGAGGATTTGCCCTCCCCAAAAGGGCCCAAATGTGGAAATCTATCAGAGTTAGAATCTGACATGTCCACATTTTCATCACCTGTGAGTAGAAAGAATTGAAGAGGTTACAAAGAGAATCTTCCTGTCTCCTGATCTCCTATGTTCTAGTCTAAAACACGTATCGCCCACCATGTTCTTTAACTTGGATTTAAAAACAAAACACAAAACAAAATCAAAAGACAATATTCTCAGGTAACTTTACAACCTGTGAAATTAAGTGAAACCATGTGTATAGTGTGTCTGATTCATGATAAGCATTCACTGAATGTTAGTTCACTTCTCTCTTTCCTTTTCCCTAAATAAACCGGAAATTAGGGATAAGAATATGCCACCAAACCTAAGAGGGCAGGGACAGAGACAACAGACCACTCATCAAATGTTAACTCCATCCCACCAGCCATGTGTAGGGGAGGGAGCAAGAGGGACCCAGGTATCTGTTGCCACTGGAGATGAGGACACAGGTCTTTGAAAGTCTGTGCAGCAATGAGATCCACCAGATTAATAGATCCTAATCTTTTGGGTAGGTTCAGGTATCCCTAGGCAGGTGACACACAGACTATTCACATGGGCCATCAGGAAATGGAATTTTACCATCTCTTTCTTTCACCAGAGCATGAGGGGTTTGCAATGTGAAGACTAGTGAATGGACTGAAAGGCAGCCTTACACAGCTGTGCCTGTGACAAATTACTCACTATGCTGCAAGGTAGCAAAATGTGCCACACAAAAATGTGCCTCGTTGGCCTGAGGACTAATTTAGGCTGATTATTTTTAGGAAACCGAAGACTTGGGAACATTGACCTTCCCCTTAACTGCCTAAGAGAATTTAGATAGAGGGCTTGTTTCTGGAGGAGAGCTATTACCAGAGGTATCTGCAAAGACTGTGGGATTAGGTATTTATCAACTATACTTCAATAAAAAGAAATAAAAAATAAAAATAATTTAAATAATTTTAAAAAAGAATATGGGCTAGGTGTGGCAGGGAAAACTTAGCAGGACCTGAGATCAGAGTTCACTCTGTGTCCCACTGTCTCTGCAAAGCCCAGCGAGCATTCATTTACCAAACATTTGTTTTTCTAATTCCATGTGAATTGCTTCTCTCCCCTTGGAAATCCCAAACCACTACCTCCAACGTTCTCTTTTGTCTTCAGCTGGAGATGGTGTTTAAGGAGAGGGCTTCAGCTAACATTTTGGTGAGTTACTCAGTTTTCCTGGGTCTCTCCCATGGACACATGTATTCGACTTTTGTTTCATTTTCTCCTGTTTATCTGTTTCATGTCAATTTCATTCTCAGCCCAACCAGAAGAGCCTAGAAGGGTAAAGAAAAATTTCTTCTCCTCAACAATGCAGCCACTCCCATGCAGGCAGCCAGGCCGACCATGTTGCCCAGAGCCAAGACCAGAGCAGATCTCCAGCACATCCTTGACTGAAGAGGACTGCAGAGTTAATTAAAAATCCAAAACAAAGGGATCAATCTCACAAACCAATATATCATTGTTGTTGATGCATAAGAGGTGAAACTCTAACCTTGGGCAAGTCAAAATACTCTCTCTATAAGTTAAGTACAATTGTGTCTGGCAGCAGATATCAGATCAGGTGTAAATAACTGTGAGACCTGGAGATGAAAGCTCCAGTCCTCTTTGCATTTTGTGATGCTATTTTGCAGGAATCTGGTGTTACTGCCTTTTTTCCCTTTTGTTCTGTGCCATCCTCTTCTCTCAAGTGAGGAAACATTGCTGGGAGGAGTGCTCAGAGCCCTTGTCTCTGGTTTGCCAGAAGGCAAGGGAAGAAAGAATGGAGATTCTGGGTTGAGTTTTGGAATGTAAAGATTACTCAGAATAAGCTCTTAAAGCCGAAACCTCAGATAACAATTTTAGATAAGAAGAGCAAAACTTCAGATAGCAATTTTAGGTTCTTGCACCTGCCATACAAATGTCCACATTTTAATGAGTGTTTTTGCTTCTTTTATTCAAGGGCCTTGGAATTCTTTAGGATGAAAGGCCCCAGGAGCCTGAAAGGGATTAATGACAGGCTTTCTGCGTTATTATCCTCCCACAGACACCTGCAATCTGGGGGCAAAGGTGAACCTCCTGCCTGAAGCATGGCTGGATGGGGGGGGGGGGTGCTGCAGTTTTTGTTGCTTCAGAAAAGCTCTCCAGGGGTGACCATCAGCACCAAGAAAAGAGGGGAAGGAGTGATAACACTCGTAACAACAACAGCACGAGTGAGATGTCACGAGGCGCCGTCCTCAGCACCTTGAATTTCAGCCTGACAGCAGTAGTATGCATTTCCATTTTCCAGGTGAGGAAACTGAGGCACAGAGAGATTAAGTAACTTGCTCAAGCTTAAACATCTTATAAACACCAGAAACTGACATTGTACATCAAAAAATTTAAAAATCACAATTAAAAAAACTTATAAGTCAGACAAGACAGGATTTGAATCCAAGTGGTCTGAGTCTGGTAACTAAGCCCTTGACAGAAAGTCAGTCAAAGCTTTTTCATCCTGTCCATTTCGTAAAAGACTTGACCGGCTCAGGTGGGCTTGGAGCCCCCATATCCTGCCCTTGCTCCTCCTTCTGTACCTCTGGTCTCATCACTGATGCATGCCTACCCACTGTGTCCAAGAAAGCCATTGAAGGACGCTCAAGGACGCAACAGGGTACCCGCTGAGCGTCCAATCCTCGGGTCTGTCTAAGAAGCTGCCGCGTCAGGCCAGGTTGAGCGGCCTAACAGCTACAGGCGGGAGAGTGGAGGGCTGCCTGCAAATACAAAGTAGAGCTCTTTCCGCAGAGCAGCCCGGGAGCCGGAAGACCAGGCAACCGACACCAAATGAGGAATTGCTGAAGGAACTAGAGAGACTTAGCCTGGGGAAGAAAAGACTCAGAAGGCAGGAGCACTATCCTCCAATATCAGATCCGTTCTTTTGGGAAAAAGGATGCAGTCCTGCTGGAAAGTCCCAGTGCCGAGAATCCACACAAAGACAAGGAAGCTCATTTCAGCTAGAGCTGTCCAGAGACCAACGCTCACTGGAACCAAGAGCGTCCCTATGGGGCCCTCCCAGGTTCAAAAGTCTCTCCATGTCCCTTTTCTTATTTGCAGAGAAAAGGCTTCAGCCTCCTAGACCTTCCCTGAGTTCCAAAGGGCAGATTCAAACAGTTACTAATCTGGGAAGGGAGGGGATGCAGAAACAAGGGAGGAACAGTCAAGACACAATAGTGCAGGGATGGGGCAGGGTCCAGTTTCATCCCCATGGGACGTACATAACAATACCTTAAAGTTCTTCTACAAGAACTAAGGCCCCCACCCAGGTGGAGGATGATAACTTCAGGCTGAGCACAAGATTCCTGGAACACCATCCTATTACCTCACCACTAACCAATCAGAAGAAAGTCACACATCCTGCAGCCCTCATCCCCAATTTTGCCTATAAAAACTGTTCTGTGAAAACCATCAGGGAGTTTGGAGCTTTTTAGAGCATGAGCTGCCTCTCCTCCTTGCTTGGCCCTGCAATAAACTTTTCTCTGCCCCAAACTCTGATGCTTCAGTTTGGCCTCCTGATGTGTTAGACATACGAACTTGTTCTGGTAACACTTAAAAGTCTCCAAAAGAGTCACGGTTTCAGTCTGAATGACTGGTCACCAAAAGGAGGGAACACAGCCCCTTGGCTCCCGGATAACTCGGGTAGGTTTCAAAACATTTCCAAGCATGTAACTTTTAAATTTACACATCCCAGATTTTTGTAGATAATCCTATGATCGATCTGTAACTACAAGGATTACACTTTGTTTCAACATTTCCATCACTTCCACTATGGTAATTGAGCCTGTGCCTTCACGGGCTTCTCCGCCTTCCTCTATTTGTGAGCTCCCTGCCAGCAGAGGAAACAACCCAGGAATGTTGTGTTGAATGGAAAAGGCAGGAAAGCACTGTTTGACTTGGAATCCAATGACATGTGGCCCGCAGGCGGAGGACACACCGGGCTTACTGAACAGGGTGTTCTTTTGGGGTCTAGGGAACTCGGTGAAAGAATCTAAGTTCGCAACAAATGAGAGGAAAGAGAAGGGAAGAGCAGGGACCAGTGTGGTGTCCATACATGTATGATGGAAAACAGTTTTCTAGAGGCAATCATCTTGCTGCAGTGTGGTTTGTTTTGCTTTATGCTTTTTTTTTTTAAGAAAATACATCACAAGCCTAGGGACTAAGATAGTAATTTTTAACTACAGTTTATAGGGAGGGAGGAATTAAGAAAAAAAAAGCAAGGAGAGAGAGCGAGCGAGAGAGAGAGAGAGAGAGACTTCCAAAAGACCTCAGGAAGGAAGTAAACAGATTCCATACAGTCGGGGTGCCAGGACAATGCGGCTTCAATCAGAGGGCTAGAGCAGAAGCTCTCTCAGGTTTCCGCCTAGTTTATGATGCTTTGATTATTGCAAGAGGAATGTCAGCCCCATGCAGTGGGAGAGGACAGGAAGCACGTGACGGGGAGTCACCTCGTCCCTGGCTTGGCTGTGGGACTTTAACTAAATCACCGCATCTCTTTGAGCCTCAGGGTCACATGTGTGTCCACATGAAACTTTTAGGACAGATGTCTCCAAGACCCCTTCTAACTCTGAAGTTCAGTGATTCCAGGATTAAATTCTAAAAGAGCTTGTAATTGCCCTGGAAGTGTCTTCCTCCAGGTAAAACTGAGGAAATGGAGAGAATAGCAGAAAGGGAATTTGTCCATGAGCATTTTGAAGAGTTTGTAAAAAGGAACAGAGCTGGGGGAGGGTGTAGCTCAGTGATGGAGCACGTGCTTGGCATGCATAAGGTCCTGGGTTCAATCCCCAGTATCTCCATTAAATAGATAAATAAACCTAATTACCCCCCCTAAAACAAAGACAACAAAAAAATTTTAAAAACAACAAAAAAAGGAACAGAACCAATGAGAAATGTACGCAGGGAAACTAGACTTTTCCTGGGGGTCAAATACCTCTGTTCCTACTCGTGTCTTATGATTACCAACGGGAGGGCAAAAGCAACCTCAGGTCGCCCCCTCCCTTCTGGAAATCTCCTCAAAAAATAAGGTGATGCATGGTAACCTGAAGAGATGTAGATAGATCTATGAGGCATCAGCAACTGATCTTTGTCATTAGCCAGGTCAGGCCTCACGCTCTGTGGACCACGTGTACAAGTGGGTCACCCAACACCCAGAATTAAAGCAAAGAATCTGGAAGGATAAGTCCGGCAAAATGTGGAATGGCCTGGGGAGGTGTCAGGATAGAAATTTTCATAGAAAACTCTGGAAGCACCAAGAAGCCAGAACAGTTGGGGACTGGTTACCTTCTCACAAGGAGATCCTGTTCCGGAGTCCTCAAAAGCAACCTCCAAAATAGCCAACTGCTGCCTAAATGCCTGCCCTCAGTCACAGGCGACTCCCGGCAGAACCGTGAGGAGTCAGTGCCGACACGTGAGTGCTGGAGCTGGGGGAACATATTCGTGCACATCTCCTCCTGCTGCCAGAGAGCCAGGTTTGGGTCCAGGTTGCTCTGGAGAAACTGACAGCACTGTCTGTGAGCTGGAGGACGAGGGCCTCCGAGGGGGCACGGCCCCTGAGGTGCTCAGTACAGCGATCCCTCCTGAAAGCCAGTGAAGTACTTGATGCTTCATATGTAACTGATTGTCATCTCCGGGCAAGAAGCCACCAATAAAGACCCATGCCCGCGGTGGGGTGACGTCATAATAGTACGTGTGTGTACGCAGTTCTGCATAACAGGCCTTTCATGTACGCCTCCTCTTCGGTGCTCAGGACAACCCTGTGAAGCAAACAGAACTGATATTATCACCCCGCTTCAAAAATAAAAATCCCAAGGCTCAAAGTGACTTAATGACATACTCCAGGTTCCATGGCTAGGGAGTGTCAGAGCCTCGATTTTAGTGTTCACGTTGATAAAAGGCAGTACTTCAGAAAAGAGGAGACATAACCAATCCTCTGGGCTTTGCTTCAGAATTTACTTTCATTCATCTGCTGTGGATGTAAGCCTCAGCAAGCCAAGCGTGTGCGCTTTCCTGGGTGAGAGGCTCCCAATCCCTGCAAATCATTAGTTTCTCCCAGCTGATTCCCCCCACACACCGCCCCAGAATCACACTGGGTGCTCACGTGAACCCTTCCTGCTGCGCTCCAGCACCAGCGAGTACTTAATATACTGAACGTCCATGCAGTCCTCACCAAGCCCCACCGGGCTCTGTGGCCACAAGAAAATGCTACTTTTATTCTCCAGGAATTTACAGTCTTAGGAAGTAAGAGAAGATGGTATCAAGTTACACGTGGAACAAACTGCTTCACAAAATGCCACGATTCGTAGGAGAACATGAAATCTGAATATAGGCAGACAATGTCTCGACTGGGGAAAAATCACTGGGTTTGGCTGTACTTCTATGTCTAAAGCTAACTGCTTGAACAGCACATTTGCCTTGTTCACGGTCGTTAGTAAATAAAAACGTGTTTGCGTATTACAAAGGCAGGCTTAGATTTTGCAAGCCTTACACTTACCACTACTACTACTACTAAGATACTGGACAGTTCCTTTTAACCTTGTAAATTCCTTGAGTGTCAATTACGACTCAGTAATAACAACTTCCATTAATGATATGCTTACCTGTGCCTGGCATTTTAATAGTGCTTTATACTTGTTACCTCATGTAATTGCCTCCAAGACCCTATGAAGTACCTGTTATTATTTCCACTCTTCAGACACAGAACCTGAGGACTAGACTAGAAAGATTCTGAATAAACTAGCTCCCAGTTCTGTAACCGGAAAAAGTAGATTTGAACCAAGATCTGCTTAAATCCAAAGCTCTTGAAAAGATCACATTTCCTCATTTTAGCTATATGACATCCTCATGAAGTAGGAAAGGTTTTATTAACCCCATTTTGAAGATGAGGAAATGGATTTATTTAAAGTTTCAATGACTTACATAAGAGTTTTAGCCCTAACCCGACAATTGCATGCTACCTACAAGCCATTCTATGATCTTTATACAGTATCAGCAACTACTTAAATCAAGAAGGAAAGCCAGAATATTGCAATTAGCTTTGAGACTGAAGTATCAGCTGCATTTTTAACCACTCATTTTTAACTGTTCTTTGCTACATGGGCAGTATTGCCTCTAAACGTTAAAATTCTACCCTTTTACCCAATAGAGAATGCAGAAGGTCTGGAATCTTCAAAGCCAAGCTAGAAATGAACTACATTTAAGAAAACTCCTATTCTGGACACTCTCAAAGCCACATGATGCCAGAAATGGTTGGAACCTTGAGCAGACTTTCTTGAGCACTTATCCACTTAAAACTAGCAGTTATGATGGAATCACTGATGACTCAGCCAACTCCAAATTCCACTGGGATTCCTCTCCGCAAGCCCTGTCCATTTTCAGTTTCCCTCCATAAAGATTCCATCTCTGAACTTCTGCCATACTCGTTAATCACCCCAGCAGCAAAATGTGTGTCCAGGCCGTGGCACTCCTGCTTGCACAGAACTTCCCTTAGAACTGTATTCCTGCCGTAACTTATCAGAAAGTCATGGGTCATCATCTGTAAAGTCATATCCTCAAGGTCATCCTCATCAGTAAAATAATATTAATAAACCGACCTGGCTGCATTATGGGGATTAAGTGAGACAATGAACAAAATTAATGATGATGAGGAGTTTAAGTCTGTTAAATTTTATTAAGGAGAGTATGAGTAATCAGGACATGCAATTCGATTTTTTTTTTAAACTCTGAATTAGATCTTTTCTCAGTCAAACACTGATTTAAGAAAGAAATAGACAAGAGGTAGGGTTATTCAAATAGTCGATTTGGATCATGTTGTGCCTGTGATGTCTGGATGGATCAGGGAGAGAAGGCAAGGTTGGGAACCATCTACTTTTACATATTAGAGGGAGGAAAGGCTTGCATGAAGAGGTTGTATTTTTAGGCCTTTGCTCCCTTACTCCCACTATGCCTACATATTCTATTTTTCTATGTTATAAATTAAAAGCAATAAGGCTCAGTGAGGGCACACCTTACTGAAAGGAAGTGTATGAGCTAGAAGTGAGGACGGAAGTGGAAGTAATTTCAGTTTCTAACACTGTGTTAGTTTCCTAAGGCTCCTGGAACAAATTGACACAAAACCTGATAGCTTAAAGCAACAGAAATTTACTTTCTCGCATTTCTGGAGGCCAAAAGTCTTGAAGTTGTTTCACTGGGCAAAAATTAAGATGTCAGCGGGGCCACGCTTCTTCTGGAGGCTCAGGGGAGACGCCTTCCCTGCCTCTTCCAGCATTCCTTGGCCTGTGGGACTTCACTCCAGCCTCTGCCTCCATGGCCACGTTGCTATCCCCTCTTCTGTGTGTCTAAGCTCCCTCTGCTCCCCCTTACAAGGATACACGTGACTGCATTTAGGGCTTACCCTGAGGATCCATGGTTATCTCCTGATCTCAAGATCCTCAATGTTATCATATCTACAAACTCCTTTTTTGGCATATTAGGTAACATTCACAGGTTCCAAAAATTAGGAGGTGAATATCCTCTTTTGGGGGGGGGGTGGATTTTTGAGCCTACCACAACCACTTTATCTGCTAGACACCAGGTCCACAAAGAGAGATCTTGGAGATGCCACTGACTAGACTATTGCCCTTGACTTTGAAGAGGTTTTCCTCCAGACCATCACACAAAAGTTTTATTTACTAGAACAAGTTGGGCTCATTCAATCCATTTCAAGTCAGCAAAGGATAACCGAGCAAGTACCCGTGCCTCGGGCACCATGGGGATTTCTGAGATGAGTAAGGTTTCTTCTTTGCCCCTTGGGAACAAACCAGGTGAACTAGAGGAAACCTCAGTTCCACTTTCCTTTATATACAATAACAGAATAAACAAGAGATCAGTAAGAATGAAGACCAGGAGCCACATGGGGACAAAAGCCCTGGTCCCAAGAGGATCCAATGCCAGCTCCGATGCCCATGAGGTCAAATCTATTCCCTGAACATAGTCACTAAATGACATAAAGTCTCTAGACACTTTTTAGTATTTGGGGTAGGGGGAGCAGAAATAAGTTAAAATTCATGGGAAAACTGCAAAAATAAGAATAATACAAAGAATAGTCATCTATCCTTTCCCCAAATTTAGCTATTGTTACAATTTTACCTCACTTGCTTTATCAGGTGTGTTCTAGCCCATTCTTTCTCTCTGTCTCATAAATAAATGTTTCTAAACCTTCTGATAATAAATTGCTTACGCAGGGCCTTTTGCTCCTAAATACTTTTATTATTTTGTACGATTAAGGATATTTTCTTACAAAACCTTAGTGCAGTTATCAATTTTAGTAAATTTAGCACTGAACATTACTTTTATTTAATCAATTATCAGATTTCCAATTATATCAATTGACTCAATAAAGTCCTTTATTTTTAGTTTTTTTTGCCTCCTTCAGTACAAAATCCAGCCTAGGATCAGGTACTGCATTTAGTTGTCATGTCTCCTTAATTCCCTTAAGCTTTTCTCTACCTTTTGACATTGACATTGCCAATGACATTGACATTTTTGAAGAATACAGTCCAACTTTTTAAATAGAATGTTATGTATTTGTTTATTTGTTTATCTACTGCCTATATATTTCTCAGTAGGGCTTATTAATTTCTGTTTTTTCCAATCATTTATCATTCAATGCCATACTTAATTGTCTTGGTATTCAAATTGTATGATTTAACCAGTAGAAATCCCTTCAAGGTGGTCCTTGTGAATGCCCCTCATCATTTTTTTTTTTCCAAGCATTTCTTTTCTTTCTGGCAAAATGTTCCAAGTTTATCATGTACCTACAGGATCCTTCCTTTGGAATTGGCCATTTCTTTGAAAAGCTCTTGGAATTAGAGGCCAAGATTTGAGTGCTAGGTGCTCATTGCTACTGGGGAGACTTTGCTTCTAGGATCTTTCAATAGACAAAACTAGAACAAAATACACGTACTTACACATGTAAATACAAATATAATACACATATAAACACAAATATAATACACATGTATACATACTTATGTGCACATGTGTATGTATATATGTATACATATGCATGCAAATGTGTGTATATGTATCCGTACGGAAACATATATATAAAATCACGAGTTCACACTGATGCCTTTAATTTAATCCACCCTTACAGGCTTCCTTCTTGCCTTCCCCATTCCATAGTTTGATGTCCTTTTCCCATATGGGAATTCTCACTCCCAATAGCATGAACACATTTCTTCATTTGCCCATTGACACGATACATCTAAAATAGTTTCAAAATTGCTTGACACATCTACCACCAGACAAATAAGAATATATAGAAAGAGTTCAGGAGTTGGTTGCAATTCTCTGCCACTCAATCTCAGCCAAGAAAGAAAGTAAACGGGCAAACAATGTGTTCAAGAGTTATTTAGATTTGTCCTTCCTTTTGCTTTTTCCCCTTCAGTGGGGTTGAAATACAACTGGATTCATTTGGCTTCCCATCTTGTTTTAATTTTATTTTTCAATATGGAGAAGATTAACATGCCTCCAAAAGTCAAACTATACAGAAAATATTATTCTCAGAGAAGTGTCACTCCCTCCTGAATCACATCCATCCCCTCCCTCGAGTAAGTCATCAAGTTTATTGTTCTCTGATTTACCTTTCCTGTGTGACCTATAGTAACAATAAGATACATTGTTTTTACACAAAACATGCCATACTATATACCCTCTACTGTACTTCCCATTTTTTCAGTGAGTATTTCTTGGAAAGCATTTGATATTAGCTCAGAGAAATCTCTCTTATTTTGTTTTTTAAGGGAAAGGAGAGAAATAAGGGCCCGAATAGCAAGGGAAGACTTTTGGCTGAACTGAGGCTGGAATCACGTGCCCTGAGGGTTGTACAGAATTTAGGTGGGGTAACAAGGAAGAAGAAGGACTCCCAGTGAGAAGCACCCTGGTAAAAGCTCAGAGATGGATTATGATCTAGCAGCTCCACTCCTGGGCATATATCCAGAAGACACTCTAATTCAAAAAGACACATGCACCCCGAAATTCATAGCAGCACTATTTACAATAGCCAAGACATGGAAGTAACCTAAATGTCCATCGACAGATGACTGGATAAAGAAGATGTGGTGTGTATATATGTATATATATATGAATATTACTCAGCCATAAAAAAGAACGAAATAATGCCTTTGCAGCATCATGGATGGACCTAATTATACTAAGTGAAGTAAGTCAGACAGAGAAAGACAAATATCATATGATATCATTTACATATGGAATCTAAAAAAATGAGACAAATGAACTTATTTACAAAACAGAACAGACTTACAGACATAGAAAACAAACTTATGGTTACCAAAGGAGAAACAGGTGGAGGACAGGGATAAGTTAGGAGTTCGGGATTAACAGATACACACTACTATATATAACATGGACAAACAACAAGGACCTGCTGTCTAGCACGGGGAACTATAATATATTCAGTAGCTTGTAATAACTTATAATGAAAATTATCTGAAAAAGAATATATATATAACTGAATAATGAATCACTTTGCTGTACACCTGAAACTAACACAACCTTGTAAATCAACTATACTTTAATAAAAATAAATTAAAAAAAAAAAACTTACAGGTGGGCTGAGCGTGCTGTTTCATGGGGCAGAAAGCCCCCAGCTAGACCCTCAGTTGGAAAACTCTTTTCAAGCCTCAGAGTTATGTCTTAGTGTTAACAGCCCCCAAAGCCTCTTAAGTGCTTATTGAAATAATATTAGCGAACATCTACTATGTTGCCAGATGCAGGCCTCTGGAGTGGCAATTTCTGCAGATCACTCCCTTTTCTGGGAATGGTCTAGAGCTGTGCTGTCCAGCAGCCACATGCGGCTCCTGGGCCCTCTAAGATGGCGAGTGCAGCTGAGGCATTGAATCTCTAATTTTATTTCATTTTCATTTAAAATTTTAAAATGGAAGCAGGGTAAATTATTCTTCCATTGAACCCAACTTTATTGTCTGGGGGAGGGACTGTATTTTACCTTAACGATGGATAGCACTGCATAAGATATCATTGTTGTATTACAGCGTGTCCATTTTACTTTTTCTAATGTGGCTTCTAGAAAATTTTAAATTATGTCTGTGGTTCATGTCACATTTCTCTTTGACAGCACTGGTCTAGGGTCTTACAACCCTGCGTGGTCTGGTCAGCAGGTCTGGTCAGCATCACATGGGAGCTATCCCTGACCTTCAGGATCTGATGGTTTACCACGATGCTCAGGTAATTTCTATGCACAGTAATAGAGGCACTGATCCGGATGATGCAGAAGACATCCAGGTCTCCAGGAGGTACCTTCTGAGGGTGGGGGGAGGAGACTGGGGGAGCATCAGGGAGTCCCCAGCCTGCCACTGTGATGTCACAGAGGCAGCCTCCTGTGTCAGCCAGACCCACCTACACAGGTGTCCGAGCAGCAAGACATCCTCTCCATCCTCTCCAGCCCACCTTACACCACCTGACCCCTCTGCTGGCAAGAGGGGCCCTGACTCGTCTTTACAACAGACACCCATTCCATGCAACTGATTAAGACAGAGCAGAAGAGACACTGAAACACCTTTGCCTGAGAACTTCAAAAGTGAATGAGCAATTCCTATCAACTAGCTCAAAATGTTTGTCTCACCCAGAAGGTAGGTACCTTGGTTTTTGAAATCTCATGACTATCTCAGGTGCATTTGGATTTGTAATACGGGTTATACAAATTCATCAATTTATTTCATATACCAAAGGTAAGGAGCTTGAGAACATACCATAGGATTATCTGAAATGGAACAAAAATGTGTTACTCAAGCCCAGTTCTGACTGATAAACCCGGTGATGTTCCTACCTTGGCTTCTTGTTTTTTCATCATCTTCCATTAAAACTTCCATTTCTTCCTCCTTTGCCTCATCTTACTTTTCCTCTCTGCTCTCAGGTCCTCTAGCAGCTTAGTGTCCTCTAGATCTTCTTTTGTCCTCTCCATCTGTATGATTCCTGTTACAAAGTCTGGCTCCTGGTAGAAAGCCCAGTGGTGGTGGCAGCAATGAGGACATGTATCACTCTAGTGAACTGAGAGTGGCTGAGGCAGCCCCATGGTCCTCCTGAAAGCCAGCTCCAATTGGAAATCTGCTGGAACTAAGGCCAGCATAACCCTAGGCTCTTTCTGGTCTCAGAGAATCTGGGAGCATCTGTAGAGATCCTTCCAGACTCAGGAAGATCCTCACAGCCAGCAAAGATGTCTTGGCTTGTTTAGGGTAGAACCCACGTCTGGAAGTGACTTGCCTCCTGTTTTGAGAAAGTTGGGAACTATCAACTTTCAGCTCAAAGGGTTACTAAAAAAAAAAAAAAATCAAATATTGTTCATTCTTTATCTTGCCTTTCTCAGGAGGGAAAAGTGAAGCTTTACAACTAGCCAGAGAAATCACACACACACACACAGCAACGTGGTGTGCTGTTCAGTGGCTGGACACTAGGGATTACAGAAGGAACAATAAGACAGGTTCTCAGAAAGGGACACTTCTGGGGCTACAGAGAAAAGCTGGTGGTTCTGAAGAGCCACCAAGAGCATGGGCTCAGCCTGCTTCCCTAGTGCAGAAGCTGCCCAAAGGAAACAGATCATAAACAGGAGAACCTTGAGTAGTGGGTAGGGATACGACAGGAAGGGCAGCCACAATTACATCTCTTGTAAGTATTGGTTTATGAGGAGCGATACAGAGGAAATGTGGGAGAGTCCGTTTATCAGTATATCCCCGTGAAGTGTAAAGTGCGCAAGCACTTCCTCATTCCGCGTGCGCTTCCACGACCGGGCCTGCAATCTGTGCGATGGTTAAGGTGACCCTGCCTCCCCTTTACTGGCCATGACTCAGGAGGTTCCCAGTACTGACCCCACGTTTACGAGCCTGGTGACCCTGAGCAAGTCAGACACTGGGATCTGATTCCTCCCGGCGGGAGCGCAGCGGCCGCCCCTCCTTCGGGCTGCCGGCGGGGTTAAGGTCTGTGGAGAGAATGGCGAGCTGTCGGGGACTCGCGCGGGTTCCTTCCCCTTCCTCTCCCGGTTCACGCCACCCCTATTCGATCTTCACAGCAGAACCGTGAGGGACAAACTCTTTCTAATGCGCCTCTGAGAAAACAGTCGCTCGGGGAGGTTAGGGAACTCGGCCAAAATCTTTCAGTCCCGTCGTGGGTGGAGTAGTGACGAGCCCCCCGACCTGCTGAGGGCTCGTCGCCCCGAAGTTTCGCCTCTAAGACCCACGAAATGAGGCAAAGGCGCGGCCTTACGTCAGAGCAGGAGCCGGGGACCCGTACCTTCATGGGGGGCGGGGAAACGCCGGGCGCCACGGCGCCCCGCACCGCCTGACCCTCGGCCCACCGGCCCGGGGGTGAGGAATTTGTGGGATAGACCGGGTCTCCGGACTCCCTCCGTCCAGCCTGGCCGGGGCCACGGCCCGGGGCGCCCCGCCATCCCCACCTGGGAGGGCCCCCGATACGCCGTCCCCGCCCCAGCAGGAAGACAGGGCAGCACACGGGCTCCAACCCCGGCCCCACCCGCTGGGGACGTCCTGGCGCCCGGCCGCTGGGCGGGGCGTCGCCAAACAATTCAAAACACGCTCCGGCGCGTCGCCATGGCAACGCGCGCCCGCTGCTAGGCGACCGGGCGCCGTAGTAAACCGCCGGCTGGAGTGTTACTCGCGCAGCGAGGGGGGCCGCGGGGGGGCTGCGGGGGGGCCGCGTGGACTCACTGCGCTCGGGCACCGCTGGCAGGACTGGAACGGACGAAGGGGGCGCACGCGGGATAGAAACGGCCCAGCTCCGCCCGCCAGCCCGCCTGCCCGCGGCCCTAAGGCCCCTCTAGAGGCCACTTCTGTAGGCCCCGGCCCGCCCGTCGGTCCCCGAGAGTCCTCACCCACCCCCAGTCCCGGGGCGAGGGCTCCGTCACCCCCGCGTGAGCGATTGCCCCACAGGATGTGCAGATGTGGCTGTCCCCTCTGATTCACTCCAGCTGCTTGGGGCATGGAAGAAAGGCGGCTTCCTCTCCTGGAAATGACTGCATTAGCAAAAGCCCTCAAACAATTCCATTAAAAAGCGGAAAGGGAAAAGCCACAGAGAGGAGAGGTCCCCAAATTCTTTTCTTTGGTCCTTCCCACTGCGCAGAAGTAGGACTGTTCCCAGAACTCCAGAACTTGAGACCCATGTTAGGAAGACAGGAGTCATTTCTATTCTGCGAGCATCTGGGGTCGTGTGAACGAAAAACATGGTTACATGTGAAATTAAACTGAAGCCAGGAAATCCCAGAGCTCAGTGTTCTATAGTGGTAATGTTTGCACACTCAGCACGGTCATTTTAGAGCTGAGGGGCAGATGTCAAAATAGCCTATGTGAAGCTTGGTTATCTTCATTAGTGAATGAGTCAAATGTGGAGCACTGCAGTAAAAATTGAAATTAAAGCTGCAAAATCTTGGATGGTTCAAGATACGTCAACCAAAAGGGCTCGAGCCAGTAGGGAACCACAGAGTTTGGGAAAGGACATAACATTTCCAATCTGTCACTGGCTTGTGAGCAAACTTATTGTACCCTGGTCTCTGTGAACTGAAGATAATCCTCGTTCATGAGATCATTGCTGTTTTCTGGGCTTTGCTCGTCAAACAGCAGGAATGTTTCCACAGGTGGGAGGAAATGTACTGGCAGAGAATCTGTTTGATGGAACTCTGGGTACATCTGTGCAAAAAGGCATAGGGTGGGTCTGTAGACCTACAGACCCTCTTTTTAGTTTCTCACTGCCTTTACGTATGTGAATTAGGAGGACTGTATCTCCTTTACAGTTGAAGGCTATTTAGAGACTTTTCTTCCTTCACATCTTATCTTCACCCATAGGCTTCCTAATTGTATTCATGAGCCTGGTTTCCGTCACAGACTTCATTCATTCATTCCATTCATTCTTTCATGGATGATAGGCCAGGCTAGGCTCTGAGGATCAACAATGAATAAAACACAGTTGCTACTGTATCTAGACACTTGAAGTCAAGAGAGCACAACAACCAGGTAAACCATGTGATGAGTTACATGAGAGAGACATAGTAGAACTTGCAGGAATGGAGAACAGGGCGGTGTGGATCAGAGCCAGTGACAACCGAAGCATTTCCACTCATTCCAGCCTTTTGTCTACTAAGTAACAGAGAGGAGTTAGTTAATCCAGCTAGGGTCAGAAATCTGACTCTTGGGAGAAGGACAGAGATACTGCTATCAGGGAGGGCAAACAAACCTCTCCTGGGAGAAGATGCCAGAAAAGATACATGAAAAAACCCCACTGGATTTCGTAGCCCTGGGCGTGGGCCTGAGGGAAGTGGTATGTCGCAGTCTTCTCTGGCTCCGCATCCCAGCCTTCCTACCCACTGTTGTAATCACCTCTAATCTACAGGGTAGTCATAAAACAAATGGAATTCCTATTTACAAAGTATGTGTGGGTGTCCGAAGCTCAGTTTCTCTTTATTCATACCTGGTAAGTGTGGTTTTGTACAGTGCAGGGCGCTGGGACTGAGGACTTTAGCAAGTATAAGTTAGTCCCAGCCCTTGGCTCTGTGATGTCATAAGTGTTGCTTCCTGTGGGGGACATCCAGCCCAACACACCAAAGTTAAATATTGCTTTGAGATGTGGAATCTTCCCATCTGTGTTGAATCAGGAGCTTCAGAGCCTAACCAAATTATATTTATGTGGCATTGACTAGCAATTACTTTTTCTGTTCTAAGAGAGGAAAGAGAAGGAAAAACAAATATTAACATGTCCAAATTACAATGAAAGGAAGTGAGTGGGATGCTGGGTTCCCAATTTTTGTGGCCAGGCAGAGAAACTCATGTTTTATCAAAAAGAGGAAATTAGACATTGTGGCCCAGGGTCCTTAGGGAGGGGAGGGTAGCGAGGGGGGTCTCAAAACTGATCACAGCGAGGAGCCAGCCTGCCAAGCATGCATACAAAATGCATAGCATCTTAAGGGGTAGATTCAGGCTTTGGGAAAGCCTGAAAGAATATAATGCAGAGGCCCTCTTTCAGAAAGATAATATAAAGTGACAAGTACAAATTAGGTAACAGGGACTTGGAAGGGGCCAGAGTAAGTAGGGGACCAATTCACTCTAAGTCCGGCTCTAGGCCTGCTCATACAGCCCAACTGAGACTTTGCCCCTCTTATCCTTTCTCCGGAGAAGGCATATTTTGGCCATTCAGGCATAGGGGGCGCGGTTTATAAGCACAGGCCATAAAAACCAAAGGCAGAGGACGGTGCCAAAGAGTGACTCAGGCGGGATGTGAGAAGTGTCTCCAAGTATTTGAAGGGTGGAAGCAGAGAGAAGGGAAAAGAATTGTTCACTGTTCTGGGGTGGAAAGGGAATGAGGAGGACACGATGAAGTCCTGAAAAATGTGCACGGAACTCATCAGGAAACACTGGCTAACTATTTTCGGGTACTGCGGAGTTGTATTTCCCATGGGAAGTATTTGGGGATCGATTGAGTCACTGAAAACTAAAACTGGCCACAAAATATGTGCCACAGGAAACAATCTTACAAGATGTCCTCAAGGGAAAAGCTGGATGGCCCCAAAGTTCACTCTGAGCCCTGAATTCCATCAGGCTGACGCAGGTCGGTTCTATAGATGAATGTGTGGGGCAGAGGCCGAGGGAAGGAGAAAGCGCTCCATCATGCAGGGCGGAGTAGCCACCTCCACCCACCTTTGCTGACCGATGGGGGAAGCCTGTGGCTGAAGAGAAAACATATGACAAGATAGTGCCACCTAGCGTTGAGATGAAGACTGCAGCCTCGAAACCGACAGCCAATTCAAAGGCGAAGAGTGACCGCAAAATTCCTTCTTTCTCCCAAAGGAGAGGGAATTCTGTCACCATGAATACAGGATTGTTTGGGTGATACAGAAATCACACCTTAAATGAATCACTATTCTGTACACCAGAAATTTACACAACATTGTAAATCGACTAACTTCAAATATATATATCCTTAAAAAAAGAAAGAAGTCAAGCCTGGACATAAACCACATGTGTCAAATGTGCTGTTAAGAGGAGAGAACATACTGGGTGAGAGAAGCAAGATACAAAGAGACTCATTTGGCTGGAATGTGGGCTAATTCATCTGGTCTGAGGGGTCCTGCCTTTGATTCCCTAAATCAGCTGCACAAATGCAAGGGAAAGACCACGACCTGGTTGGTGGGAAATCTGGAAAAGGTTGGGGAAAGCCAGGGCAGGCTAGAGAGGCTTCCATTCAAAGTAAGCCGGAGGGAGTCAAACAGGTGTTACTTTATGGTATGTTAATTCCCTGGCTCTATATTTCTCGGTCCATTCAGCTTTTTACTTGTTGCTAGGGCGGAGTGGCAATTTCCAAGTGACTTACACGCAGAACCAGAAGCCAAAAGTCTCTCCCTGGGTGTATGCTGAACGCTTTCTAAAATTACAGATTCCTGCCCCCAACTCCCACCGCAGAACTACTATGGCAGCTCAGGATGGAGCCCAGGAATTGCACATCTTCCAAAGCTGCAGATTGTTCTCCTGCTCAATCAGATTTTTGAACTACAGCTCTCAAATAAAGGAGAGGTCTCTGAGGACTTTACAATCTAGACAAATAATTAGAATGGAATATAGAACACGTCGCGAGGTATGGTGTGACAAGGACAGGGAGGAGGGAACTCTTCCTAGGGAGAAAAAGAAACATTTCCTAAGAAAAGAGACTGAAGACATTCCTGGAAGCAGGAAGAGCATCTGCGGAGGATGAGGTCCACAGGTGTTCAGGGAATCAAAACAGCTGCAGAATTGTCTCCCTCCTCGTCATCTTGGTACAATTTTTGAGAACAGAAAGCACAATTTGTACTTCTAGGGGACTGGAGGCAAGAAAACATGCAATCAAACCCTTGTTGATTTGCCAGATTAGGGTTTGTTTTTCTTTTTAAGTTTTAGAAATGCTTTTTAAAACAATTATTATATTATTTTTTAATAGAGGTATTGGGGCTTGCCCCCAGGACCTCGTGCATGCTAAGCACCCACTCTACCACTGAGATATGCCCTCCCTACCTAGAAATGCTTTTTTAAAAACAAAATTTTTATTCCAAAGATTGGGAGAGAAATGGTATCTCGCCATAGCACTGCTGACCCCGGGATTTATTTCCCTGATCCTCCTCCATCCGCATTCTCACCTTCATCCCTACCTAACACTCTCTGATGGCCTCAGGACATTGTCATCATCCTTACTCATGACACTAACTAGAGGGTGGAGACCGCCCATGGCACCAGGAAGCTTTTTCACATCCATGGCTTTCTGAGGCCTGGACATTGCAGATTAAAGAGTTTATTAAAGGGAATGAGACCATTTGGAGCAATGGTGACTCTGTAATATTTTGCCTGCTGTAAAATCAAGCCCAGTCCATTCTCACCAGTTACCTAGGGAATGGCAGTGAGATGGAAACGAAATCATCAGGTACTTTCTAAAGAAACTTCCCTCTGCGTATGCAGGTCCTTGCTTCTTTGTGCTTAATCCCAGATCCCCACTGGCAAGTGCTCCAGTGTAATCTTCCAAAACAGCTGGGCCATGACTGCGCTGTGAATTATTAAATGCCCAAGTTCCCTGCAAGGCAGCATTTAATCATGAGGCACTCCAAAAAATACAAGATAGAAGGGGAGGGGTGGAAGGGAGGGAGAAGGGTGGAAAGGCAGTTTTCCTTCTTTCAACATTGAACCAAAGGGATTTAAGGCGCAGATGCCAACGGCAGTCCTCCCAGACAAGACGCTGCAAGACGCTGACCATGGCCAAGGTAACCGGCTTCCCTCTCTTATTGCTCAGAACATACAGTCCGCAGCTATTGTGCACCTGATTCTTTTAGGAGCTGGGGTAATCTCATTGATGCGTTGTCCTTATTAGCCTACGTTAATTCTGAGTTTTTCGGTTAACGTATGTTGATGGACAAATTACTGACATTTCGGCACCTATGGACTTCCCAGTGACCTGAGCCTGTGTCAGGGAAGCCACACTCTGTCCGTTTTCTAGACGGTAGAGTCACATTGGCTTGGGGCTTGTCAGCACGTGCAAAGATAGAGCTTTTCTTGTGGCTGCCACTTCTTTGTGATCACCTTCAGGAAACCATTGCCTGATTAGATTGTTCTTCAATTCAGGAAGTACCTGAATCCTGGGGAGAAAAGGCGTTTTGTGGGGGAGGAGTAATACATGTGCGGAAGGGCACGGCACTGTGGGTGTTGGAGATAGTTCTTGAAAAGGCTCTTGAATTAATTCTCATTCAATTATCAAGGTGATTCTTTTCTTTAAAATAATTTTTATAGTGTTTTAATTTTTTTAATGGAAATACTGGGGATTGAACCCAGGACCACCTGCATGCTAAGCATGTGCTCTACCGCTGAGCTATCCCCACGCCCCTCAAGATGAATCTTGAATGAGTTTCCTGAGATCTGTCCTTAGTGGACGCTCCTTCTGGAAACAGCCTCTGTGCCTCATTCCAAGCGCCTTTTCATTCTTGGCTTCTCAAATCACCTCTTCAACAGGTTATCACCTTAGGGCTGCTACAAAGTGGCTGTGCCATGGTGTGGGAGTTCATCATTCTTATTTCTGAGTAACCTGAAGAATAACTTACACATACGTCTAACTTGAAATGGCTTGAGGGCGACCCTGACGTGATGTGATAGTAGACAAATTTCCAAGTCATATGTGATTGAAAAAAAAAGTTGCTGGAAATGTAGAATTGCCTAAATCCTTAGTTCAATCTTTGTGCAGAATGATTGATGAAGATATTTTACCCGCAAGTCCATTTCCTATTCAAGCAATGAATATAAAAATAAAGGATAACTAACTCACAGAACAGAACAATGACAAAAACCAATAGGATTTTCATAACTAAAAACAGGATGAAAACATTCTTTTTGCAGGGGAAGGGCAACACATGACTCCCATATCTGGCAGTAGATAGATGCTTCCAGATAGGTGCCTTGGCTTTTGCATCCTTACTGAGGTCACCCAGAGTCTTACATGAACTGACAATTCTTGTTGGTCTTAATTTGTTGAAGGCTTAAAAAAAAATCATGTTAGCAAATTGCTTTTCAGAAGCTGTTTTATCATATGTTTTGTTTATTGGCTTCTATATACATATGAATCTGCTATTTTTTTTATTGCCATTAAAAAAATAACCTTGCACTTTGTGGTATGCATTGTTTTAGTCCCTGGAAATTCTGAAGAACAAACCGTTATGTTTCTAAGATAAAGTCCCTATTTAACGTGGAGAACGTTAAGCTGGGGATGATGAGAGAGGCGGATTTATGGGCCTGCCTCATTTAGCTATGGTCTTATTTCCATCTCTTAAGCTAAGCAGATTTGGGTCTGATTAATTCTGATACAAGGGATCCCCTGGAAGGCTCAAGATGTTTTACTTAAAGAAGTGTCTGTCAGCAACTAAGTGCGGGCTGCTTCTTCGTTCAGTGTCTATTAACGTAACGGCACAAACTGCTCTGTAATGCACAGCATGAGATCTGTCAGATTTCTTTATTTTTCAAATCAGATTAAATCTGGCTCCAAGCCACCACTCACCGAAGTTGAAACATCTAATATTGAACATTTTCAGTTTGCCCTCCTCTTAGGCTAAAAATGATGAGGTCAGGAGCTGCAGCCAGAGCCACACCGATCACGTTCATCTGCTGCCACACACTGTGTCCCCCCTCCTCATCCCCCAGGAGTCAGGCATCGCCGCTACATCAGGCTCTGGGGCCACCCCTCCAGGTTCCCTCTCCACCTGCCAAGGGCACCCTCCCTGTGACTTCATGACCACAGCACTCAGTGTCCAGGCCCCATGGGCACCATGCAGCCTCCTCATATTTTAGATTCTATCATCTCAGGGGCAGGGGATGGAAGCTGGACCAGATCACCACCTCTCTTAGAACCCACAGCTCCACCTCCTCTCCAAGGGTTGCAGCATCCCTGCACCCAAGTTGGTCCACTGCCCTCTTGTATCCTCAAGGCCCCAGTGCCTCTATCTGCTCCACCCAGGGTGACCCACTTAACATTCGTTGATAGGATATATTCCCCTTCACTCCTCTCTGAAGAATCAGTAATGCAGGGAGGGGGACACCAAATCTTTACATTGTTCCAGTAACAAATACCTCTGTAGGTCAGTGCTGCTACCTTCCAATGAAGAACAAAGCAAAAACTAGCAGTAGGAGCATTTGGAATGCTCCCAATTCTTCTCAACCAGATCCAGACTAGCTCAGTGGCTTACTAACATTCCGACTGAGGTTAGTATCTGATGCTTATCAAGATTATCCTCGATAAGCGTTTTAATATAATAAGGTCCAGCTTAAATCAACATCATCGCTGAGGTGCCTATTCTGGGCCACTCCTGGAGCCGAGCTTCCCCACGGCTACTTGGAGGAAACTCCCAGGGCTGGTTGTGCTCATCACATTGGAGGAAAGTGGCCCAGAGCTTAGGGGCTCGTGGAAGGGCGTCGGGATCTCCAAGGAGGCTCCGAATTCAGGCGCTCTGCTTGTGTTCGTCTGTTACAGATGGAACTCCCGAAGGGCTTCTCTGACCAACGGACATGCCTATCTGCCCTCCTCAGCATGCTATCACTCAGCCTCTCCACAGCATCCCTGCTCAGCAGCTACTGGTTTGTGGGCACACAGAAGGTGCCCAAGCCCCTGTGCGGGAAAGGTCTGGCAGCCAAGTGCTTTGACATGCCACTGCCCTTGGATGGGGGCAGCACCAACTCATCACCCCAGGAGGTGGTGCAATACAGCTGGGAGGCTGGGGATGACCGCTTCACCTTCCATGCCTTCCGCAGCGGCATGTGGCTATCCTGTGAGGAAACTGTGGAAGAACCAGGTAACCGCCTCACCCCAGATGCCTGATTTCTTACCCCCACCCCCAACCCCCCACCCTTGGGATCTCATGTAGGCAAAAAACATAGTGGGACGTGTATAGCACTCACTCTCACCCCCTGGACCTCACCCCAGCCTCAGCATCCCCCTCCCCCTGCACTGTGTCCCTTCCCCATCAGACTCCCTCATAATAAGGTCCAAAGTCCATCTGACATTTCACCTCCTGATCGTCTAATAGACTCGCTGGTTTAAAATACCATTACCCTGAAAGGGTTTCATTTAGACTTCTAACAGGACTTTCCATTCCTGCTAGCTCAAGTTGCCGTTTAGAGACAAAGCAAGGAGAATTTTATAGAAAGAGCCCGGGCTTTGCCCAGCTGTGACCTTATAGGAACAACTTCATTCCTTCGGGCTTCGATTTTCTCATTTGCTAGAGGAAAGAATCAGAGCAGATCGCCTTTAAAGCCCCCCAGAGTGTTTTCTCTTTCTGAATATTACTGTTACCATTGAAAATGTAGGAGAGCTCAGAGGGGACAACTAGGTGGTGAAGTTCGGCCTGGAGGAGCTGCAGACAGACCCTCCCAGGTCTGCGGCCGCTCACAAAGCAGACACTGTGTGGGCACATCAGTTCAGGGTCATCCTTGAGCAGGCGGCGGTCGGGCTGAGGACACCTCCTCCTCCCTGCTCAAAGCATCATGAAGTTTCTCTAAAGCCCAGAAACACGTACAATTTGCAACTTGCTGCTTCTCCCGATTTGGGCTAAGGAGATGGGAGAGGATTATAAATTCGAGGGTATTTACATTTTTAAGTCATTATCGTGCAACTTAGCACTGCTCCAACTCCAGACCCAGAAGCAATTCAGAACCACTCGGGCCAGTGGTACAGCAGCCGCCAAAGGTGCTGGTGAATTCTAGGGACATCCCCAGGTATAACTCTCAGGGAAATGTCCTCTTCATCATCAGGACCTGAGAGAGAATTCATCTTGGGTGACTTGCCATTTTGTTCATCCATACACGCATTCTTCCCTGCTTGCGAAGAGACGTGGGTCGCCGGCCTCCCATCTGCTGGGCAGGCCTGGGTGGGGCAGATGGAGAGGCACCTGCGATGGGATCTGGGGAGGTCTTCATCCTTCATCCCAAGTAGCACCTCGTGACCTTGCCCTTTGTCTGTTTCAGGGGAGAGGTGTCGAAGCTTCCTTGAACTCACACCACCAACCGAGAGAGGTGAGAAAGGACTACTGGAATTTGCCACGTTGCAAGGCTCACGTCACCCCCCTCTCCGATTTGGAGGGAAGCGGTTGATGGAGAAGGCTTTCCTCTCCCACCCTCCCTTGGGGCTTTTGGCAAGTATGTGGGTTTGATAACGAATTTAGTTGCCGTTGAGTTGGGATCTAAGCTGTACTGGGGATCTCCTGCTTTCCTCTTCTTCTGAGCCTCACAGAGGGACACAGACTCCTTCTAGGCTGACTCTCATTCATATGCAGGGATGCAAAAAAGGAACTGCAGGGACAAATAACGTTCACAAACAGAAATCCACCAACAGCTCCAACCTTGTCCTGTTGCTAAGTAACCCTGGGAAAAGCTCGGGTTTTTCCTTTTTTCTTCCCCCTCAATAATTTTTTTGGTAACATAGAAGGAAGCAAGTCAAGGGGAGAGGGAAGGACGGAGAAAGAAAAGAAAATGGACTGTTCCAAAATTCAATTAAAAAACAAAAGCAAAAATGACAAATAGCAAAGTGATGTTCCCTGCAAGATTGTGTGAACATTGGATGATTTCTTCTCCAATCTCCCTAAGAGTATTCACAGGCAATCACGTGCCTTGACTACGTCTCCAGGTACTGGGCAAAGTGAGAGCTGTTGTGGGGTGATGATAGCCAAGAGCCCCAGTTCAAGGGCTGTCCCAGCTGCTTTCCCTTTGTCTCCTTCTCTGGTGCTACGAGGCTCTCCACTTCTCACGGGCATCATCTGTTCACTGCTGGTTCAGTCATCTAACTGTCAGGGTGAGGGTTCATCTTCCTCTGGTTTCCGACAGAGATTCTCTGGTTATCACTGGGAGCCCAGTTCGCCTACATCGGACTTGAACTCATCAGCTTCCTCCTGCTACTGACGGACTTGCTATTCACGGGGAACCCGGGCTGCGGGCTCAAGCTGAGCGCCTTTGCAGCTGTATCCTCTGTCTTGTCAGGTGAGCATCTCCAGGGCTGGATGAGGGGTGTCCTCTGCTGCCTTTGAAGCACGAGCCATGAGGCTGGAGTCTCTGTCCTAAGGGGAGGAAGGAGGAGCCCAAAGAAGGGCACCAGGAGATACATCACAGGTGTTGTCTATTTTAAATGGAAATAACCTGTGAAATTTTATATTCGATCGTCACAGAACTTGCAAACTGATTTCTCTCTAGGTTCTTTTTATTTGCAAGTTTTCTCATTACAGTTTGGTTTTACTTTTTGGTCATGATGTACACACAGCTTCTGCAGACTCTGGTGGATAAACTGAGAGATGCACGTAGACGCTGAAGAAAGGTCATGTTAGGGGTGTGAGTGGGAACAAGGAAAGTGAGCAGGAGCCCTGGGTGCAGCACTGACTCAGAAACTTTCCCACAGATTGCAACCTAACGTCTGGGGAACCTATTGCAAACCCACCTTCAGGGAGAAGCCCCCCCATTGCAGAGTTGTCCCCCTGGAGATGTGGGGTCATATGGGTAATGGAACATCTTGACATAGGTTGTACCTGATGCCAAATGAGGAGGTTGCTCTGAGATCATTTTCCCTATAGATGCCAATGCCAGCCTTTCTCTAAGGATGCTGCCTTCCTGTTTCCTTTGTAGGCCTCCTGGGGATGGTGGGCCATATGATGTACTCACAAGTCTTCCAGGCAACAGCCAACTTGGGTCCAGAAGACTGGAGGCCCCATGCTTGGAAGTATGGCTGGGCCTTCTAGTAAGTGCTCACCATCTCCTCAGCTTTTCTCCCCTTTCCCAGTCCACCTTCATGCAACTGGCTACCTGCAACAGGATGCTTGCTCTGTGTCCTTGTGCCTTCTCTTCCTCCCTCATCCCAGAAGCCTGTCAGCCACACAGAGGGCAGGACCATCAGGCCACACTCATTCTTTCCCCACCTTCTGAGGAGGTAGAGTGGATTCCTCTGGCTTCTTTTGTGAGGGCTTTGTGCAGCGTTTCTGCTGATAAAGCCCATCACAACTGCTTCTCCACCTGATACGTGTGCTGCCCTTGGGAAATGATTTTGTCTGGCTTATGGAAGTGATGCTCTCCATTTTATAGATTTTATGTTCCCAGGTATTGGGAGGCAGAGAAATGAAGAACGAGCCTTGAAATGTGGATTGAATTCCATTCCTGGGAATGGCTCACTCCTCCTGTAACAAAGAGTAGCTTCTTCCTTCCTCCCTTCTCACTCCACCAGACTGTGTTAGAAATGAAACTTAAAGAACCACGGGGTCAGTTAGTTTCGATTTCTTATAGAAAGAGGGAAGCAGCAACCGTGACACACACTCAAGGGAAACATCTTAGTCTGAGCTCCTCACCTGCTCCCCTGGGGAACACTCCGTGCATGGCACAGAGGCTGACGTGGACTTCCAGGAGCTGTCCGGGCTAAGTGCCGAGCACCTGGCGTGCCGGGAAGACAGCCCTGGGCTCGAAGAGGCAATCGGAAACCTACCATATGTCTGGCACGAGATCCCATCTCCTTTCCTCATGGTATAAGATGTGCTGTTTGATTCAGGGGTCTTGGATCACTCCACCAGCCACCACATCAGTTCGTCTCATTTTCCAGACCCATTCTTTCCTACCCTTTGTCCATTTTCAAGCCATTCCTGGCATTACAACTGCAGAGCTCAGACTTCAGCACTCCCATCAGAGGCATCCTGTCTATCAGAGGCAGCAGATGGGAACATGCAGCAGCAGCTCGTGGCCTTAACCATCATTGGCATGAAATTC
This sequence comes from Vicugna pacos, assembly GCF_048564905.1. NCBI lineage: Eukaryota > Metazoa > Chordata > Mammalia > Artiodactyla > Camelidae > Vicugna > Vicugna pacos. Next base: position 14,401,913 of record NC_133020.1, read on the forward strand.
CTCCCCAACCTCCACAGCTCCTGGTCTCCCGGGCTTCCCGCAATCGTGGGAGACTTAGGGGGTTGACCTTCCAAGTTTTTAGGAGTGTGACTGATACAGTTGCCTGGTGACTTGTGTTTTTTTGTTGAATCCATCCAACTTCTCTTCATCTCCAGCATCTCTTCCATCCTTTATAAACCCCCTAGAGCCAAGAACCACATTGTTTCCATGTGCAAATTCCACTAGCACAACCAATAATAATACCTCCAGGTGTGTAGTAAAGGTTTTCTGAATGACCTTCAACCTTGTAGACCCTAAGACTGCTAAGCTCAAAACAAAGGAAGATGGAAGAGGCATCTGAGTGGAGCAAAATCTTTGGCAGGGAGGGGGTGTGTGTGTGTGTGTCCGGGGAAGCAGGGAAGCAGTGCACTGGGCTATGTCCACTGTGTACAGTGGAGCTACGGGTCTGTGGATCCTTGGAGATTATGTGAGGGTTAGGGTAAGGGTAACTGCAGCTTCGGAAACAAGTAGCCGAAAAAACTGTATACACACACATACACACACACACGCACACGCACAAAATAGGCACACCAGGTATAAAAGAACACGGCACAACCACAATTCAGTGAAAACGAAGCTGTTCAATGCCTAGTCTGGCCTGAACACTCTATGAGTCCTTGTCTTTTACTACAGAACATTCAGAACTTGCCCTAAGACAGACCAAATGAGGTCTTCTTGCCCGCAGCTCTCTACCTGCAACGTGGTGGAAGGCAGTGCCCTCGGGTCCCCAAATCCCTGAGAGGCATCAGCCTAGCTGATGACTAGGAAGGAATCAGTGTTTTTCTTTCAAACCCCTAAGAATGTCAGTCTCACGTTCCATCGTCTGTCTGTCTGTCCCTAGCACAGCCTGGGTTTCCTTCACCTGCTGCATGGCATCAGCGGTCAACACCTTCAACACTTACACCAGGCTGGTGCTGGAGTTCAAGTCCAAGCACAGTAAGGGCTTCAAGGGCCCCCCGCGCTGCCTGCCGCACCACCACCAGTGCTTCCTGCAGCAGCCGGCGGGTGCAGCCCAGCCGGGGGGCCCTGTGACCGGCTGCCCCCCGCACCACCCCCAGCCCATCCGCTCCGTCTCCGAGGGAGTTGACTTCTACTCAGAGCTACGCGACACAGGATTTCAACCGGGGACCGGCCGGGGGCCCGGGGAAGAGGCGGCAGGGGCATCTGTTGAGGAAGAACCGTGTTAGGAGTCAGTGGGCTGGGAGAGCAGGCTGAGCCCTACCTTACATGCTGCTTTGGTATCAACACATGCTTAAGCCAAAGGCTGTTTCTGGAGTGTGGTTTTCAGAGGTTAAGAACCAGGGTATTTAAAGTCCGAGTCCGAGGGGTCACGCCCCTGGGTGCTGGGCATCCTTGCTCCCTTTTCCGTCACAGTTTGGTCCGCGCCACTCGCCACCTCTCACTCGAGCAGGAGTCCCTTCTCGCCTTTACTGGTTGTTTGTTCTGTGCTGGGTTCTGGGAGGTAAAAGAGGAGTGAGATACAGTTCCTGTCCTTTAGGGGCCGATCAACCCAGTCATCTGTCTGAGGTTCGAAAGAATGGAGGTGGGGAGCTGACGGTGCGTCCACTTCCGTGGCGCACTTGAACCTTCCTGGAAGTCACCCAGTGGAAGACGAAGGCACTGCTGGGAGCCTGACATGTAGAACAGGTGTCGTCCACCCCGCCTGCTACGGGGTCCTGCATCCCCACAGTGGTACCCATACGACAGTACACTAATTACATATCGTCCTCAGAGCCATCTGGAGAGCAGTACCCACGAGAAGGGTCCTGCAGCACGCCACCCCCAGAAACGGCCCACTGAGGCCACGCAGACAGGATGACGGCTCCGCAGTGGGAACCCAAGGGAGGCCTCCCCAGGGAGCAGGCTGCGGCATACCCACCTCTCTGGACCCCATCCTCTTGCCCTTTCTCTTTTCCATCAGGGGAAACAAGCCGTCTTTGATGACTGGAAGAATGAGAATGGCACACAAGTAGGTTCCTATACACGGTGTTTATTTGTTCCACAACAATTCACATTTTAAATAATGCTTCCTGACAACATACCAGCTGGCTCTCCCCTAATGTGGGCAGTAAGGACAGCGATCCACATTCAAGAGGGTGGGACCACCAGACCACACTAGAAGGGGAGCAGAGACCCTCTGGGGGGTGGGGAGGATGTGGTCCAGGGCAGAGGGTTTGGAAGGGAAGGGAAGGGAAGAGGACAGACTGGGAGAAGGAACACCCTTGCCCTTGCACAAGCCATGACTCTAAGCGGTGGTCCTGCTGGCTTTGCTGGCAACCCGCGCGGGGAGTGCGGGCAGGAGGGACACGTCCTATCTCACATGTCTGGCTAGGAGGCTGCCTGCAAGGAGAAGGAAGTTTAGAAACGCATTTGACAAGAGACCAGCATATACGCCAATCAGATGAAGATTTCACAGTCTTCGGCCACCATTTACACCCTCTGAATCGGCTGCAAGGAGAGGAAACCTACAGCCTGTGTCCTACGTTTAGCTATGAGAGATTCAAACTTACCACAGTCCAAATAATCTATGTCAGTTTGCAAACACACCACAGAGAATTGAGGGACATTGTTTTTTGAGCTTCTCATGTATTTCTGGGACTCACCCAACATAAATACAGTCCTACCCCAAACAATCCCCCTCAGACCAAATCCTCAGGAAATAGCTTTGCATTTGACTCCTGTCTAAAGGGGCTGGCTTTCCAGAAAGCCTCCACATGGTAGAGAGCCAGGTGGCCCACCCAGGCTGCAGGACCACCGCCCAAGTTTCAGGCATTCATCAATTGTAAGTGAGTCCTCAGAATTCTCTATTAGACCAGATGCCCTTCTACTCAGGCAGATCCTAGACGTGAATCTGGAATCAGTCCCGTGCTTTTTGGGTGTCTCCTAACTGCTCCTCCAAGTTCACAATAAGCTGGACCCACACGTGCCTCCCAAAGTGTTGAAACCAAGTTTGCTTTCAGGGGCTTAAGGCAGGGAGGGGTGCCCAGGAACCCGGCACGACCACGCTGCAGGCTGGGCACCAGGCCTGCTTGGAGCGCGGACTACCAACCTCCCGTTACGTCACAATGCCTCCTGGTGACCAATTCACACGTCTCCCTTTAAATTGGGGGTCCCAATTTTCTGGAATCTCTAAATTTTCTGGTATCTATTAACACAAGCTCAAAAGATACAGGCTCGAGTAAAGAGAGACCCCAAGCACACTCGGGGATGATCTAGCAAAATTATTCGAGAAGAGAAGTGGTTCTCCCCAGGTTCACATGGGACTTTTTTCTGCATTATAAACAATGACCTAGAAGTTTAAAGAAGAACTTGATAAAGCAGCATACTCACATAGGGGAAGGGAGACGTCAGCACTGGAGACAATTCAAAAGGACTTAACCACTTATAAAAGTTACAGTATTTACAGAGCCATTTTCTCAAAATACTCTGCCGCAAAGGCCCTACAAGGGAGGAGGGGAGCAGGGCAGAAGGGCTGCGTGCCGGACCCAAGGAGCCTGAGACAGAAGTCCAGAAACAGCTTTGCTCTCGTTCCAGCAAATCACAATTATCCCTGAATAAAAGAGAGCAAAGTGCGGGGTGGGAAGGAGGACGCCCGACAGGAGAAGATGCTGAGAAAGCAGACTGGAGATGAAGGGGGCCGAGGGTGTCGACCTCAGCGTTCCTGACTTGAGTTTTCCTCTAAGTTGAGGACGGCATGTACACAAGTGCTGGCAGCATAATCCAGACCACATCGTCACACAGGGACCTTGTCAGAGGTGAGTCGTTTAGATTTCTCTTGCTCCCCTTCTGATAGGAACAGGGTTAATTCTTACAGTCACTAAGTACTAGAGACGGAACATGAGGAGACAGGAGACGCAAGGTGAGGACGGCTCACTCCATCCCCCACTGTCCATCTCTCTCACAGCTGCTACGGTCGGGGTGGGGGAAGCCAAGGTACAGGTTGGGGAGCATAGGGGAGAAATGCTGGGGGGCCCTCCAAGTCAGAGGTAGGCTGTCTGGGAGTCTCAAGAGGACCAAACCAACCAGATGCATATCAGACGGACAAGAAACGAGGTCCCTGGAGCTCAGGACATGCTAATCTAGAAAGGATTTCACCACTACACTAAAAAGTACACACGCAGGGCAAAACGAACCACAACATGTTCCAAGGAAGAACCTCACTGGAATTTCCCAGCAAGGGTTTATAAATTAGACCGACAAAAAAAAAACAAAACACACTTAATAAGATTTACGTTTCCGAACTATCCACAGGGCGTGCCCAGAGGGAGTTAATGCGGGGATGGGAAAGGCAGGTCAGATGCCCCAGCCAAACGGATCATGCTCTCATCAAAGGACCCCCAGTGCCTTCCAAAGCGGGGCCCGTCACACAGAGGCGGTGGAGTGAGGTGGCAGGAGTCCTCCTTCTCCCCAGAGAACTGAGTTTACACCAGCTTCTCAAACTGAAGAGTCCGCCAGGCTAGATCTAGGGGAAAGGTGCAGGCATCAGTGACTTTCATTTTTTTCTGGGAGAGACGGGGAGGAGCCCTAGAGGTCAGACCACCCCTCTATTTTCCTGTCCTTTTTTGGTCCAGCCCCAGCAGTTCGTAAGTGTCCCTCCAGAAAGGCCCAGAGACCCTTTTCCATGATAAGCTCTTGAACAGTGAACTTAACCAGAGTACTGGGGGTGGGGGGAGGTTGCATTTTGAGTAAGATAGTTCTTCACGGTATGTAACTCCCACAAGTCCTGCACGAGGCCAGCGTCACCAGCCCCCACCCAGAAAAGGCCAGGAGGAACAATAAAAGCCATGACCCCAACTTCCAAATGTCCCCAGAGGGAGATGGTACCATTTCCAGCTGAAAACAGCTGAGTGCCGTCCCTTAATGATCGTGAGGCTCCCTGACAACCTGACACTGACCCAAGACAACTGTCTCCCAGTACCCGGCTACTCAGGAAGGCTCCCGTCCCACTCCCTCCTAAAGAGCCAACTTGGAGTCAGGAGTATTTGTCCTAAACCCTCAACACTAACCAAACATTGCTTTCACAAGCTGTTCACCTGGAAGGGAGAATCGACGAACTTTATCCTAGAGAGGAATCTTCGCAGCTCCCCGCGGCCAGTTTTGGGGGTGGTCTCCTTTAGCTGGACCACCTGGCCCTCCATCAGCGCCCGGCGCAGACTAAGCTTGCTGACCGCCAGGGGTGCCGGACGGCCTTCAGAGCTTGGCCCTGTTGTCCTGGTCACATAAAAGGCATCTTTCCAGAGGTCGTTGATTCCAACTGAGGATGGACAAAAATGAGCAGCTAATGGGGACCGAAAACTTCACTCACAGGGGAGTGGTCTGATTTGGCACCTGGATTGCTTCAGTCATTCACTCCTTCGCTAACTCATACAAGAAGTTTATTGAGCATCTAATCAATGCCAGGCACTGACTAGACAGTGCATGGGGGTGAGTGGCTAGGTGCCAGCAGAGGAGCAAAGTCTCATTCTCTGTACCCGTGCTTCTCCAAAGCCATTTCTAAGGAAGTGAGGAGACAAGCTAACTATGGTGACAGTGACAGTTCGGTGGAAAAGTGAGAAATTCTGAGAATCCCTGTAGTGTCAGTACCTGGTCAGAGAAGCTATGTTCCTAGCCACTGTTTATTTTGCCTCATGTAAACCAGGTGTTGTAATAAGAAGGTCTCAATTCTTAATTACCACGATGTAATGTTCCCTGAATAATAATGTATGGTAAAATGGAAAAAGAGCTCATTTAGATCAATCTCAAGGTTTTGCGAGTTGACCTCCCCCACCCCGGCCCCCGCCACACACAAAGCCAGGGGGCGGCAGTGCCGGCAAGTTCCAGATTAGCGCTTCTTCCAGTCCCGTGACCCCGGAGTCACAGGCACCATCTTCAACTTCAAGGTAACCGACTTTGCAAGGAGAGAGCAGGTCTTTGACTGGCAAGTGAATGTGGAAAAGAAGTCAAGAAAGGAAATGTGGCCAGCCTGGTCCCCCCACCCCAGCAGGAAAAGCAGATTCCCTGGGGCCAACGTGAGGCGGGGAACCTCCGAGGAGGAGCCCTCGGACCATCCCAGACCAGCCGCAGGCGCCGAGTTTCCAGGGCTCTGCGTTTTAGGTCCTTACTGTGTAATCCCAGTTCTGCTCTGTGATGTTATTCAGATGCATATGTAAAGCAGAATGCTTCCAGCATGCTAACTGGGGGTATACGAGGTCAGATTATAGGCAATTTTTCTTTCTCCCTTTTCCTCCTGGCTCCAGTCTCTATACCACGGGCACGTGGACTTAGACCAAAGAAAGTTTGTACTGAGCCTAAAAGAACACCCTGAGGAAACACACTGCCTCTGTTACGTCCCCAGCTGTGGATTCCAGGTCCAAAGCTCCCGCAGGGTCAAGAAACCAGTCTAGTTGGTATTCCCAGCAGTGGATGCGGTGCCTGGCGTGGGGCTGATGCTCAGACAATCGCTGCTGAATCACTGGCACCTCAAGCCATTGGGAATGGGACCACCCTGTCCCTTGGTTTTCAGCACACTCACAGACCGCCCCTCCACACACACACCGTCCCTGGGACTCACCCTCCATAGACCCCCTGCACCGCCACCACCGTCCCTGGGGCTCACCCTGTGAAGTCGTCACCGTGCCGGTGGCGTTGGCCAGATCCAGAAGAATGGAGGGAAAAGCCGGGTGGAGGAGGTAAAGGTGGTGAAGGCTGGGTGGCTCAGTTCCTAGGATGCCATCCTGACAACGAGAAACAGTGAGAGCAAATGTCAGCCCGCCCTCCACGTACGATGTCGCTCAGGTGAAAGGGCGGCGGAGAGAGCTGTGATGACTCGTTCCCTCCGACGCGAAGGCCTGGCTACAAGGGTGTGTTTGAGAGAGGCTCGCATGGACGAGAGACATATTATTTCAAAAAGGCTCAAAACACTGACTAAGCACCAACTTCTTCAAACCCCTAGAGCTAGGCAATGCTTTCCCTCTTATAAGAAAAAAAGAAAGGAAGAAAGGAAAGGGGCTTGTCCCAGGAGAGAAACTGGATGGGGAGTCCTCCCAGTCTGGCGTCTACAAAAGCATCAGAAACTGGTTCTTCAAAATCTGGGCAGAAAACAGAGTGTGCCAAGGACATTTGCTTTCACTGGATATTAGAGCCAATTGCAAGTAGCAAGCCAAACATCACAAAAATCTTATCAGTTCCTGAAATAAACAGGATGTTGACCAGACAAAAGTCATTAATTATAAAACAAAAATTCCAAGGTCTGCGTGTCAGCCTCCCAACTCCCGACAGCAGAAGAAACACACATGGGAACTTCCTTTACCGTGCGACTCCTGTGCAGGGATGATGTTCGGCAGACACGCACGGCATTAAAGCTCAGGAGTTTCACACACAGGTGTGTAAGTGGCGGCTCCGCTCAGGACCATCCTAAGCTTCCTCTAGTGGACTGAGTATCAGCCCTGCTCCCGTACTGTCAGCATGGGAGGAGGTCCGCTGAGTGAGGGGACACGTGGGTGGGAAGCTGGCAGCCCCATTCCCACCACGTGGCCACAAAGCAGAAGAGAGCTTTCCCATACACCTTAGGATCCCAGGCACGACCGGCAGATTTCCGGATCAGCCAGCATGACAAACAAAACAGCCAAATTCCTTCCTCACTGCCTACAGAATGGAGCCCAAACCCCCTAGCACAAAAGCCAAGGTCTTAAGCCATTTCACCCAAATCTTCCCTTCCCAGCCGCCTCCTATGATGATTTGCCTGAGCACCCCAGGCTTCAAGAACGTCTGTGGTTACCCATGCACATGCTTCGCTCAGCCCCATCTGACCTTTGCCAATCTGACTGCCCCTTAACCATCTGACCATCCCCCGGAGCCTATTGCCCCCTATTCAAACACTTCTCGTCCGGAGGTCCCCCACTTGATTTGATGCCACCTCTTTCGTGAAAAGCTCCCCAACTGCCCCCGACAAAATGAATACCCCCTCCTGCTGTGTTTCCACCTACACTTCTTATTAAATTTATCACTATCAGAGCATTTGTAACACACCTTCGCTTTGTGGTTATTTATAGCCACTTACACTTGAGAGTCACCTGGTCTGATCCTCTCAGTTTATTAAGTGAGGAAACCAGGATGTTAAATGTTGGGTAGCTCGCCCACGGTCACATGGCAGGGAACTGCAGAGTTAGGACAATCATTTGTGTCAATCTGACCCTAAAACGAAGGACTACATCAGCATCTTCATTAACAGAGAAAGAGCACGAGGCTCAGGAAAGTTAAGTGGCAGGTCCCAGAGAACGTGGTCGATGAAGTCAGGACTCTCCCTCGGGCTCCCCCATCATCCGGCACCGGCTGTCTGCTCCTCTAGAGGGCAGCACTGCTCCCAGCTTATCCTGAGGCCCCTGGCACCAGGGAGGTGCTGGTCAACATGTGCTTAACTGAACTAAATCAGGGTGGGTCTTACTCAAAGCTCCCAGGCACCTACCATAGGCAGCATCCTGATTCATCAACCCCGTTAAAACACCGCAGGACAGCACTGAAGACGGTCTCAGATCTGCCTTCTATGCACCAGACCCTCCCTCCATCATCCTCCAGGTGAACTCTCATCTTCAGCCCAGTGTCCCCAAAACCTCCACTGCTTTGCCACCCTGCCCCCACACCTATTCCTGAAATCTTAGTTTATTCGTCTCAAAGCCTAGCCTCAGCCTCCATGAAACTTCGCCCCCTGCTCCTCGCCCATCCCAGACCAGGCACAGTTATTTCTCTTCAACACCTGCCGCACAGATGAATCATCTTTAAAATTTGGACTTGGACATTCTATCCTTTATCTATGCCTCCCACTGTCGGGAGCCAGTAGCTGGGGGCTGCTGTCAGCTTTCACTGCTTGGCTAAAAGGCAAAGTTGGGGAATCACAGCTCAGGAGGAAGCATGGTCCTGCCCACGAGGGCCGTTTTGTCTCCACACAAAACCATTCAGAAGTGCGGCTGGTCTAAACCACCAGCCCAACCCCTGGGCCCAGGCAGCTCCGCAGGGCAGTGACAAAGGGACCCTCCCAGGCTCACTCACGGAACTGGGAGACGCAGCTGACAGCCCTTCAGCCCAGAAGAGGAAGACCGACTTCTGGTCCACAGTAGCGGCTGAGGTGGTCGGTGTTTCCTTCCCGTGGCACAGAACGCTGTAACTCCACGTGACCAGGCCGGAGTCCCCATCCACCACCATCACCTGCAAAGAGAAGACAGGGGTCTCCCACCCTCAGAAAGGCAGCGGGCTGAGAAAACACATGCACAAAAACAAAAAAGACCCCCGGACATTCACGTAACATGTATGTTAACCGGTGTTAACACTAACTTATTAGAAGTGAACAACTGGGTGTTCAGATAGCATTACGTAACAGCCGGGGTCCTGGAGTTTAAAGGACTGCAGAATTCTCCAGTGGGAAGGGACGCTGCAAACCATCTAGGCCCCCTCTCATCTTACAGATGAGGAACTGGAGGCTCAGGGACAGGAAGTGACTGTGATAGTTTCAGGTTTAGGACCGTCCTGGGCAGGGCAGCCACTCTCAGCCAAGGTCCTAAAAGCAGCACCTCACTCCTGCTCCCTCCCCCAGGCGACACACCACTCAGGGACCCAAGCAGGTGACAGCCCTGTCCTGTCCCCTGTGCTAAAAGCATTCCATGTTTGACTCTGTCACATGTCACGGCATGTGGACCTCGGCTCCACGGTAGCCTCGAAGTTAAAAGAATGTAAAAACCTCAGGAGATTCACTCCTGAGTCACATCTCTGAAGGGATGGTTAAGGAGGCTGAATTCATAATCCCTGGCAGCACTTATACCTCCTTTTCACCCCGAAGAACTCACACCTCAGAGTTCGAGAGCCTCTCATTTGCACAGATCCCAAGAAAACTCCCCTGCCACCTCCAGCCCTGGTGTCTTTACTGCATCCCTCCCTTGCTCTGTCATTATTGCGCCTCTGTTGCGTCTCTGTCCTGCAGGGAGGAGGAGACCCGCAGCTCCTTAACGGTACCCCCGCCACCATCCTCCGGAAGCCTGCCCTTCTCCGCCTGAGATCAGACTCTGTCTCACCAAGAGACAAACTCCTCTGAGCGAACAAAGGGAGAAGCAGGCAGCAGGTCAAGAGTCCCTTTGTTAGTCTCGGGGAGAAAAGAAGTCTGGAGACACTGCACTAAAACATCCTACCCACTCACGCGTATGATTCCATTTAACTGTCACAACGACCCTGGGAAGGTAGGGCCTCATTACTCTGCCTGATTGTAAGTTGAGGATCCAGAAGGAGCCCCTGCACAGGAAGGAGGGTGGCTACAAAAACTTCCGATGCTGTCAGTTTTAGCCCGGCACTGTGACTTTTCCTTTCATAGACAATTCGGCTAGACTTGGAGTTCTTTAAAGGAAGGGACCATATTTTCTGTTCTTTCTACTTCTCACAATGCCAAGCACTGGGCAGGACACAAAGTACATCCCTGATATGTGTTTTGATGGATTTTGAGCCCCCAAGTTTTACCTTTTTCATCCCAACTCCGTTTGGTATCTGCAGAAGGAAGTCTAGCGTCTCATCGTCCGTGAAGTACCCCGGAGTAGGCTGGCTGCAAATGAGAACACGTGAGAGACTGCAGGTAGATGAGAGAAAGAGGGAACCAGGCACTCCTCCCCGCCCCTCTCCTGCACTGGCCCCGGATATCAAGCAGCCATGCTGGGCCGGCTTTAAACATGGGCAAGCTGAAAAACAAAGCCACAAACGTGAGAGGGGCCACCGCCAACCTGCGCAGGCCTTGGAGGCTCAAGGTCCAGGAAGGTGTAAGATTTTGCCCCCGAAGCAGAACGAGGCCTTGTCTGGTTGTAATCAGGAGGTTGCTGCAGTTGGAACCTGGGGCCTTCACCATCTGGAGGAGCTCGACGCCGTCACTGAGGTAAACAAGATGCCAGCATTTAGTCCCAGGCTTGGATGAGACGCCACCCTGCTGATGCCGGCCTCTCCTCTCGGTGCTCGTGTTTGTGCGGAACACCTTGCGTTCACCCCCCACCAGTGTCTCGTCAAGGGCGTCACGCTGTTGTTTCAGCTGAATGTTGATTTCTTTGTTTCTCTAGAAACCAAGGAGCCCTGAAAAGGTCATGAAAGTTCCAAAGGAATCGACAGAAAAATTCTTCTCGAACTGGACGCTCCGGGAAAGATAACAGAGGCAAGGATCACGGCAGGGAAGGAGACGGAGGTCGGGACAGGAGGCTCGAAACTGTCGCTAGGCTCGGACAGCAGCTCCTGCCGCAGACTCCATCAGATTAGCCCCTCCTCTGCACACCTGGGACCACTCCACTGACATCTGTCAAATGCACTGACACAATACGAGACTGCCTAAGAAAATGCTAGCAAATGCTCTCAAGCTTTGGTAGAAAAGAACGAAGACAATTAGTACCCCCGCCTGGGGTTCAATGGGGAAAATCCACAGCATCTGACAAACAGCATCCCACTTTTAGTTAAGAAATAAACAAGGGGAAAAAAAAAGATTTCACGGGTGCCACCCTTGCAGCCGCCAAAACGATTCTTCAATTAAGAGAAAAATATAAGCAGAGAGTAGGGCAGAAACAAACAAAAAAAAAAAAGAGTAGGGCAGAGCCTTGAGCACGGTTTTACAAGCAGTAATGTTAAATAAATCTACCTCCCTACCCGAGGTTCCCCAGTCTCACCTGCCCTGCTCCGACTCTCACGCTAAACAAATATCCTTACTGGCCACCTCCGTGCAGAGTTGACCACACGTCATGGGCACCCACATGTAGATGTCAACAAATTCTGTTAGCAAGAGAAGAGCATTTCTTTTTTTTTTTCTTTTTTTAATGCTTCTTTTAGGGGAGGAGGTAATTAGGTTTACTGACTTAATTTTTTAATGGAGGGACTAGGGATTGAACCCAGGACATCACGCATGTGAAGCACACACTCTACCACTGAGCTATATCCTCCCTCAAGAGAAGAGCATCTCTAACTCCCCTTAACCAGATAGGCAGGTGTTCTCTCCCCCAACACTGTTCTCCTCCCAAGCCTCCACCCACATGCTTACCAGCCCCATCAAACACTAAGACTCCCGTCACACCGGGACAGGGCCACACGGCTGCCCTACCTGAAAACATCAATGAGCTCAGATAGGTTGACGGATCTTCGCTTCTCCCATTCGGGTTCCTCGATATGCAGAGAAGGCGGTGAGCTGTCTCGATTTTGGGCCTGAATAAAAATGTCCCGCAGGGCGACAGCCTGGATATTTCCTAGGGTGCAGGAAGAACCAAGAGTGAGAAGTTGAACTGGACAGAACACTCCCCAGGGGGAGGATGTGAGGGAGAGACACAGAGTCTGAGCGGACGGACACAGCCTGCCTGGGGTGGCCCAGCCCGGAGCCAGTGCGGAAGTGATTAAGTGGATGCTGGACAGACTCTTCTCTTTGCAGAAGGCAGGTGGGGACAGGAGAGTTAGCGCCCTGCAGCAGGGCGCATGGGGGAGAGGAGGTGACAGAGGGCAGGTGTCAGCGACTTTCTCTGACGCACAGGGAGGCCTCACCACACACACCGATGAGGACAGAGGAAAAAATGAGCCTTGCTTCTTACCAAAGCCAAACAGGATGTAGATGGCCCCGTTTGTGGTGATGTAAACCTGAGGACCGATCAGGTTCCCCACTCCCACGATGTTATACTTCACAGGGCGGCCCACGGGCCTCCCTGTCCGGCCGGACACCAGCAGAAAGCACAGATCTGGCTGACGAAGTGAAAGAAGGGGGTTGAGTTCATTGGAGCCCTATTGTTGCCTAGTCACATCGTTTCTCCTCCTAATCACATCACTGCTTCCTCGTTAGCTGAGAGTTCAGAAACACCTCCCAAAGTTGGACAGCATCAAGCCGAGCCCGCTTCACTCAGTTTCCCTGGAAGTGAGGCGAATGTCCCATCCCTTGTCAATACGTGCAAAGAGCATCGGGATGGCAGCTGGGGCAATGTCTCCGAAGCTGCTGCTGAAGAGCAGTGTCCGAGGCCCAGAATTCTAGCCTAGAGCTAAACAGAGGACAACCGACCCCTCACCCTGGTCATCACTCTCAAACCCCCTACTGGCCCCAGCAGGAAGCAGCGCAGGCAGTGTGCTTCCACCATAACACACGCGTCTGCCCTGGCCACGATCAACCTTACCCTCAAGCAGAGATCAGCAAACCTTTTCGGTGATGGGCCAGGCGGTGACTATTTAACATTTTCCCAGCCAGAGGGCTTCCATACGGACTACACTACTCTGCCGCCCTAGTGTGAAAGCAACCACAGCGTATATACATAAATGAATAGGCGTGATTGTGTCCCAGTAAAACTTTATTTACAAAAACAAGCAGTGGGCCAAATCTGACCTGCAGACCATAGCTTGGCAACCCCTGCTCTAGAGGATTTTCTTTTGGGAACAGAGTCACTGGTTGAGAAATATAAGGACTCTATCAATAACTTAACTTCAGTAAAGCTTTTGACAGAGTTTATCACCCCCTAATTCTTACAGACAAGATAAAGAGATGTGGTTTTCCGTGTACCCTGCAAAAGGGCCAGTGCCAAACCAGAAGGAGGTTCTGAGTGGAATGTCACAGCACCCTGCCACTGTCTTATTCCTAGTAATCATTCTTATCAAAGACCTGAATAAACAGAATTTGAGCTTATTACAAAGCTGACAGAGACAGCTAATCTGCTGTATGACAAACTCAAAATTCAAAAACTCTAAGGCTGGAAGATGGGTAAAAAATCTGGAAGAAGGAATTGAGCCATTAATTAAAAGACGTGGGTATTTTATGCTAACTAGACTTTTCATGGAGATCATTTTGAAATGTATAGAAATATCAAATTAGTATGCTGTGGACCAGGAATTGACACGGTCTTATAGGTCAATTATACTTCAAAAACAAACTCATAGAAAAAGAGATCAGGTTTGTGGTTACCAGAGGCGGGGGTGGGGAGAAGGGGCATTGGAAGGCAATCAAAAAGTACAAACTTCCAGTTATGAGATAAATGAGTACTAGAGATGTAATGCACATCATGATAAACATAATTAACGCTGCTGTATGTCATTTAAGAGAGTAAATCCTAAGTGTTCTCATCACAACGAAAAAATATTTTCTATTTCTTTAATTTTGTATCAGTATGAAATAACGCATGTTCACTAAACTTACTGTGGTAACCATTCCATGACATGTGTTAAGTCAAACCATTATGCTGTAACCTTAAACTCATACAGTGCTGTATGTCAATTATAGCTCAATAAAACTGGAAGGAAAAAAATGAAAGAAGTAGAAAAAAAAAGATGTGGGTATTTTAACTGATTAGAAACAAAACTTGAATCTTAGAAAGGTTATCACAATCCTTGGCTGCATCTGTCGAAGTACAGTCTATGTCAAAAGAAGTAACAATTTCCTTAAGCTGATATAACTGGTTGTATTAGAAACAGAACACTGTTTTCATTTATGGGTACCGTATTAGAAAAGAAATACAGACCCACTGAGTGAAAAGAGAAAGAAATCAAGAAAGAGAGGGGTCTGAATCATGCTGCATGCGGAACAGGAGGAGAAACTGGGGCCTTGAGAGTAGCAGGTGCAGAGGGCTGAGGCTTACAGCCAAAGGCCTTTCACACGGAAAGAGGATTAGATTCATTCAGAATAGTTCTACGGGGCTGAAGCTGGCCAGTGAATGGAAGCTCTGAGAAAGCAGATTTCTCAACAATAACATAGAATTTTCTAGAGCAGATCAAAAGCAAAACGGACTGTGCAACAAATTAGTGACTCTCCCATCAGCCTGAGTACTGGGGGAATGAGTGCCGATGTATCTGGAACAACCTATCAGAGACTGTAGGAAGGTGCGAGAGGCTCAACCACGTGGCTTTTAAGGTCCCTTCCCACTGATGTTCAGACCAGATTCATTCTCTAACCCAACCAGGTGTTCTCAGCCCACCTCACTCCAAACCCAGATCTAAGAACACTGTCACTCCACGTCACAGCCCTAATATGTCTCATTCCTTGTGAAGAGAGAGTCTTCCATCTCTGCAGCTCAGAGCAAACACATCCCTCAGTTCCTTCGTTGCTGCTTGAGGTCAAAAGGGTGAGTGTAAAGAGGAAGCTATTGCTCTAAACCCACCACTTTTCCAAGATTTTCCTAGTACTGTCTATCACTTTCCAGGCACAGTAGACACTAGTCCATCTCCCCTCCCCACCCCGAAAAAGGCAGACAGTAGGAGCAGGTGAGAAGTCATTCCTCTAACAGAGCCCCCTCGCCATGGAGGGTCCCTGAATCACAACTGAACCATTATCCTGTCCACCAACGCTGCCTAGTTAAGAAGCCAGATGGGGTGTCAAGGCCGAGGTTTTTCAGGACACATACACGTGTTCAACGTCTTGCTGTGCCTCTGCTCACCATAATTCCTTTAAAAAGAAACTCCCCATACTTTCCACTTTGGGACTTTCTGCGAATCACCTGCTGATGGAGGTAATCCTTAAAATGTTCCCTGGAGCCGGAGCTCTTTATTCACAGTGACTGCAACTAACAAAGAATCTGTAAATAATTCTGGAAGTTTTGGTTCCATCTACCTTGAGACCATCCGGCCAGTTGAAGAAAAACCGCCAGAAAGAACTTCTAAAAGTGACTAATCTCCAGAAACTGACTCCGTGATCCATCTTCTCTTCCCACATCTCACAAACATAAAGTATCTCATGAGGTACCAAAGCCAGGCTCCTCCAACTTATGGCCTGTGGAGCTCTTTGAGTTCATTTATGCTGTTCTTGGCAGGAAAACCAAAAAATACTGACAGATCTAATTCTGCTCTAAATAATTTTACTTGTAGATTTTGTAACTCTGCTCCACCCATGCATCATAAAAATCACCACGGGAAACACAAGGTCTAGTGAAATTAAAATAAGCTACCCAGTGAGGCAAAATGATCTGTATCCACATGTTTCCACAAATATTCTTGGCCAATTGTTCAATTCTTTTGTCCACATGCCTTTCTGGGCAGATTCACCCTAGGAAGTCTGAGAGAAAACGGCTAAGAGAAAGTTTGACAGAAGCTCCGAGAAAAGCTTCAGGAATGAAAACTTAAAGTTGAGATCGTTCTGTTCATTAACATAGTCTTTTCTGTGATTGAGGGCGGGGGAGGGGAGCTACTGTAATTTTATTTGGGCAGAGAATTACTAGTTCCAGGAACTGGAGTTCCAGCAGGGCAAACTGGGGCACATCATTTAGGGACCACTGTCTTAGAACTGAAGTCTGCAGTCAGCTACAACTCTTTCTTTGGTCACCATTGTTATTACTTGTTTGACTTATCATTCTTTCTGTGTCTATTTGATGAACTTTCTGTCAGCCTGTCTCATTGCTTTAGCACTGCAGGAAAAGTTAAATATATGGAGGGCGTGTATAGCTCAGTGGTAGAGCGCGTGCTTGGCACGCACAAGGTCCCGGGTATAAACCCCAGTACCTCCATCTAAAAAAGAAAAAGAGAAAAAAAAGTTAAATATATACAGTAAAATTATGTGCACACTTGGTGCAAAACAGGCACTAGGCACTTCAAATCCGTTAGCTCTCATTTTTCATAATTTGTTTCCTGCAACTGGGACAAGAGCCCCACAATACGAAGTAGCCAGGGCGGAGGCAGGCTCTGCAGCTGGCCCAAGGCCACAAGGCAGTACAGCAGAAATTCAAATGCAGACCTCTCTGGCTCCAAAGTGCCACCGTGCCAGTCAAAGGAACCAGGAAAATGGATTCATAATGGTAATTGATTCACCTCATCTCTCAAAGAGAATTTATTTCAATCTAAGCCCTTACAATAAGAAGGTTTCAAGCAGCCTTTCTAATAATGATATTAGGAACGGACTAAAGTTGAAGCATTCGTGTACGAAACAAGGACCATGTAACGTGGATCATACCTGCAGTTCCCCAATGGCCAGGACCACAAGATCTCTAACGCCATCTTCATCCACGTCCGGCAGCACCACGCCAGGGGCAGCCAGGGTCCCATTGGACAAGTCGTTTGGGTTTAAAGTCCAAATGGCTTTCCCTAGGGAAGGACAGAGAGGCTGATCACAATCAGGGTTTTCTACCTCTGGAGGGGGCCGATGTAATGTTCCCAGGCCAGAAAAGAGACTCAGTGGGCAGAATGACAGACAGTGGGCAGAACTCCTACTCACTTTTTCCTTCACTTTTTATCTGACTGTGGGGGAAGGGCACAGGGCGTGCGAGCGGAAGTCCTCAAGCACCTGGCCAACAAGCCCATGTAACAACTTCACACCTAGGGTTTTTTTAGATAAAACAGACATGCCGATGTCTAACCAAGAGAGAAGAGCCCACTTGTCTGGGATGGATGGAGGAACTGATTTGTTAGCTATTAAGGAAACTTTCTGGGGCACCAAACAGAAGACTAACGCTCCCCTTCTACCATGCGTTCACAGAAGTGGGGAGACCATGAAAGGTCTTCAAGATGACTTCAGTTCTAGAGTTAACACACGTGTAAATTTTTTTTTCCCACTCAGAAGAACCCCACTACCAAACTCCAACCTCTACAACTAGGAAGGAGGCCATTTCTGCAGCCTCATCCAAATCCAAGGTCAACAAGCATGTTGGCAGTGTATGCGAGGCTCTGCGAGGAGCCTTCTTGGTATCTGATTCTTTTCTGTTCCTTTTGTTACGTATCTCAATTCAACAAGGTAAGAGGTCAAATCAGCATGCCTGGACAAAACTTAGATTCTTCACTGACATAATCTTAAGTGGTTAAAGCCCAAGTTTACACGTGGACCCACGTGTGTCAACTGGGAAGAGACAAAGCTCAGCTGTCTTTTGTACAAAGAACAGATTAGGGAGACTCTTTGGAAACCAACGGCCTCAGGGTAGTTTGTTTGGATAACTCAGTGCAGCCCCATCCGATCACCAAACAGGTTGAAAGGTGGATTTATTACTCAATCTATTCCAACCCTTTCTCTTATTTCCCTTAATAGCCACCTTCCAGAGCAGTAAATCAGACTTTTCAGCACATGAGAGTGGAGCGGCCCCTTCCCCAGCAGATTATTCTAATCCGAGATTAGGGCTCCTTGAAGCAGGATCTTTACCTGATGTCGCATTGAAAGCACTGAACATCTTGTGTGTCCCTGTCACGAGGCAGATGGTTCCGGCCACGCTTCCTGGCATCAGATCCAAGCAGGTGATATCTCGGGCCTCCTCGGGGAGGGGACTAGACCAGAGTGTGCTGCCGTTCATCCCCGAAAGGCACACAAGGACAGCAGGTGGCCTTGAGACACCTAAAAGCACACGAGAGACAAGCAAGGGGAGGGGGAGACAAGAGGGAGAGATAAGGAGGCCAGGAAACCAAAAGGAAATGGACATAAGGCAGCAACTCAGATCTGTGGGCTGAGCTCCCTCCTATATTTCTGGCAACAAGGTCTGCAAACAGAGTACCTGTCATATCTGCGCAAAGCGCCTCTCACGGAAGATGAGATGCTGTGACCTCCTCAAGGCGGCCTCGCAAGCTCCATCCCCCTCACACCTCTGCCAACATGTCTGCTTGCATGCCTGTCACTTTAGCCCCCACTAAACAGGGATATCCTTAAGGCTAGAGCCTGTCACATTCATTCCTGCCTCCTCAGTGCTTTGCGAAGCCTTGACCACATATAGCAGCCAATTGTTCTCTGAATAAAAGGAGCAAACTCAAGAATATGGAAAAGTCATCGCTAAGAAGAAAAAAAATACCAGGACGGAAAGGTATGCTCAGGAAATTGAGACTGATCTAGAACGTGTGTAGAGCAGGGGGCAAAATACCTGAATTCTGATCATTGTGGCAAATGCTCCCCGAGAGCAGGAAAAAAATCTTTAAAAAAAAAAAAAAAAAAAGGAAACCTGAAGATGACACTGAGCAATGATCGGTAGGTCTCCCTGGTCTAGAATTCCATGGAACGCGCTGATCTGGCCTCAGTCGGGGAAGAACACTTGGGCAAACTTAATAGCCAGGCCCAAGGATAGCTGGTGAAGGATGAGAGTAGCTCACCTCTTAAGCAAATAATCCCCTTAAGTCACTCAACTAACACCTAAGAGTAATAAGCTTCTCTCCTGCCGCTTTTACACTCACTTCCAGGATAGGGCCGTGGCCCATCTCACACACCTCCACGTTCCGCTCCCAGCGACGACTCACAAGGACAAGGGAATGCGGGTGTTACAGCGTCACTGTACCTATTCCTCAGAAATACTAATTAAACATACAACCTAAGACGAGTGGCAACCTGGCTCGCTCTTCCAGACCTTGTTATCAGAAGCAGTGATGTACATGAAAAGTCTATGCCTTCCCAGGGATGCTCTGCTAAATATACTGTGCTGTCCCTTCCTCCTTAATGACCCTACTGACTCTTCAGACATGCAGAGAATCTGCAGACATGATGCATACAGGTCAGCCTCCCGTCCCGCCGGGAGCAGGACAGAGGGCAGGGATGGAGGAGTCAACAGACAGGATACAAGGCAAACCCCAAGCCAAGACGTACACGTGTAAAGATGTGTTGGAACATGAGCAGACGCTTCCTGCCGGGGATGGGAAGGTGGCATAGTCTACACTGACTACAATCGAAGAGGCCAGGGAAAACTGACAGGGAGAAAACTCAAGAAACCTAAGTGCCAGCGCTGGTCAGTGCAGGAGTGCGGGCAAAAACTTCTCCCCGGTCTCAGGCTGTCACTGCCCTGGGGTGGCCACTATCAGTGTCGCCCAGCTCTCGCTCTCTATGACTTCTTGAGATGGGTGTGAGGCACCTGCAGGAGCTTCCTGATGAGGTTCAGCGTACAGGAGAGGTCCACGAAGGTTTTCTCTGCCCTGCAGGCCCTCCAGCAGGCAACCCTGACATGTTCTCTTGGCTCACACCCTTCCATCGAGGAGCCTCTCCAGCAGTGGCCTCCGAGAGACGCGTCCCTTACCGGCTGCGCTCCGGTTCCTCGACGTGACGAAGGAGAGAAGCACGTCCCGCAGGCCATCTCCGTTCACGTCGGCCAGTTCCAGTGGGGACAGGTCCCCGCCTGAGACACAGAGGAAACACAACGTCCTCAGAAGGTTACCACCAGCCAGTCCTCTGCTCCAGGCTGGAGAGAGCATGTTCCCAAAACACCAGGCAGGCTTCCAGCTCCCAGATGAAACCGATAGACCCAGTTCTGTCTCTGCCTCTAAGTACAGCTAGAATCCTGGGCATTAAAAGTAAAACAAACAGAAGAAGACTCCGGAAGGTGGAGAGAAGGCAGACCGGCTAGGGACAGTGAGACCCGAGGAAGGGCAAGCCGATGACCCCCCTGGGTGTTCTCGGGCTTCGCATTTCCCAGACAGGGTGCTGCAGAAGCCGGCCCCCCGGGAATGCCAACTGGGACGTACAGAGGCCCCAGAGAAGCTGGTTCCCCAGCCAGACGACAGGAAAGGTGCAGCCTAGCAAGACAGAAGAGTTTTCGATAATAACTGCTCTACTCCAACGAGACACCACAGATAAAGCGGTGGCCCGGCCCCGCCCCACCCTCACAGCAAAGGCCAGGTGGAAACCCTCGTCCGGCTGTAACAGGGCACCCCTCACCCCACCAGCATCATGTCAGAGAAGGTCAGGCAGGGATCCTGGACTTCCATCTCCACCTTGCAGTGACAAGGTAGGGACTGTCACGCCCCCCCGACACACACACCCAAACCGTGTGGAGTCAGAAGATGCTTGCCAGATTTGGAGAGAACTCATACATGGCTAATGGAAATGTAAACTGGTACAACCACCATGGCAGATGATTTAATATAAACTACTAGGATTGAACATGCACATGGCGTACAACCCAGCAGTTTCAATCCCAGGTTTATGCCCCAGAGAAATTCTTACACACTCCATCAGGAAATAGGTACAAGAATCTTCTTAGCAGCATTATGGGTTTTTTTATTTTTGTTTCTTTTTTAATGGAAGCCACCTAAAGACTCATCAACAGTAAAATGGATCCATAAATCATGGGATATTCACACCACAGAAAACGAGACAGTGGTGAAACCCAGTAAACCCCAGTGATGGTACCTTAATACATATAAACTTTACGCTAAACAAAAGAGCAAGTCACATGGACCTAGAGATGACCATACTAAGTGAAGTGAGTCAGAAAGAGAAAGACAAATATCATATGACAGCACTTACATGCAGAATCTAAAAAAATGACACAAATGAACTTATTTACAAAACAGAAAGAGACTCACAGACATAGGAAACAAACTTACGGTTACCAGGGAGGAAAGGCGGGGAGGGATTAATAGGGAGTTTGAGATTAGCAGACACAAACTATTATATACAGAATAGAGAAACAAGGACCTACTGTAGAGCACAGGGAACTATATTCAATAGCTTGTAATAACTATAATGAAAAAGAATATGAAAAAAGAATATATGTATGTATATGTATGACTGATACATTATGCTATATACCAGAAATTGACACAACATTGTAAGCTGGCTATCCTTCAATTAAAAAGAGGTTAAAAAATCTTTTTAATTAAAAACTTTAAGCATTTTTTAAAAAAACAAAAAGAGTGGTGACTGTGGAAAAGTAACTAAAGTCTATGAGGGAACTACAGGAAGATGAGAGTTATTCTAACAAGGTCTGTTTGTACAGATTTCTCTCGGCCTCAAGCCCTCATCTCTGGTGATAAGCGTGTTCTTTTCTCCTGGTGTAAAGAAGGCAGCTTTCACCTGAGGGTTTCATCTCCTGCTTTCAGGAAGAATCGAAGGTCAGAGTGGCTCTCTTGCACCTGCTGTTGTTGAAATACCTTTAACTCAGAATAGCCAAAGCACCGTATTTGGGACCAGTGCAGTTTACAAGGGACAGGACCACTCAGCGCTGACAGTTTGGATGTGATCCCCATTCCTGACCCAGAGCAAGTTGTTTTAAAGAAACCTGCTCTGCAACCAAAATGTCCCTTAACAGGTGACTAGATAAAGAGGATGTGAGATATATATATAACACACACAATGGAATAAAAAAGGATGAAAATTTGCCATTTGCAGCAACGTGGATGGACTTCAAGGACATTATATGCTGAGTGAAACACGTCAGACAGAGAAAGGCAAATACTGTATGATGTCACTTATATGTGGACTCTAAAAAATACAACAAGCTAGAAAGAAGTTGACTCACAGATAAAGAGAACAAACTGGTGGCTACCAGTGGGGGGGGGGCACAATAGGGGCAGGGGATTAAAAAAAAGGGGGATGATGGGATTATGTGAAATCATGTGCGTGAAACTTTTGAAAATTGTAAAGCACTGTAAAACTTAAAGACTCTTTCACTCAGTTAAAAATAAAAATAAGAATAAAGCAATGTCCTCCAAAATGAGACAAAACAGCTAGAATTACTTAGGTAGCACCATCCCAGCCATTAGAAGCAAGAAAGAAAAGCTCCTGCAAGGAAGCAACTCTTTTTTTCCTTGAAAAGAAATTAGTTGAAAATTCAATTTAAAGTCAGGCTTCTACAATCAACAAACACCGGAGGGCCGGACAGGAGCCCTAGCCTCTGGCCTGGCCAGGACTCGAGCCTTGCTTCTCTCAGGTGACAGCCTTTCCCTCAGCTTTGCTCTCCACTGACACAGCGTTGCCTGCTCCACAGGAGCCCAGCCAACGATGTTCTGTCCTCTCTGCCTCTAATTAAGAACTTTGCCAGGAGAAATCCCACGCAGTCCCCGTCCCAAGTTTTCGGAGCTGTCCCAATCCTTTTTTTTTTTTTTGTCCTATTTCAAATCTTAACTTCCTAACCACCTCCATGCCCAGGGGGAGAAATGCTAGATGACACCCATTAATTTGTAAAGACTTTTCTGTGTAATTGGAAGCTTTAGGGAATCACACGTGGGCAATCATGAAGTTTTACAGACTGGGAGTTGAAAATCCCGCTGCTCACCTCCCTGGGGGCCCAGGTGGCGGCTCCACGTGCTGTGCAGATCTCGAGGGGGACAGGGGATCAGGAAAGCACACACGAGCACCAGCACCATGGAGATCACCAGCATCAGCAGGAAGACAGACGTGCGCACGTAGGACACGAGGGAGGAGGCCGCCTTCTGCTCCAGGCCCCCCAGGGGTTCCAAGGGGTACCCCTCTGTGGTGACCTCTGACAGGTGCGGCTTTGCAGCCCCTGCGACCTCGGTGTCTGAGTCAGGCTCTGGGACTTCACCCAGAGGACTCTTCCCGTTCTTGACCCCTCCGTTCTTCTGCTGCAGATTAAGCACAAGGTCATCTTCACTCTCATCACTGTCAGCCTGTGTGAGGGGGTCATACTCCCCCAGGTCTGGGCTCTTCTTCCCTGAAAAGACAGAAAGACAGATAGTCAAGGAGTACTTGGAGAAGGAACCTTCAGCAGACACACACCAGCTGTCCGCACCTAGGAGAACACACAGAACAGAACAGAAAGGCAAATCTAGGTTGACGAGCTTGGACCTTGGTAGCCATCTATAAGATAGATACCAGGGAAAGGGTGGGGGAAAGAATGGGGGAAAAAAAGAAAATCATAGTGTTTGAGAACTGTTGCTTTCTGAGTTGAAGAAAATTGGAAAAGAAACAGAGAAGGTGGCAAATTTCAAATAGCTTCTTAGTTAAAAGAAAAAAAAAAACCTCTCTTAATTTAAATCTCACAAATGAAAAAGACCATGGCTCTTCCATCAGCCTTCATGTGTCTATTTCCTTTGATTTTCTTAGATCGGTGATGTTCCAGTCTTTCCTGGGACGTCTCTAAATTTTTAGGACAACTGTTCTCTGTACACTGCTCCTCACGGTCCAATATTTGTGGCTTCCCAGCTGTTTCTATGGAAACCACTTAGAAGGTCAAATGCTGAATGTCACCTGGAGATGTCTTACTGAAAACTTCTGAGAACCTTCCTGTGAGTCAAATGCCCTTTTAGGATGTGTTTCTGTAAACAGTGGTTACCTTGAAAATTGCTATTCTGAGCCTGCATTCCGGGAGGTGGGGCCCAGCAGGAATGTGGAGGTGGACGGCTGTCTTGAGGCTGGTTTACATAACAAGCACCCTGGTTTAACTTAGACCGCATCTTTGCTTGGGGTGGCAAGAGGCAGATGTTACAGCGGGAGGTTGGGCACATCTAGTCCCAAGCCACCCTTGGCCCTCACTGCCAGCGACTGGATGACTTTATGCCTTTATTTCAGGCTATAGCCAAGTAAAAACCGAGAAGAAAGTTCCTGTTTTTGGAAATTACCTGGTAAGCTATTGCTAGTGTAGAGTTTACATCAGCAATAGCTTACCAGGTAAACAATAGTTTATTGTTAAATCTTTTGTTAAGAAGAAATATAAAAAAAGGAAATACAACTCAGCTAACTAAAAGGGTGAAAAGAAATGTCAAATTTCACATTTATTATCTGTAGTTTTTTTTATGTATGTATTTATTTATTTTATTGAAGTATAGTTAGTTACAATGTGTCCATTTCTGGTGTACAGCGCGTACTGTCCCAGTCATGCCTATACGTACATACGCATGACTATTTGTAGACTTTTAAATGATGGCCATTCTGACCACCGTGAGGTGAACTACCTCACTGCAGTTTTGATTTGCATTTCTCTAATAGTTAGCAATGTGGAAAAAACATATGAGCAATGTTGAGCATCTTATCATGTCAAGCCAGCTTTCTTGGTAGCCACATCACATAACTGATTCAACTAAACCTCACAAGCACTTTCTCCACACACTAAAGCCACCCCATAATTGTACAGTGTTTAGCATCAAGTGGAAAATTTAGCTTGGACCGTTTATGGAATTCAGTCTTGCTAGTCAGTTTCCACCTTGCAACAACGTAGCCGAAAACAGCACCTTTGTCAACCTGAAATCATTACTGAAATACTGACTAGCCAAACAGTTAGAGGAAAGACATTTTTATTATATGATATACTATCACAGGAGGAAGAAAACTTGACTGCATATGCTAAAGAAACTTGTAAAATCTTTAACAAATCTATACAAATAAATCGCAAGCATTCTTTGAAAAGCAAAGCTGCTGCTGAATTGGTCCCTCTGAAATGATTATGTGCTTTCGTAGTTAAAGATGGCAAAGGAAGGCCTTTCTGTCAGTCTCTTCCTAAAACCAGGAAGGGCGAAAAAGAAATAAAAGTAGGGGGGAAAAAAAAGGAAACAGCCACACTCCTAAACTACAATATATGAAAAATTGTTGCCAAATGCAGTGAAACTTGAACCCAGTTGGGGAAGCACAGCAAGAACAGGCACTTACATCCCAGGTCGTCAGCGATGAGCCGAATTCACAGAACTAATAGTGATGCTGACGATGATAACTGGGAATACACCGAGACCCTACTGTACAGGCACTGGTCCAAGCACTCATACGTATTAACTCATTTAATCTTCATAACAACCCCAGGAGGTAGGTATTATTATTAGCCCCATTTCATCCACCAGAAGATGAAATTACAGAGAGGTAAGTTGCCTGAGATCACAAAACTAACCAGAAGAGCCAGGATTCAACCTCAGGCAATATGATTAGGGTCCACGTCTTAATCCATCAGTTAAGCTACCTCTCTTGTTCCACGGATATAGAGCCAAACCAGTAATCTCTTGCGTGGAAAGACAAAGACTGGGGTCCCAGAAGCACCCATGAACCCCATTCAGCATTCAGAGAGTCAACAGCGAGGTTAAGACTGACGGAGAGCTAGCACAAGCTTCTCTCTGCACAAGAAGCAGGCTTTGCGGCCCTGTCGGTTCCCAAAGGGAGGAGCTTTGGGACAGCGCGGATTCTGCCAAGAGACAGAAGCGAGACAGCTTCAGTGAGGACAGTTTAACATAAAAAGAATTATTAAACAGTGACAGGAGAGTAAATATGAATCTGGGAAATCTAAATGGTACCCTAGGATGGAGCAATTGTATCCGAGGAAGGGTAACTTGGTATTGAGAGGATCCAGGTCCACTTTCACAGATCAGGCAACGAAAGTAAATCTGGAGCTCAGGGGCAATAAGCTGATAACCAGCACAAGAAACAAAGAGAAGGAAACGCTAAATCGGCACTCTCAGGCCCTGTGACAAAGGCCAGCCAGGAAAGTAGCACCCCCGGGGAAGAGCACCAGTGGGAACAGATCTGAGCTGGCAGACCTAGGGCAGATTCCAGATCCCAGCTGCCCAAGCTCACCCAGCCTCTGCCCAGAGGTCAGCCAGCAGCCGGCTGTAAGACGACCTCCCATTTAAACAGGAATAATAATCAGAAAGGAGCCATCATTAGTACTCAGTCCAGAAGATACTACAAAGTTCTACAAATATTCAAGAAAGAAGTTACAACAAAACACAGCAAGCAAAATCAGCTACAGAACAAACGCTGGACAAATTACACCACAAAGTGGAAGAAACAAGGAACAGATGCTTCCTCATGGGGTCCAAGAAATGCAAGAAATAGCCTTCTCTGAAATAAGTGCTCATAGGAAAAAATACAATATTTCTAAGAAGAGATGACAATCCATTGGCGAGGATGAAAAGCAGACAAGGAGGGCTGAGGAAAACAATGGAAGAAAATAATAAAACAGTATCAGAAAGGCAACCCTTATTGGGATCAGCACAAGGGACCCAAACGGCTGAAAACAGCGTCACAGACAGACGAGAAGGACTGACTGTGAAAATCAAGCAGGATGGAATGGAAATAACAATGGCTGGCAGCTTTCAGCACATAACTATGCTCGCTTCCAAGCTCTTCCACCGTCTTATCTCAGTAAATCATCACAGCAACCCTTTGAGGTAGATGCCTTATTAGCTCCCATTTAAAGATGAGGAAACTGAGGTTTGGAAGTTTAAGTAACTGGCCCAGAGTTAAACAGCACGGAAGTGACAGTACAAGGATTCCAACCCAGGCAGTCGGGCTTGAAATCTGCACTGACTATACGTGTGCTACTCACGGAAACCGATCAAGGCTTTTAAGAAGACTAGAAAGAAAGGGATGGATACAGAGAACAAAAGTGATTCAATATCTGCGGGAGGGAAGAAGAGAACAGAAAAGAAAATGGAACCAAAAATATCTAAAAGATAGACCAAGAAAGGTCCCTGCAATAAAGCAAGACCTGAAAGTGCAGAATAGAGGGCACACCGAGTCCCAAGAAAAACTGAGACAGAATAATCGACATTGAAACACATCCTAGGAAAGGCACTGGACTTCCAGGACAAGGCAAACATCAGATGAGCAGCCAGGCCAAGGGAAAGAGAATCAAGTCACTCGTGATGCAGACAAAATTCAGTAACATCCGTTACTAAAGAGCAGTGCAGCAATACGGAAAAATCCTCAGAGAAAGAGCAGGGGCTGCAAAGTCCAAGAACTGGCCCAGACACGACATTTCAGACGTATGGAGCAAGCATGCAAGAACGCAGACACTATCATACCCCTGAGTCTTTCTTTAAATCGCAGAAGACTAGGACCAGTTCCTGCCCAAACGCTTGAGGAAGATAAATATTGACTTTTGCACTATTAATATATATTTTTCCAGATACGGCAAAGACAAACCTCAGCTGAATTACTGCAGACTGCAAGGTTTTTTTTCAATTTATTTTTTACTTTGGGGGGGGTAATTAGGTTTTTATTTATCTGTTTATCTTTAATGGAGGTACTGGGGACTGAACCCAGGACCTTGGGCATGTCAGGTGCGCAATCTACCACTGAGCTATATATACCCTCCCCCTCTACAGACTGCAATTTTTAATTAGAGAAGTCCTATGTATATATTTTGTCCTATCTATTCACAGAAAGAGGGGGGAGTATATAGTGCACCAACTTGGCCTAAAGCTATACTCAGGCTGAGGAACAGACAGCAAATCCGTGCTTCAAAGCTCAGGGAACTTGCACACCCTCTTCTCTGCTGATTTCAGTCACCACCCGCATTTTTAGTCAATGAAAGGTTTTCAGAGAATAAGGAGAGGACACTGGTTTCAGAATACATCAATATAAACAGGCTCTCCATAGCTATCACTTTTCCTTCAAGGAGACCGGGGATGCTGGTTAAACAGCATTCCCAAAACGGCATAGAGGGAAACACCAGTAGGGAGGAGATGCAGCCGTACCGTCCCCACATGCTCTCAGGAAACCAAGCTACGATACACACAACCCTATGACGTGTACTACCCTTCACATAGACTGTCCAGCACACTCTACTGCAACTAAGGGTAAATAGTTCCCACCAGGAATTCGTTTATCCAGGGGCCCAGAATCATTCCAAGTCACACATGATAAAACAAACCATTACAATAATATTATGCTCTGATAGTCCCTTCCGCGTCCGACCTTTAAACTTTTTAATGGACCAAAATATATATTCTTAAGAGATAAGTTGTCCCAGAGGCTGCTTTATGAATGTCACATTGTCTTTCTGTTACTAATTAACCTGACTCTATGCATGTGAGCCAAATATCTTTCCATCTTGAGCTCAGTGCGGGGTACGAGACGGAAATATATTCCCGGCAACCTATCTTTCTTAACCGGGTTGATGAATACCTGTCATGAGCGCACTATGACATCAGGCCTTCCTCCAGGAAGCACATTTGTAAATGATCAGGGTGCTAATGATGATGGCGACAATGGCTAACACTTACTGAGTAACTGACATGCGTCAAAGGTCACCTAAGAACTTCCAACTTCCAAACTTCCTAAGAACATCCATCTCTTTTACTCTGCCAAATAACCCTAGAAGGTAAATATGTAGCAAAGCAGGTGGCATATAATGAATGTCTCATAATAATATTACATATGAAGAAACTAAAGCTTAAAGAGAATAAGTAACTCATCTGATAAAGAGTGGACTTAACCCAAGTGTGTCTCATGCTCTTAGTGACCATTCTATTGTGCTTCTTTACACTTAAAAATAGATGTCATTGTGGTGATCAGTATCTACAAAGATCAACTCGTTAGGTTGTACATCTGGAACTAATACAACGTTATATGTCGGTTATACTTCAACTTAAAAAAAAACAGTGAGGATGTTAACTAAGGTAACAAACAGGACAGCAGCCTGGCAGTCCCCAGTACAAGGTATCCAGAAAGAGCTATCAGAAAGCAACTTCTACCTAATATGAAAGCTAAAAATTGTATTTGGGGTGGAGGAGAGAAAGGGCAAGAGGGAGAAAAGCAAAAGCACAAGTGAGGAAAAAAAACCCACATCACATAAAAGAACATATGGCCTTTGTATCTGGGCCTAAAAGTATCAAGCACACCTGAGTGCTCAGGGCCTCACTGTCGTCCAAACACCGGCCCAGGGACGGTACTGTGCTTCCCCCAACCTGTCAGCTGACCAAGTTACTGCAACTGAATACCCCAGGAGTAATGATGCCAAAGCTTCAGCACGCAAAAGAGCTCAATAGTTTCGAAAGCAGGATTTTTTTTTTCCGTTGCATTCCCAGCCTCTGGGATAACAATTACCTTGCTGGGAAGGTGGGGTGGGGGGAGGGAGCAAGGAATCTAAAAGAAAAAAAAGAAAGCTAAATATGCCTGACATCTCCTTACCCCTTGGGGAAGGCATCACCCTACACTGAAGAGACACAAGGCTACTATCTTCAAAATGAATCCCACAGGTAAAGGAACATGTCCCCCATTTCATTCCAGTGTTACGTGTGCATTCCAAGATAGACATTATCAACATTCCTTCCGATGTTCAAATGAGCCCATGTGGGAATAAAATGTTTGAAGTCATGAAGTCTGGGGGTAGAAATGCAAATTCATATCAAATTCATATCCACCCCAGTGTCAGCCGTGGCACAATGTAGCAGACCAGAAGCTCTTGAGAACAAGGACCCTGTCACCTCCTCCCCTGCAGCCTTATGCCTGAATATCCACTAGTCACCCAACTAGCCCTTTCTAACCATAACCTGAAAGCAACTGCTTTTCCCAGTAACACCTTAAGTTACCAGCAAGCAAATAATTATAGTTTAATGTGTAAAACTTATTTAGGTAAAACCGTAATTTTTTTTTAAAAAGCCTTAACATCTAAAATTTATTTGTGCCAAACAAACATAATTTTATTAAAATACCAAGTTTCTAGCAGCATAGTTCCATTCTGAAGGTTTAAGAGGAAAAAAAAAAAACTTGGAGCTGCTGCCAAAGTACTGAATTAGCTGCCATCTCCACTAGTGCCTCCTTAAAGAATATTCCATCCATTATCTGCAAATTGCAGGTGCCATATCATTTCCCTCATAAATGCTCAGGCTCGAGAGCCAAAGGCTGACCAAGTGGAACCAAAATCCCAGGATCTTAGAGACAGAAAACCCCTGGCATTTAAGTCCAGGATTTTCCAATACTGCTTATGCGACCCTGGAAAAGTCAATCTGCCAAATAACTCATTTTTTTAAGAAGGGGAAATGTCTGTCCCACATACCTCATGGCAACATCAATACTGTCATTAAGTGGCGAGGCTGCTGCAAAGGGTCACTCGCCATCCTGCCGCCCCCTGCCACCACTCAGGTCCAGCCGAAAACAGAAGGAGCTGGAGACCCTGCGGTACCTCCTTCGCGGCGCTAGGGAAAGGATGCTAATCTCATCGCCCTCCCCTGGGGACAGCGGCGACGCGCGCTCTGACATTGGCCGCCGCCGCAGCGCCGGGCCACCATCCCGGCGTGCCTCCAGCGGCCCTTCCCTCCGTGTCTCCCCGGTTCGCCCCGCGCCGGCGACCCCTCAACCCGCCGGGCGCCTCTCCTGTCCCTTGGTGGCGCGTGGACCCCAGCCCGAGGGGCTGCGTCGCCTCGCCTCCGCGCGCCTGCAGCTCCGCCCGGGTTGGGACTAGGCCCGGATCCGCCTCGCCCCGCGGAGCCTCGCCTGCCCAGCTCCCCAGGCCCGGCGGGGGCGGCGTGGTCGCCAGGCTGCGGCTTCTTACCCGGGAGCTTGAGCGCCCTGGACAGCACGGTCGCCATGGTGGAGGCCCGGGTGCGCGTGCGTGCGCTCGTGTCCTGCCGGGAAGTGTAGTTCGGAGTCGGGGTGCGGGGGACTGGGACCTGGAAAGGTGGGAGCGGGGCGGCGAGGCAGGGCGCGCGGGAGGTGCCGGGGCTGCTGCATCATCGCCCACGTGCGCGCTCGTACGGCTCTTCTCCGCCCCCTGGGGACAGACCCCTTACGGCGCGCGGCGCGTCCCCATTCTGAGCCTCACTCTCCGCCTCAGTGAAATGGGGAAATAGTACGCCCCATATAGGCTTGCAGTGAGAATGGAGGGAGGTAACAGATATAAAGGAGGCGAGGGCTGTGAAATGCGCGTGGGCTTTGCAGTGAGACAGACGGGCTCTGAGTCCTGCTTCATCCCTTACTAACTGGGCCATCTTGGGCAAGTCACTTGGTATGATTCTTTTTTTTAAATGGAGACTATACCACCTACTTCACAAGCGAACTGTGAGGATGAAGTTATATAATCTGTTTAAAACGCACAGCACACAGTAAGCACCTAGTGTGTTTCTGTATGTTTCTTAGGTAAAGGTTGAGGTTTCCTGTTACCAGTTCTTTCCAGGTTATCAACTCGACACCCTACCCCGCAGCTTCTAGTTTTGAAGAGTCTAAGGAAGCAAGAATATACCTGCTTCTTCCCCACAGGCACCAAAAGATCGGCATTTTGGTCCAGGAATGCTGAAGGATTATTTATCTTAACACAGGAATAGACCTTAGGGACTCCTTGTTTTACTGAAGAGAAAACTGAGAGCCATGAAAGTGACATGACTTCTTGGTGTCAAACAAAAGCTTCAAGATACTTCGCGCTTGGACCGCCTCATCCCCACGAGAAACTGTCATAGGAATATCCTGTGGGTATAATCCCAGAGATTCTAACAGCCATCCCCACCACCCTTTTCCCCACGCAAAAATGTCGCTTACTTCGGCAGACGCTGGAGCCACGCCACGAGTTCGTATCCGAACCCCACCACTTACTAGCTGCCAGATCTAGGCGCGTTGCTTAATCTCTCTCCGCCTCAATTTCCTCCTCTGCAAATAGGGGGTGAAACAGTTCCTATTCCACAGAGTAGTTCTGAGAATTAAATGGACCCACGCAAAGCACTTAGAACAGTGCCTGACTCCTAGTAAGTGTTTTGTCAGTGTGAGCATTTCTTTTTTATTAATAATTTATTTTTTTCACAATTTAATAACTTAATAACAAATAATAACTAACAATTTAATGGGCTAGTGATGTATTTGTTTATTCTTTCAGCGTTCTACAGTACCTGAAATTTTTACTGTTTGCCACTTCTCTGGAGCTATAATTAAAAACCACCTTTTACATCTATGTGGGTCATCTAAGAGAAGCAGTATTACCGGTCACAATACACCAGTAGAGGCTTGCCTGATACCAGTTTAACTAACTGGAACACATTCTTGAGATACGAAGAATGAGAAAAATAACCTTTAAGGTGAGTTGGATCTGTTTTTTGTTGTAGAAGGAAAGGAACTTGCATTTCTAGGAGGGGGGGCTGGTGGATTGAAACATCCAGGTTACAAAGGAGACAAGGGAAGGAGAAAAATCTGTCCACTTTTCTTAGTGAAAGGGTGTAGGCTAGGAAAGTCCCTTATGTGATGAAAGTAAACTAAAATTGTACGAAGTTTGATTAAATCTTTGCTCCAAACTGCATCATCACCCAAAGCACCCATGTGGGCACACACACTGACGTGTGTGCACATAAACATGTAAAAATGTGTATGCGTTCCATAGATGTGGTATCTGTAGCTCCTCAGCTTTTTTTTTAATTTTGTTTTTTATTGACGTGTAGTTGATTTACAGGGTTAGTTTCAGGTGTGCAGCAAGGCGGTTCAGTTATACACATACATGCGTATATACATACATTTTCAGAGTCTTTTCCATTATAGCTTATTACAAGAAACTGAATATAGTTCCCTGTGCTATACAGTAGGTCCTTGTTGTTTATCTATTTTACATATAGTAGTATGTATCTGTTAACCCCAAGTTCCTGATTTATCCCTCCCCACCCTTTTCCCCTTTAGTTTGTTTTCTATGTCTGTGAGTCTGTTTCTGATTTGTAAATAAAATTTGTATCTTTTTTTAGAGTCCACATATAAGTGGTATCATTTGTCTTTCTTTGACTTTCTTCACTTAATATGGTAATCTCTAGGTCCATCCATGTTGCTGCAAATGGCATTATTTCATTCTTTTTCTATAGCTAAGTAATTTTCCATTGTCTATCCATTCATCCATCAATGGACATTTAGGTTGTTTCCATATTTTGGCTATTGTAAATAGTGCTGCTATGAATATTGGAGTGCATGTGTCTTTTCAGATTATAATTTTCTCCCGATATATGCCCAGAAGTGGGATTGCCCCTCAGCCTTTTTAACGTAATCTTTATGGCTACCCCCCTCCCCATCATCACCCCAGCTTTGCCCAAATGATTTTCAGGGGGAGCAGATGCTGTGGAACCCCTCCCTCCCCGTTCCTTGACCTTTTCCTGCTCTTTGACTCTCTTGCCCCTCAGAAGTCTCTCCTGTCCCTTCCACATTTTGTTTCCATTTTAACACAGGAACCACAGCTTAGAACAGTGTTTCTCACACTTAATGCACTTTTCTTCAATGAAAGGAAAAAATTCAAAGTGACCACCAAACGAATCTGGATCCTTGCCTTTTACCTAGAGAACACCTGCTATTCCTCTCCAGTCACCAGGCCGACTGAGCGCCCCCGCTGCCCAGACACCCGCGGAGGGCACCGGCTCCCTGACCTCCCAACCTGGTTTACCTCCCAGAGGGTGGCCGTGGAGGGAAGCCAGTGGATATCCCCTGCCTGAGGGCTGTACCCACTATGAAGAGAAGAAATACTATTTCTGTGGGTCACAACGGAAGCCAGAAGAGCCCCTTCTGATCTCCCTACATGGACCTGCGGTTAGGGTTAGGGTTAGGGTTAGGAAGTGGTCTTCCCCCACCTTCCGAGGTTCCAGTACCTTGTAGAGGGAACCCATATTTACTAGCTCTTACTACCTTTGTGATATCCCAAGCATTGTTCAAAAATCTCCACGTGTCCTACATGGGCTCATGAGTGAATCTGACTCTAATATTCACCATTCCCTAGACACTGCGTCCACTTCTACTGGTCCTGACCCTCCAACTAGCTTTCACTACTTCCCTTTGGGACCAGTACCACTGTGCTCCCAGCGGCTGCCACCCCTCCCTCTCGGCACCACTGGGACTGCCAAGCCTCACGGCCATCTCTGCCTCCTTACAAAGCCTGCGACTTCTCCCTGTATCTCCTACCAGTCAATGCCACTTCGTGTGTTAGTTGTTGAAATGTCAAAGCTGTTCAGAGTCTGACAACTGAGAAAGGCTGTCTCCCTCTTCCTTTTAGGTTACACTTTATTAGAAAACTAAACACTACGCTGCCTCATCTTTAAGGTCAAATGCAGTATTTTCATTAAACTGAGGTTTTATTTTTACCCAGTGAGGCAGTCGGGGCAAGGTTACTGCTGTAATAAACAACTTCAAAAGTTCAATGGTTTGAAAGAATAAGAGTTCATTTCTGCTCATGTCATGGTCAAGGTGAGGGTGAGGCTAGGCAGCCCTGAGACTCTGTTTCTCCAGGTCCTTCAGGGACCCGGCTCCTCTGCCTAAGGCTTCTTCATCCCTGGGGCCTTGGAGTCCTCCACTTGATCGTCAGCACCTCCTGATCATGCAGTGTATGGAAATGAACTCTTTCCCTCTTCTTTCTTATCATAAATATTCTTTTTTTATTTTAGTCTTCAAGACCTGGAAATTTTATTCTTTTATGTGAGTAATTGCTATTTTTATTCCCTTACCCTAGTCTCAAAGACCACAGGTGGGTGCTTAGAGATGAGATTTTGCATAAAGGTATTTTCTCCTTCCTAACACAACTGTCTCATTTTATTTCTTTGTCTGAGATCATCTTAAAAACCTGAGTTTGGTTCTTCACTTGGAAGATTTTGCATGAGGCTAACCTTTCCTCCACTTCCCCAGTCTTAAAAGCCAGCACTGGTCTTATTTGAGGAGATGTTTTGGAATGGGTTTTTGTTTTGGTTTGGTTTGGTATTTTTTGGCGGAGGGAGGAAGATAATTAGGTTTATTTATTTATTTATCTTTGGAGGAGGTGCTGGGGATTGAACCCAGGATCTCCTGAATACTAAGCATGCACTCTACCACTAGAGCTATACCCTACCCCCCTGGAATGGGTTTTTATATTTTCCCCCATCACTTTTTGGGGAACACTTATTCCCCAGTCCCAGATTTCCATATGGGGGCATTTCCTCTAGAGCATCACGGAAGAAGTGAGTTTTCTGGTTGGTGAGTTCAGAAAAAGGGAGGAGGGAATGTTAATACAGCTGCTTCCCCTTTGGGACTCATTCATTCATTCACTTTTTAAATGATTCATTCATTCAATATTTGAGTGACTGCTACTTCTGGGCCCTTTTCTAGATTCTGGGATGTAAGATTAAACAAAATAGTGGAGCCAGGCAGGAGAGAAGGTAGATAAATACATAGTGTATCAGATGGTAATAAATGTTATGGAGAAAAATAGGATAGGGAAGGGGAAATGAAGTGTGGAAGTTGCTGGCAATGGGGGAGGGGCATCCAATTTTTAATAGGATCGCTAGAGAAGGCAGTAAGAGGGTGACATTTGAACAAAGATTTATGGAGGCAGCGTGAACAGCAAATGAAAAGCCCCTGAGGCAGAAGCCTGCCTGGACTGTTTGAGGACCAGCAAGAATGTGGCTGGAAAGGATGGTTCTAGGCGGGAAACTAGAGTAAAAGATGAGCTCAGATATGACCAGAGTAGAGACGGGTTATGTAGCCTTTGCAGGTGTAAGTAAACACTTGGGCTTTTGGTCTAGGTTAAATAGGAATCCTTTGAAATTTGGGCAGGGGGGCACAGAAGAGTTGATTTTAAAAGATTTATATTTTAAAGGGATCCCTTTAATCAGTTTGGAGACTAGACTGTGGGATGGCAGAGGTGATGACTAGCTCTTGGTCACTGCAGTAATCCAGCTCAAAAGTGATGATGGCTCAGACGAGGGTGGAGGGAGGTGGGGAGAAGTGATGACTCCTCCTTTATTTTGAAGGTAGAGCCCCTTGGGAATTGCTGATGAATGGAATGTGAAGTGTTGGGGAAAGAAGAACAAAGGAGGCTTTGAGGCTTTGGCCTGAGCAATTAGAAAACCGGAGCAGGGGAGACAGAGGAGCAGGCTGGAAAGGGGAGATCAGGGGTTTGGTTGGTTGGGATGTGCTAAATTGGACATCCACTTGGATGTGCATGTGGAAATGGAGACTAGGCAGCTGGATATAAGAGTCTGGAGTTCAGGGAGAAGTCCTAGGTGGAAATGTAAATTTGCGGGGCATTAGCATATAGCCCACATTGGACCGAGATCACTAAAAGAGTGAGGATGAAAGAGGAGGGGAGGGAAGGGGAGGGGAGGGGAGAGTGAGCCCTGCCAGCAACATTCCAGCAGGCACAGTTCCTGAGAACCTGCAGCGGAACCAGGAGGAGTGGCCAGTGAGATCAAAGGATGACCAGGAGAATCTGGTGTCCAGGAAACCAAAAGGAAAAAGTATTTGAGGGTGAGGGGGCCAGTGTTTAATCAATTGTTTAGGTGCTGCAGAGAGATCAAGGAAGGAAATGATTAGGAGTGATCTGTCTGCTTTCAGAGCATGCAGTTTGCTCTACTCTTTGCTGTGGCTTAGGGAGCCTGCAGTTTTCCTGCTATGCCAGGTAGTCTCTCTAATTCAGAGAGAGAATTTGCAAGCCCTTTCAACCGCAGATCTAAGCACTGTCGTTCAGCCTAGCTTTCTTGCAACGGCGAAGCTGATATTTTCATCTCTATCTGTCCATCTCTTCAGTCTATTCTCCGGTCAATCAAGACTATGCAGGGGAGATGGGGATTAATTTACTGGCCCCGCAAAACTTCCACAATCTTTAATATTCCTTTCACGTGTCTTGGCTTGAGAGATTTGTTCCCTTTTATATGGTCTGTTTCCTCAGTGTTATTTTCTCTTCTTTCTGTCCCATCTTAGGGAGATTCTCCCTCAAGCTACTTTCTTCTTCTCTAATCCAGTGTTTAACACCCACCAGAGGAGCTGCAGTTACCTCAGTGTGGAGCCCGAGACCCTACTCCAGCCTCGCGGTGATTCTTTCTTCTCATGGGAAGCAGATGGAATTAACAGACCATCCCTAATTGTTGTTCCTAAACAAGGTACTGCAAGATTCATCAACCTCTTCCCAGAAGCCAGGCTATACATCAGACACAAGGGTCAGGATTTTTTACAACTCCACCATTAAAAGCCCCTCTTTATGGAAAAACCGTATGCTTGTATGTTTTCATGTTTCTAAGAGGACAGAAATAAACTTGGCCCTTGGTGACCCAAATGAAGTAGAGGATATCTCCATGAGCCCACAGTAACTGCTCTGAGCAGAGTAGTGGAGCGAAAAACAATCTAACTCCTTGGAATTGTCACCAGGTCACATATGCACTCAGTTGCTCTCTCTCTCTCGTCCATCTCCTGACCGACAGAGACACACTGAGTGTGGGCCAAAGACCACTGGGAACTTGAAGGAAGACATCCTCAGGCAGAGGACAGGAGCCGCAAAGGTCAGAGAGATGATGGGAAACCCTCTGATGGCCTCTGGCTCTTGGGGTCTGAAATTTCCATCTTAAGATCAAAAGCATCAAGGGGCAGTCTAGCTGAAAAAGGCCACTTGCCCTAATTTTGCAAGAGCCTAAAAATAAAACCAAGGAGGATTTCTTAGAGAGATGATACGGCCTGAGCTTACTCTTCCATGCCAGTAGACAAATTTATTCCTCATTCTCTCTTTTGCCTTAAAGACCTTGGATTTCTGTTGTTTTTTGTTTGGTTTTGGTTTTGTTTTTCGCTTTGTCAGTAGGTTTAAAGATTATTAGTAGGATTCTTGGAGAGATTTACATGAAGCTGTTTTCTTATTACCATCATAAAGACTTCGTTTTCATTTTACTGCCCTCAGAGGTAAGATTTTATTCTTTCATTTGGGAGACTGTACATGAAGCTAATCTCTCATTCCTATGAAAAATGGTTTTTCTGTGTGTGTGTTTCTCTTTGATACCTTGGCCTTAAAGCTCTGAAACTCTGTTGTCTTATTCCAGAGATTTTTATTTCAATCAAACTACTCTCTCCTTCACTAATAAAATCCTTAAGACAAGTAGATTTCTGATAGGACAGTTCATGTAATATTAATTTGTTTTTTCACAATACAGATTTCTTTTTTCCTCAGTCTTCAATCCTTAATGATCAAGTTCTTTTATTGAGAAAAATCTGGGTGCATCTTTTTTCTTTTACCTTGAAACTAGGGCTAAAAATATTAGATGCTGAAGACTTCAATTTCATGACCCTTTGGCTTTATATTATATAATTCTTCCCAAGGGAATAACAATTTAATCTTCGATCTGCCTTGCATTATATAATTATCTAGATTTTAAAATATTAATCTCACTGATGATATAATCATCTCTTCCTGTTTCTGGTACATGGTAAACTACATGTTCTTAAGGTTTTTTCGGGGTTTTTTTGTTTTTTGTTTTTGTAATTTCTTTTGTGGGGGAGGAAGGCAATTAGGTTTATTTATCTATTTATTTTTGGTGGAGGTACTGGGGATTGAACCCAGGACCTCATGCATACTAAACATGCAGTGTACCACTTGAGCTATACACTCCCCTCTTTAAGTTTTAATTTAAATGAAAAAATAAAGGAAAAAAATTGGCAAAAAAATCTAGTTTAAAATGGAATCATAGATTTAAAAAAAATCTTCTTTAATCACACCCAATGTATTTGCCTCAGATTTTCATCTACCAACTCTAATTTCATGACTTCTATGTAAATCTGGACTGACAATTTCAGACTAAAGGGCCTTCACACCAGGGCAAAACGGGCTTCTGTTGGGGGCCTCATGCCTCAAGGCATCCCAGGCTCTGAAGTGTCTTCCTCAACATGCTCCAGGTTCCCTCCAGGATGTGGACCACTCAGGTGGAGTGTGCCCCGCGAGCTCTTGTATCTTTCCTTAGGGGAGCTCTCTGACTCTGCCTCCACCCACATGCTAATGAATTCTGAAAAATCAAAATACATTTGAAATCAAACTGTTTATATTGATGACACCCTGCCAGAAATATTTCCTGAGGTCCTCCCTGCCCCCACCCCACCCCCACCAACCGTCTCCATGGCAACAGAGCCACTCCATCTCACTCCCACATCTGTGTCCTGTCAGCTCTGCTGAAGGGGATTTGAGTGTGTGTGTTTGTTTCCTTTAATAGCACTGGATCTCAATGTTGGAAGGGAATCTCAGAGGTCAGCAAATCTAATCCCCCCTGAGTAGGAATTGCTTCTGTAATCCTCAGTCACTTCATCTCTGCTTGGACATTATCGGCTCCTGAGAGCTCATGGTGTGCAGCAGAAATTCTCGGTTGGGTAATTTTGTGGCTGCTACCCGTGACCACCACCCAGCAATCTAATTTTCCCTCCCAAAGCCACAGTAAACAAGGTCTGATCGCCGTTCCATGCGGCAACCCTTGAAATGTCTGAAGTACTGAGGCAGGGTTCTTAGGAGAGTTCCCTTGAAGTTATTTCCTCCTTTCTATCAAGGACATTTTTCTCTACCCACTCCCTTCTCTTTCCCTTAAGTACATGAAGTTTTGTCTCCCAGTGCAAGAGGTTTCCGTTGACGATAATTTCTCCTTCCGCAACCAAGCCTCACATTCCTTACAGAGAAGGTTTTTTATGGACTTAATTCCTCCTTCCCCTCAGAAATGTGTTCTTGTACTGCTTGGGCTTTGAATCTTTAAAGACCTTAGACACGGACTCTAAAAGCTGAAAATGCCTGTTGAAGAGCAAGAATGGATTCTCTAGAGAAGAGGATATTCCTGGAGCTGCTTCGACCTAGGACATCACAGAACTCCTCGTTTCTTTTTCTGTGTTAAACTTAAAGACCCGAGGTCTTGCTCTCATTTGTAAGAACAGAGCTCCTTTCTTCTTTACTAGGCCAACCTTAAATGAGAGAAAGCACTTGAGAGAAAGGATTTTGGCATGAAGTTTTTCTGCCTGTCCCATAGAATCCTTTACAAATTCTTTCTTTAGCCTTAATTTTAATCTTGCATCTCTATGCTCTGATCTGAAAAATTGTTGACTGTATTTTCCTTCCCAGTCTTGAAGATCGGGGATGCAAGAGTCTATTTGCTTCTGTGACAAAAACGTATTGCTTTCCACACCTTAGCTTTACAGATCTGTGAATTTGTTACCTCTTTTAGTGAACGGACAAAAATTACAAACTGGCAGCTTGGAGAAGAGATACAACTGGGACCAATGAATATGGCGCCACTCACTCAGTTTATATTTATAATGTTTTAATTTTAAATGAATAAGTATGATTCATTTCAATTTGATCTTTTTGTGTGTCATTTCAATGAAATAAAAATGTAATTTATTAATATATGTACAAAACTAAATTTCAGCTACTTAAAACAATGGCATAGATCTAAATGTACTAATAGAGGAACATGCCCACCATAAGCTCCTGAAATAAATCTATAATGATCTGTTGTGTGCACGTGTGTGCACATGTAAAAATGTTTAATGTATATAAAGGGGTGCAACGGACTGAATATTTGGGTTCCCCCAAAATTTATATGTTGAAACCTAATCCCCAATGTGATGGTATTTGGAGGCAAGGACTTGAAAGGCCTTGAGATTAGGGCTCTCATAAAAGAGCCCCACAGAACTCCCTCGCCTCTTTGTTACACGTGGACATGACAAATAGACAGCCGTCACCAGACACAGAATCTGCCTTGATCCTGGACTTTCCAGCCTCCAGAACTGTAAGAAATGAATTTCTTATAACAAGCCACCCAATCTGTAGTATTTTAGTTGTAGCAGTCCAAACGGACTAAGACAGGAAAGATAAACACAAAATCGTCAAGAGTGGTTCTCTCTGGGAGGTGTGTCGTGTTGCATTCATGAAGGGAGAGGACTGTTAGAGAACGTTCACTTTTGACTCCATGTTCACTTGTTCTAGCGGACCAGAAGCATATATTCCTTTTTAAAAAATTTTAAAGCTGTCACCAGAACAGCAACAGAAAAGGAAAAAGAAAATATACTAAGGACATAGAGTCAATCAAGAGAAATTATATAGAATGTCGTTGTTTATTTCCACTGAAATTAGTTTCTAATATCTACTTAATTTTATTAACTTTAAAGTATGTCATAGTTTCATTTTATAATCTACCCCTCCTGGTACTTTAATGGTGATTAATCTAAGGTTTATTATAACTTTCCTATGAAATAGTCTGTGACGAACTTTGATATCTTGCCCACGCATACAACAGACTAGGGAAATATCTCTTAAGGAGACATTACGCATGTTTACCCACAGTAAAACATCAGAGTTCTTATATTATGACGTTTCTTCATAAAGAGTCCATTTTTTATTTCCTCGCCCGTTTTCAGTTCCCAGCTTTGCTGAATTCCTCTTTTCCTCAACTTGACTCTCATCAGGTTCAATCTCTTTGGGATGTTTTCACAGGATATTTGAAAGAGAAGATAAACCCAAGTTCCCCCATATTTTTTCCCTTAAAAAAATAAATATTCCTTTCCCTTGTTTAATTTTAAAACTCAAATAGAATTTCTGGTTCCTGCAAAAATGGAAAACTGGCACAGATTACTGGCTCCCTTCCCCAGAATTGAACAAGGAAAAGCTTCAAGAGAACGTGAATTCCAGGAACTAATGACACCGACAATAAGAAACTTCTGGGGAGGCAGAGGCAGTGCACCTGAAAGGGTTGGCTGTAGCCTGGGGCAGAAGACTGGCTGGGAGAAACAGGTTAGCGAAAATTAGCTTACATTTCCTCTCACCTCTTCCCTACTCCACTTTGAGGCAATGATTGCCTTCTGGACCACCAGGGAAATCAGTGAACTAGGGGTTTGGGGGTAAAATCAGGCAACCCAAATCTCAGCTACAGTTAGAAATTAATGAAAAAGGGGCAAACTGACCAGCCTGGAGCGCTGACTCCTCCACCCCTTCCCATAGTCCCTGGCTATTAAGTTCCAAATGATATGCCCAGCCTGGACCTTGCCCGTGAACTCTGGACTCATCTTTCCAAAACTGTCTACTCATAACTCTCGTTGGATGTCTAATAGGCATCTCAAAGGAAATGTGTCTTCAACCAAACTCTTGATATTCCCCCCCATAACCCATTCCTTTTGCTCTGTTCCCCATTACAGTGAGTGATAATTCTATTCTTCTGGTGACTGATTCCAAACCTGTTGGTGCTGTCTTCCATTTATATCTGGAAAAATTCATGCAATGGAGAACTATGCAGCTGTAGCAAAAAGGAAGATTCATATGTACCACTATGGAGTGAATTCCATGATGCGTAGCTAAGTGAAAAAAGCAAGGTGCAGGATAAGTGTGTCGTATTCTACCTTTACCTAAAAAGGAAGGCAAAAATGAGCAAATGCATATATTTTCAAAAATGGAAGAACAAGTTAAAATGTAATGAGAAATGGTTACCTTTAGGAGGAAGGAAGAAGCAAGCAGGTTAGAGGAAACAGGGTTAGAAGCTAAATGTCTCTGAATATACTTTGTTTTTATAGCTTTTAACTTAGAAACCATGTAGATGGTTTACATAATTATAAAAGTTAACTCAAGCTAGGAAAACATTAATCCCTGAAAACTGAAAACAAAGAATCAAATATATCAAGTTGGTGACTTAACTATGTAGAGAAAAATTGATTCAGTAACTTCAAAATACAACAATTTGTACCTTCTTTGTGGAGTATAGTCTAAAGGAAAAATAGAATCGCAAAGTAATCTTAGATTGTATTCAGGAGTCATATGCTAATAACAGAAGTATAAAACTATTATACACATATATAATAGAGCAAATAAGCAATTTGTTAAGGATGTTTGAAACTATCATGTGTACACATAGAATTAGCTAAAGCAAATTAAGTAATTATGCTAATAAGTAAGAATAAAGAGATACAAATATAAAATCAAAGAACTTAGGTTTTAAGAATGTGCTCTTTTATTTGAATTGAAAATATGAATATTAACTTATGAGGTATTTTTCCTTTTCATACAAGAGTGTATGTTTCTAGCT
Source organism: Vicugna pacos (assembly GCF_048564905.1). NCBI lineage: Eukaryota > Metazoa > Chordata > Mammalia > Artiodactyla > Camelidae > Vicugna > Vicugna pacos. Next base: position 14,444,999 of record NC_133020.1, read on the forward strand.
CTCTGCAGGGAGAAGGCCTGGAAGCAATGACTAACCCAATGGGGACCCCTAGTGCCCAGACAGTATTCTCTACCATTTCCCATGAAAAGGAACCAGGGCTCCTTGAGAGAAGGGATGGATTCCAGCCTGGAGCAGGAATGAGCCTGAGATACCTAGTCACACTAGAAACAAGGAAGCTATTATAGTCCACCAGGGTCATGTTGAAAAGTCCACAGGAACCAGTTTGAAGGAACTCCCAGTGGTCAAAACTGAAACAATTTGAAGGGGCTCCCAGTAGCCAAAGATGAAATTTTATCAATAAGAATAATGACTGCAGTAGAGCGAAACATATAAAATATGTTAATATCCCAAGTTTACAATGATACTTTTAAAAAAATCCTCATTGATCACCTTTAGAGGATACTAACGAACCAAGTAATTTTTCTAAAAACTGGAAATGCAGGAGAGTTAATACCCCATGGAGCAATCCTGGTACAAGAACAGGAGTCAGTGATAAATATTCCTTTCTTTTCTTTCAAGCAGCAACTCTCCATGCACTTACGTGACTTCCTGGGGTGTCCCTAGCAGGATAAGCCTCTAGTTCCCACAGTGGGGTCAACTCAGGGAGGTGCTCTTAGGGTATCTTCTCCTCCTTTCCTGCTTCATTCATTTCCTCTTTTCTGTTCCTTGGAGGATCGTTTTCCAAAACAATGATCATCATGCAAGTCTTTGTCTCAGGCTCTGCCTTTTTGAAGAACCAACACTTAAACAGTTGGTAGCAGAAGGCAGCCCCTCAGAATGAGTCTGGATCTGGGTCACTTCCAGGTCAGACATGGGTAAGGACTCCATTACTGGTGATAAGTAAGAAATACTATGGATTTGGCTGACTTTTGTTCATGGCCTTAAAAGCCTTGAAGAAAAAAAAAAAAAGGAGGGGGCTCAGGTTAACCAGATAGCTCTAGACATACCGTGAAAGTGAGAAAACCTCCATGGTAGTGTTTAAAGACGTTCCTGTAGCCACAGGGGCTGAAAAGTAAGTCCAGGGTTTAACTGCTAGGCTAGCAGAGCCCAAAGAACACTGAACAATACTAAACAGCACTGAACAGGTCTCATGTCCAGGTTAAGAACCCGATATGATGCAGTGAGAATCAGAGACCTAAGATGGGGATATCTGGGTGCATGAGCCTAGCAACTTTGAACCCCGATACCTCTGCATCTTCCAGGCTGGCAAATGCAGCTCCCTCCCCTTGCTAAAGGAGAACAGCCTTTATTCAAATGGAGGCTCCCAAAAGACCACACCTAAGGCAGGTATTTCATAAAACGGTGCTTGTTCTCCTCCAGATCTGATTCCATCTTCCCTCTCTGCCTTGGAGCCGATGACAGGGGACAAGTCACAGCACAACCCAAGTGGGGAATTCCTGCTCTGGAAGCATTCGCACTACGTGAATCTGAACACCTGGCCAACATGTATCAACAGGAACTGGGGCGTGTGTGGGTACGGGACGTAAGCATGCTAGACCGGGAGACAAAGAGAGCTCAAGATGATATTCAGGCGCTGAATACTTAGAATGGGGGAATTAAAACCTTGTTCTTGACAGGATAAGATGGGAGGGAAATTTTTCAAAACAGGGGAGAACCCATCCATGCAGATGTAAATGAGAACTCAATCCTTTTTCCACTTTGTGATTTTAACATAAACTAACGTCATCAGAAAGAAACAGCTGATGTTACAACTAAGTAAGGGACACGCCAATCAAGTTCCTCTCTTTGGATTCCTCTTTTTCCCCAAAATTGCTGATTATGATCAACCTTTAAGTTTCCAATAATAATTATGTACTTTTTCCTTCCCCCTTCTAAAAAAAAGAGTTCTTGGCGTAGGATGGAATGCTAGACACTAAAACACACACACACACATACACACTGGACATTATTCAATCATATCTAGTAAATTGCAAAAGTTAGTAACTAAAATAGATGATTAGATCTAATACCAAGAACAGTTTTGTTAATCATTTAACACAATTATTAAGCAACCCCTGGGTGAGGTAAGTGAGGAAAAGTTAAGGAAAAATAGATCTTTGCCCTTTAAGAGCTTAGTTTTTTATCAAGGCACATGGCTATGAGCAGCAAAAATACTCAGAGCCTCTTACAAAGCAACATAAAATTTCTTATGAATTGTAAACTGCATGCTACTTCACATTTTAATGTCTCTGGATGCTGTAAAATCAATTGAACATCATAGTTTACTTGTTAGCATTTGTTTTCTCTCTATTAACAGCACATAAAGTAACAATGCCTCTTATAATCAATGGCATGTTGGAGTCAAGAAAATATAAAATAATTAAACGGCCATTTATTTTATAGCGATCAACAAATATTTGTCAAAAAGTAAATTTCTATATCCGTAGGTAATGAAGTTAATATGTGTTACTACAAAACTAGAGGTCATCAGCCTCACCGTTATTGATCCACCCTGCCTGGCTCAGGTTCAAGGTCTTCTTTCCCAAGGCGCAAGCACAGCAAGAGGTTCCTCGGTGCAGATTCGGAGCAGCCTGCACAAATTAGGCTAACAATTAGGTTAACAACTGCAGATAGTGTGACCGGTGGGGCAAACCTGCAGAAAGAATTCTCCTGGGGACAGAACATTTGAATAAACAAAAAAGGTATGTGAGTTCAGCCAGAAAGACCACACAGTGTTCCTGGAGACACAGTGAAAGTTGTACTTTCAGACAAGTCCAATTTCAGGGGGTGAGTTAGAAGGGGAGGACATCTTGATGGAGGCATCCGTGTGGCACAGAGGCAGAAGCATCCAGAGGGTGTATGTAGATCTGTAAAAGGTCGGGGTGACAGGGTGCCTGTTGCACAAAATAAAAGCATGATGGACACACCACAGTCACGGATTCAAATCCTGGCCAAGCCGCACCCTGGTTTTTGCCCTTGGGAAAGTCACTATGTTATTTTAAAGTCACTTTACTGGGAAAGGCATAAGTACTTTGAATTTCGGGTTCCTCCTTTGTAAAATGACTATAAAATACTCACGTTTAGTGGTGTGAGGAGAGAGAATGCTTGTAAAATACTCAGCAGGGAGGGAGGGCACTCAGTAAATGGTAATAAAATCGGTTAGAAGGTTTTCACGAGAAGTGAACGAGCAAAGCTGTGATTCAGAAAACTGACGGAGAATCTGTGATTAAAACGGACTGGAGAAAGAAAGTGCTAAGTAGAAAACTAGTTAGGATGCTATCTCACTCTTCCAGTTGGGGGGATGGAGCAAACTAGAACGTCTGTGGGTGGAAATGCGGCAGTCAGGGGTCCCCAGGGGCGGGGGGCTATAAAGACTGTGAGCCCGGCCTGTGCATTACCTTCTGGGGCCAGAGCCTGAAGGTGGAGGCAGGAAAAGCGCGCCAAGAATCCGGAGGCTCTGCAGTTTGGCCCCCATGTCCCTGAGGACGCGGCCGGGAGAGAACGGGGCGGGGGTGTGTTCACCGCTGCCTAAACCCCACACCCCGGAGAATCGTTTCCAGGCTCCCCGACGAACAGGTCAGATTCAGCACCGGAGGCGAGGCAAGCGGAAGACCACCCGCTTCCTCACCAGACACCGCCGCCCGGCGGCTGCGGGCCAGCGCGGCCCCGCCCCGGCCCCGCCCCGGCCCCGCCCCTCCCGCAGCGTCCCGCCGGGCCCGCCTCCCCGAGCGCGTTCCACGGGGGCGGAGCCCAGGAAGCCCCGCCCGCCCGCCCCGCTCGCGCGGTCGCCCTGCTCGCGCCAGCTGCCCCCGCTACCCCGCGTCCGCCCGTGCGTCCGGAGCGCCTCGGCGACACCATGTTGGGCATGATCAGGAACTCGCTGTTCGGGAGCGTAGAGACGTGGCCTTGGCAGGTCCTGAGCAAAGGGGGCAAGGTAGGCCCCCCGGGCTGCCGAGGACCGGAAGAGGCGTGCGCCCACCGCACCCTGATCGCGGCAGGAGCGGGTCCTGGGGGGCAAGTGGGGACAGAAGTGTGCCCCGGACTGTGCGTTCAGGCTTCTGCCTTGGGCTCCGACGCCCAGCACTTGGACCGGGGAAGAGGGACAACCCCAGCTTAGCGAGATGCACCGTGCCTGTTGAATGCAGTTCGTCCATTTAAACATTCCAAACGCGCTGAGTGTTTTTTAGAGAGGCCTTCGGTTGCAGAAAAGCCGGAAAAAGTGCGTGTCTTTAGGACACACCCAGACTTTCCTTAGTGGAGAACTGAGTATACAAGAACGTGATCCGCGCCGTGTACGGATAACTGTGCAAGGCCGGGCGCGCAGGGGAAGGAAGGAGCAGTCCGTTCAGCCAGCGGGTGATGGTGGGGCCTTTACAGACAAAGTGCCTTCGGCTGGGCCGCAGGGATGTGCAGGAGTGCACAGAAACAAGAAAAGCGTGTGCAGAGGCCCAGAGCTGTAAAATGGCTTGCTAGCCAATAGAACGTCCAGAACTTGGTGCCTAGAATACAGAATGCATGAGGAGGGCATGACTGCTGTTTTCTCCCAAATTGACATCTGTGCTAACTCAGGCAAATTGGACAGCCCCCTGAAGACAAGGAATCTCCCCTAGATGCTAACCTCCTTGCGGGCAGGTACTTTGTGCACCTCGTGCTGTATGCCCAGCTCCCTGCCCAGTGCTTCTTTGTTAAAGTACTGTGTTGTCTGGCGGCCAAGTTTTGGGTACCTGTTACAATGACTGTCACACAAAAGCCCTCACCTAGAGTCTGGACTCTTGAGGCAGCTGTAGCCAGAGGCCTGTCACTTCATCTGTCTACATCTCTTCCCTTAGCTGTGTGTAGAATGAGCAGTTTAACCCTGATCAAGGGTGACCTATTTAAATGCCTACAAGCAGCCGGGCACATATTGAAAATGAGTGAAGTTGGCAGTTTAAGACTATAAGGCAAGGTGGGGACTGAGGCACGTTGGAGAGAGAGAACTCAGGTCCCCACCTCCAGAGGGTAACTCCAGGCAGTTGTCATGCTGTAATGTGAACCCAGGTTGCCAGCTTTTTAAGGAAAACCAGCAGTCCAGATTCTTCATGTGAAATCTCTCAATTTAACATTGATTCACTCAGTAAATAACTGTTGAGTGCCAGGTGTGGGCCAGGCACTCTTATAGGCCATGGGGATAAAGCAGGGAACAAAACTAGCAAACATCCCTGTCTTCATGGAGCTTATGTTTTAGCAACTAATGAACACATAAATAAGTCAAAGACATCACATCAGGTGATGATCAGTGTTGTGATTTAAAAAAAAAAAGCAGGGAAGGGGAAGAAGGACTAGAGAGTGTTAGGAGTGAGGTCGTGGTTTTGTGTAGGGCCACTGTGTCAGTTTTAACTGTTGGCAACTGATTCCAGATGTTTGTAGACACTGTGGGCCAGAGGATGTGTCTACGGTGGTACCATTCAGGTGTGCATACCAGTCTGTGGACTTGGCCCAGTGATCTCTAGGGTGTTTGTTGGCCTTGACCCTGGAAGAATCCCCGTGTTACCTACAGCTCACAGAGAATGTTCCTTTCCGTAGCAGAATGGGGCTCACTTCATCATTGGCGTTAACGACCATTTGCAAAGCAGACTGAGGGTCCGGGCTGGTCTGCTGCCCGTGTGCCCCCAGATCCCTTCCTCACTCGTCCCCTGCCCTGCTCTGTGTCTCAGGGTGGAGTGAGGGCCGACTCCTGCTGGCTGTTTCCCAGGCAGAGATGTCAGCGGGCTCCCAGAGAAGTCTGCCCAGTGGGAGGCACCAGTGGGAGATTGGAGGGCAGGAAGAAGGGAGGCCAGGGTATTTGTTCCTTTCCTTCTCGGCCCTATCAGTCCTCTGGAACCAGGAGCTTCTATTTGGCTCCAGTTCTTGATGGACAGGCCACCATGGGTCTGATTTTCACCAAGTGATCCAGGTATCTGAGCTCAGGTAACCGATAACCCTTCTCTACCTCTGTAGTGTCCTTACTAACCTCTGGGTGGCTTCACTGTCCCCTCTTGAGCATCTCAGTTCTTTTATTATCTGTGAAATCAATTCCTTGAATCAAAGTGCCTCTGGGGGGGAGGGGAGGGTACCACTCAGTGGTAGAGCACATGCCTAGCATGCACTGGGTCCTGGGTTCAACCCCCAGTACCTCCATTAAAAAAATTAAATAAACCTAATTACCTCTCCCCTCCCTACCCAAAATCCCCAAAACCAGTTGCCTCTGTTCAAAACTACTCTAGTAGTTTCTGTTTCCAGCTAACCACTTATTAATAGAGTGTCACCTGCCACTGATTTGGTGTCTCTAAGGATAAGTGTAGCTCCCTGATAAGCATCTTCCCTCAACGTTTGATAAGAATATGGGGCCATCTGGGATATTGTTACCGGGCTGAAGCAAAAGCATTTAACCTGAAATGACCTTAGTTCCTGCAGCGGTAGAAGAGGTATGGAAGTCTCTTTCCCACCTACTCCCAGAGTTGCTAGAAACATTAAAATTTTTTTACAAACATGAAAATGCTTTGTAAACTAATACACCCTACAAATGTAGTAATACCGTTAGGTCAGAACTCATCTCAGCTCCACTCTTACTAGCTTCGTGGTCATGGGCAACTTTACCTCTCTGATGCCAATCAGGAGAGAAGATAATGCCACGTCTTATAAGATTGTTTTGGAATTTAAACGAGAGAACCAATTATAAGTTGTTCAACAAAACACCTAACGCTTGACTGTTAGCTTTCCCTTTGTTTTCCAGGTAATTTTGGGTAAGTTACTTATTTAACCTCTCAGCCACTCTGAACCCTGAAATTCCTCAACTGGAAGATGAGAATGGCAGAATGAAATATTCAAAGATGCTTGCAAACCTTTTTAAAAAATATATATAAATTCAGGGTGTTCCTATTTTGAAGAGAGCCTCTTTCAGAAATGCTCTCTCTCACCCTGGAAAGAGTTTGGGTCAGAAACCGTTATCTACATCCCTGGGCAAACGGATAGTGTCCCCTGTGTAGCTCAAATTCAGGCTCACCAGATGTTCAGGGCTGATTGCAGACACCTGGTGGGGAGGCCCAGGCAGCTGCGGACCTTATCAGGTACCTTCGGCATCGCTTGGGGAGGGAGGACGACAGACAGCTCTCTGTGTGGGACTGGGTGGGCCTTGTGGGTGCTCCAAGCAGGGCTGATATTAATAACTGACATCTTTATGGGATTTGTTTTCAGCCCGTACGTGTTGATTAGGACCCCACATGGCCTGGCTTTGAATCCTGGCTCCACCACTTGTTACTGTACCTTGGGTGTGTCACTTAACCTCTCATTCTCCAGTTTCATCCGAAAATGAAGATGAAAACCTTTAATTCTTCACAGGGTTGTTGGAGGGATTGAATGAGTAAATCCATCTTGGTAAATGATTGACAGCCCCTGACCCCATGGGGCTTATGGTTGCAGATGGAGATTAAACACATTATTCCATTATAATCATTCCATTATAATTCCTTTGTAACTATAATTACAATATACTGTGTTGTGAAAGTAGAAGGGCTTATAAAAAAAATACCACGGGAACTTGTTTTATACTGGGATCCTCTGTGAGGAAGTGACTTTTAGGTTGGGACCTTTTGGATGAATAGGGGTTCCTCGGGCAGAGACAGGAAAGGAAGACCCTAGGCAGAGGCAGGAATGACCATGGCATTGAAGGAAATAATGAAAAACCGGGGAAGAGGAGCTCTGGCGTGGCTGTCAAGGAAAGGGGTGCCTGGATCACCTGGGTAAGGTTAAGAAAACGGTAAAATGACTGCTTTTAGACAGATGATTGATTAACATGATGAATTTATGTAGAGTGCTCTGTGTATGTTCCCTGGGCAATCTCAGCCTCATTCATAGCTTTAGTGACCCCTTAGGCTGATGGTCCCAACTGTGCCAGTCCCCGGCTGAGCTCCACACCCGTGTGTCCAGCTGCACACTGGGCAGTTTGCTCACCTACAACAGGGACAGATGAACTGATGGATATGTGAGTGCCCTTCTGGCTCTAGTGTTACCTGTCTTTGAAGTTCAGAGGAAGGAGGGACCATTCAGGAAGAGGAGGTAAAGTTACGCCTTGAAGGATGGTAGACTTATCACAGGGGCCTTAGCTCTCGGAATCAAACTACGTTCTTTTCTTGGCAGCGTTTCCTTCCTGGCTGTGGACTTTCTGCCTAGGGAACCAGCTGGAACACTCCTGCAAGACTGAGACACACTTGCAAACTCCTTTATTTATTTACTTATTTTTTAATTGAAGTATAGTTGATTTATAATCTATAATGTTGTATTAGTTTCTGGTGTACAGCATAGTGATGCAGTTATACATTTGTATATATACACGTATTCTTTTTCACTACAGGTTACTACAAGCCACTGAATATAGTTCCCTGTGCTATACAGTAGGAAACTGTTGTTTATCTATTCTGTACCTACAGGATGCAGAATCCTATACTGAGATCACAAAAGTCAGTTAAACTAATTTGGGGTAAAGGAAACTGACTTGCTGTGGGGTCGTTGGACTAAGGGTTGCAAAATCCATCTCCTTATGACAGCCTTCAGGTCTTTGGAAATCTGGCCCCTGCCAGAGTCTCTGGCCTCCTGGATAGTCCTTGCTGCAGCTACAATGAACCACTTGAGTTTTTCACCATCATCATACTGTTCTTCAGCTCTTTCCTCTTACCCCGGTGGTGCCCGATACCTGGCATCACCCTCCCTAAACCGTCAGAGCTTACTGATAACTATTATATGATGTAGTAAGCTACCAGATGTTTACTGCATCGTATCATAACTGTGTAATTCTTCTCACCACCCAACTGCCCATATCATATTAGTCTCCAAATCTGTAGCACCCAGCAGAGGTTCCCAATAGGTATTTATTCAATGAATCAATGCATCAGTGACTGAATGTCCAGTTGGATGATCTGGAAGCACCTCAAAGTCAGCTTAAACTATCCAAACACGTAAACACATCCCTGTGCCCCGCCAGACTAACCTGGGTAGTCCTCTTCTGTGCTCCTGTGCGGCCCCGGAACTCCTCTCCTTTTAAACATACCGTCAGATTGTAACCTGTTTTCCCGGCCCCCTCCGTTAGACCATGCCTCCCCTGGTGTCGGGGCCGTGTCTTTCATCTCTGTATCATTGCACCTGGCACAGTGCTCTGCACACAGTAGATGCTCCATAGTTGTTGGTTGAATGAATAAAAGAAGGAGATAAAACAAAGAAAAGAGCCAGCGAAGTCTGTCTCCAGGGAGCGTTGGTCATTGGTTTCTCCATCTGTAAGAAAAGAGGCTGCACTGGATGACCTGTGGTGCCCTGAGGGCTGAGTTTGACACGGGCGTACAAATGTCTATCAGAAACAATGACCTCAGTAGCCAAAGGAAGAGGTTAAAAAGCGCTCCCTTCATCCCCATGAGGCGTAGAGCCTCGTGAGAGCGTTAGACCAGAGTTTGGGGGTTGGAATTCTGGCTCCAGTTTCGTCATTCAGCGGCTGTGTGGTCTTGGGCAACTCAGTCTCTCTGGTCCTTCGTTTCCTCTTTGGTAGAGTTAGTTTGGGTGAACTTTAAAACCTCTTTGAGGCTGAAATTCTGTGACTCAGAGAGTGGCATTTCTGAAATTTAAAATATTGTTGGTGGCAAGACTCAGTGGGACCTCAAATGAAGGCTGTCTGATCTCTGCTGTGACAGATGGAGCCAGAAAAAGCAAAATACCCCAAACTTACAGAACACAGTTTGCGGTGGAGGGCTCTTTGGAAGGGTCAGGCTCGCTGAGGGGAGGGCCTTGCAGCAACCCTCAGAATTGGGAGGTGCGGTGCCCCAGAGTCAAGGCCACTCTGCGGCCTCTTGGCTCTTGGTCTGGCGCGGTTTCCCCTGTCCCGTGGGAAGGGAAGCTTATGGAATTGGCACTCAAGCTTTGCTTTCAGATTCCCTTTCTCACTCCTCTCCTTTAATTTTGCATTACAAAAACAACAGATATTTTTGTATTCGAGATATAAAATGATAATATTAAATGTACTTTTTCAGACTCCATAGGCCACTCACAGCCCTGTAGAGATTATGTCCCCTTGGAAGTTGAATATTCAGTCTAAGATGTTACAGGAGGCCTGTTTGACCAGCCTGGGGCAGCCAGCTCCTCTATTATGTGTCTGTTTTTTTATAATCATTAGTAAGAGAGGCAGCTCCTTAATCAATCAATCGATCAATCAACATGATTTATTTAAACCAATACCTTGAGCACCTAACATATAAAGCTTTATGGTGTAGTTCCTGTCCACAAAGACTTTATAGCATATTTTTCAAACTGCCCTAGTGTTCCATGACCAGATAGTAAAATCAATATAGAGCAAGTGTTTTTTTTTTTCTTTTAGTAGACTAGAATAAAATTCACTTGAGTAGAATAGAAAAAACAGGACAGAAAGAAAAGGCAAGTATCAGAATGCGCCCCATCCATAAAGGTAAAATATAACGTTGTGAAACTTTGCTTCAAACGTGTATGTTCAGGATGGGACATGATGTAAAAACATACTTCTTGTTATGGATTGTGATTTTTTTTTTAAGTTTGAAAAGCACTGCCTTATAATATACGTTCAAGAATACAAAATTGTATCCCGTGAGACATCAAATGGCGAGGAGGAGGAAAAGGGGGTGAAGGAGAACTGTGTGGGTCCATAGGGAAAGGATAATGACCTTGGGACAGAGACTTAATGCAGAGAGGGGATCGCTGCCAGGGAGGAAGGATTTGGGGGGCAGTGACGGTGCAGCTGAGTGGTCAGGAGAGTAGGGGGTGTGACTTAGTGGGATGGGTTGGGGAGAGGAATCGCGTCTGGAGGTACAGTGTGAACAGAATGACTCTGATCCGTCTTGAATAAGTCCTGCTACTAGATTGACACTAATCTTGGGGCTTTAGAGTTTTGTGGGATTGTTGCATTTCTTTGTTTCCTCTTTTGCAATTTTTTCTTCTTTTTTTCCTGGATCTCTTATTATTCAGATGTTGGATCCCTTGGCTTGACCCTCTGATTTTCTCCTCTTTTTTGCTTCTCTGCCTTTTTACTCAACTTTGTGGGATATTTTCTTCCACTTTATCTTTCAACCTTTCTGCTGAATTTTTCATTTCTGTTGTATTTTTAATTTCCCAGAGCTCTTTGATCTCAGAACGTTCTATTTTTATAGCATTCTAGGGGTGTTCTGGGTGGTTTGAGATGCAGCGTCTTCTGTGATTTCTCTGAGAATATTGATTATATGAAGTTTTTTCTGCTGTCTCTACATCTGTAAGAAATCCGAGAATCTATTTCTCTTGGTCCTTCATATGCAGTCTGCAGTCTTCTGCTGTCACCATACCCAGGCTTATTATGGAAAGTTCCTTAGAAATTTGTACCTCTTGTAAGTGGACTTCTCCTACCTCTAGAGTCATCACAGGTTGCTGCCTTGCATCTCCTAAGCGCTGTGTATTTGTTGTCTCTAGGAAGATGTCTCCTATGAGGAAAGGGACTGTGAAGGCGGGAAGTTTGCCACAGTGGAGGTGACAGATAAGCCTGTGGATGAGGCTCTACGGGAAGCAATGCCCAAAGTCATGAAGTATGTGGGAGGCACCAACGACAAGGGTGAGTGTCCCTGGAGGGTTGGCTCTGGTCTCGTAGACCAGTGTTGCATCGTCTCACTTCATCAATGGGCCACACAGGGAGAGGCCACAAGGCACCTGTCACTACCTGTTTCAGGGACATGTGAACTTGCCATGCTGTGTGAGCAAGGAGACTCTGGGGAGACCCAGTGACTTCCTGCCAGCCTCCCCCTTTGTGGTATCTGCGCTCAGCAGCACTGCATTCATGCATCTCCCCCAGGTGTGGAGACATGTGCTCTGTCTGTTCATTTGTTTGCTTGTTTGTCTGTTAACCGTACAGTGCTTATTGTGTCTTTGGATTGGTGGACTGGGTCAGGTGTGCCCACGATAAGCCAAGCCACAAAACAAGGCCAGCTTCTGACTTGAGACTTCAGCCCCCAGGCTGGAAATCTCCAGAGTCAGCCCCCCCCCCCGCCCCGGTAGCTCGGATTCTGCAGGATACTGAGGATCAGTGAGTGATGGGTTTGGCGGGTCCCTGGCTCTGTTCTGGCAAATAAGGAGCCTGAGAATCCTTAGGTTGCCCTACTCTTAAAGACGTGGCGGCCAGTGCTGGCTGGCTGCCTCCCTGCTTTTAAGATGAGAGGCCTGAAGTTTCAGTGTACCTGTTAGCATGTAAACCATATTTAAACACGAATTTAACTCTGAAGCTCTCTAATTTGGACTGCACTTTGGAATCAGTGCAAACCCGAAATGGGTCAGAACGCCAGGTGAAAAAAGAGATGACGTGTTTAATTTTTAGGATATTTCTTAAGCTGATACTTGAGAAAGTTAGGAATTGGTGTGAACCTTAGTAATATTTACCAGGACCAAAGTAACCAGGCTTTGGAGGTAAGTCAACCAGTAGAAGGTCAAGAGGAAATCTTTTCTTTCTTAGCACGGTTATAACATTTTCTTTAGCAGAAAATATGCATAAAGATTATAAAACTCATTAAAAAGTTTTGAAAAGAACAAAACAGCACCCCTAATCCGTCTTTTCTGATATAATCATTTGTTGTATCTTTTTAGGGGCTTTTTAATCCATTTTTTTAATGTAACCATAGTATTTACATAATCTATCCTGCTTCTGTTACTTATTTCATAATTATCTGCCACTGTAGCTAAATAGTCAAGCATAATCATTAATAGCTAAATTATGTTGCATAATGTGCCTATACTTTAGACGTATTCCTATTTTGAACATCTATGTTAATCTCAGTTTTTCACAATAATAAATTCTCTTGTAAGGAAATCCTATTACTTATAAATTTTTCCATATTTTGGATTATTTCCTTAAAATTGACAATCAAGTAGAAAGTAATTAGATATTATATATATATATATTATATTATATATGTTACATCACATTAGATATATGTGCAGTCTTGATAGATTACCAAATAATTTCTTCCGGAAGAGTTGAATCCCTGTACTCTTGCCTCTATTATACACACATTATACACAAATCAGAGGTATTTTGTGTGTGCCTGACTGTATAGTTTCATGCTTGAAATGTTGAGTATTAATTTCAAGAACAGAAAAGTATCGTCTTAGAAGAAGAATGAGGCTAACAGACCTTCCACCGGCCTGAGTGGGCTCCGTCTGACACCCACCTCACTCTGTGGGGTTTTGTGCTTTCAGGGATTGGGATGGGGATGACAGTCCCTATTTCCTTCGCCGTGTTCCCCGACAAGGACGGCTCCCTGCAGAAGAAATTAAAAGTCTGGTTCCGGATCCCAAACGCGTTTCAAAGCAGCCCGCCGGTCCCCAGCGACAACAGCATTAAGATTGAAGAGAGGGACAGCATCACCGTCTATTCCATGTAAGGAGACCATTCTTCAGACATCCGAGGGCGGCACTTGGTTTCCGTAACCACTTTTTGAATCATCCGCAGTGAGCATTTGTGTTAAATTTATTTTTTCCAGTTTTGAGAGATAATTGGCCCATAAGATTGTATGAGTTTAATGTGTACAACATAATGCTTTGGTATGTGTATAGATTATGAAATGATTACTGCAATTTAGTTAACATCCTTTATTTAACAAAGTTACAGATTTTTTTCTTGAGATGAGGAATGTTAAGATCCAATCTCTGAATAACTTTCCAGTATACAATACAGTATTGTTCACTGTAGTCACCTTGCTGTACGTTACATCCCCAGAACTAATTAATCTTCTAGCTGGATGTTTCTACCTTTTGCCACCTTCACCCATTTCTCCCACCCCACCACCACCCCACTCTCTGGCAACTACCAACCTGTTCTCTGTATAAGTTCAGTTTTTTTTTAATTCCATGTATAAGTGAAATTATATTATTTCCCTTTCTATGTCTGACTTACTTCATTTAGCATAATGCTCTCAAGGTCTATCCATGTTGTTGCAAATGGCAGTGTTTCCTTCTTTTTGTGGCTGAACAATATTTCATCATATATATACACCATGTCTTTATCCATTCTTCTGTCTGTGGACCCTGAGTTTATTTCTACATCTTGGCTATTGTAAATAATGCTGCAGTGAACATAGGGGTGATGATATCTCTTCAAGCTAGTGATTTCATTTCCTTCGGATATATACCCAGTAGGGGAATTGCTGGATCATGTGATAGTTGTTTTTAGTTTTTTGAGGAACTTCCATACTGTTCCCATAGTGGCTGCCCCAGTTTACATTCTCACCAGCAGTGTACAAGGGTTCCCTTTTCTCCACATCCTCATCAACACGTGTTACTTCTTGTCTTTAAGATAAATAGTCATTCTGACAGGGGTGAGGTGATATCTCATTATGGCTTTGATTTGCATTTCCCTGATGATTAGTGATGTCCAGCACCTCTTCATATATCTGTTGGCCATCTGTGTACCTTCTGTGGAAAAATGTCTATTTAGATCCTCTGCCCATTTTTTGAATCAGATTTTTTGGGTTTTGTTTTTTTTTTAACTCTAGAGTTATATGAGTTTTTTTCTTTTTTTTAGTATGTATATTTTGGATATTAACCCATTACAGATACATGATTTACAAACATTTTCTCCCATTTGGTAGGTCGCCTTTTGATTTTGTTGATTGTTTCCTTTGCTGTGCAGAAGCTTTTTAGTTTGATGTAGTCCCACTTAATTTGTTTTTGCTTTTATTGCCTGTGTTTTTGGTGTCAAATACAAAAACTCATTGCCAAGACCAATGTCAGGGAGGTTACCCTCTATGGTTTCTTCTAGGAACTTTATAGTTTCAGGTCTTATGTTCAACTGTTTAATCCATTTTGAGTTGATTTTTGTGTGTGGTGTAAGATCGTGGTCCAGTTTCAGGCTTTTGCGTGTGGCCGTCTAGTTTTCTCAACACCGTTTATTGAAGAGACTACTCTTTTCCCACTGTACATTCTTTGCTTCTTTGTTGTAAATTAGTTGACCATACACGCATGGATTTATTTCTGAGCTTTCTATTCTGGTCCATTGATCTATGTATCTGTTTTTATTCCATTACCATAGTGTTTTGATTATGATAGCTTTGTAATAAAGTTTGAAAGCAGGAAATGTGATGCTTTCAGCTTTGTTCTTCTTTCTCCAGATTGCTTTGGCTATTCAGGGTCTTTCGTAGTTCCATACAAAATTTAGGTTTGTTTTTCTATTTCTGTAAAAAAAATTCTATTGGAATTTTGATAGAGATTGCATTAAATCTATAGATTGCTTTGGGTAGTATGGACATTTGAACAAAATTAATTCTTCCAATCTATGAGCATGGAATATCTTTTCATTTCTTCTTCAGATTTCCCATTAATGTCTTAGAGTTTTCAGTGTATCAATTTTTCAGCTCCTTGGTTAAATTTCTTCCTAGGTATTTTGTTCTTCTTGATGCAATTGTAAATGGAATTTTTTTAAAATTTCTCTTTCTAAATTCATATTGTTGATGAATTAAGTAAGAAATACTGAGTCCTGACAGTTTCTTGCTTCAATTTCTTCTGCCTACAGCACACAAACATTTGCACTGTTTCTGAATAAATGCCTTAGCCAGTTGCCGAACTGACTTAGATACAGAGGGTATCCCCTCAGCTTAAGCTGAACACCTGCATTAACAGCAGGGTTCTGGGAGGCAGCGAATATTCAGGTCAAGCCCTGTAGTTGGGGGTCATAAATATACAGGAAGCATAAAGAGCTGGAGGTACCTCATTTTTACCCCATGCTCCCCTTGAATGCCAGAAGGGCAGGGAGCGTTTGCCAGAGCTGGACTGCCACCCTCTTAGTGGCTCATGGTCTGTGGTCCTCAGAGCAGAGCACACATGCATCCTATTATTCTAGTCCTGTTTCCAGGGCCTCATTTGGGGTCAGGTTCCCTTGACTAGAGAGTAACAGGTGCAAATGGTTGCAAACTTCTATTCTTTGGGCCCCAATCTCCCCTCAGAAGCCAAGTCCCTTCTAGATAATCAGTAACTCCCTGTTTGTTAAAATCCTCCCGTGTGACAGGCACAGGACCACGGACGGGCGGAGACCAGGATCTTCACCAGGAGGAGCCGTAGGTTGGGGTTTGGTTCTGCTCTAAAACAACCTCATGAAAAATATAAATATGAACAATCTCACACTGGACAGATTTTGTCCACTCTTAGGGGCCTCCAAACTTGATTACTGTTTGGCTGCCTCGCTCCAGCTCTGCACCCAAGGGTGCAGCTTTCTCTAGAGTTAACACTGATGCTGAGAGTGCCAGCTTGGCTGCTCCAGGCAAGTCCTAGGCCAGGTGGTGCAGAGCCCCCCAGAGGACAGTGCGTGTACTGCAGCTGGGCAGCTAGAGCTGGAGCCTCCAGCTCTTCTACTCTGTTCTCACACAGCCTTTCCAGCCTTCACCGCAGAGGCTGCAGAGAAAGCAGGTTCTACCTAAAGACCGTCAAGACTGTCTTTTCCCAGGGCAGGGACTAGGGTGGGGAAGTGGGACGCCCGTTGTGCAAAATTTAAGGAGGCACTCACTCTCACAGTTGTCCAAGTATATGCAACGTTGGCCCTGAGAGTGAGCGCCTCCTTAAATCTTGCGCCAGGTGTCTCAGCTGTGTCATCCTAGTTCTGCTCTGTCCTGTCCTTTCCACCCTCTCTCCTGTGTCTTGGGAGGCACCCTGGTGTTATACAGTGAACAAGTATATTTGAGTTTGAATCCCGGAGGACACTTTGGGAAGTTACTCAGCTGCTTTGAGACTTAGTTTCCCCATCTGTTAAGTGATGATAATACAACCTACCTCACAGGATTATTGCTAGAGCGTAACTTTCAGTATTTACTAAGATACTATTTATAAAGTACTTAATGTCTGTGACCTGTAGTAAATTTCAGTCATTATTCTTTCCCTTTGTTCCTTCTTATTTCGTAAGAAAGGAGCTTGACGTGATTAAACCAGTTTGCATAAGACTTCAAGCAGAAGGGACTAGTTTGTAGTCATTTCTTTTTCCAAACCCAGGATAATAACTTGGTACAATTTTTCTCTCTGACCTTTAACTTTTTAGTATGGAAATCTTCAAACATATAAAATGACAGAATAAGATAATGAGACCCTGTGTACCCATCCCTCACCTTCAGTGATAATTAACTCCAGGTGAATTTTGTGTCATGTGTACCCTCACAACTTCCACCCAGTCCCTACCCTGAATTATTTTTAGGTGAATTCCAGACATTGTATTTCATTCCTAAATATTTCAATGTGACTACCAAAGACTTTCTAAAAATATAATCATACTACTTTATTATTCCTAAACTTTTAACAGCAATTCATTAATGTCATAATAATTTAAAATATCCAGTGTTCAGTGTTCTCTGATTCTCCAATAATTTGTTCTTACAGTTTGTTTAAATCTGGATCCAAATAAGATCCATCTATTGCAATTGGTTGGTACATCTCTGAAGCTTTTATTAATCGGTAGACTTCCTCACCACCATGCTTTTTCCCTTTTTCCTTGCAGTTTGTGGATCATTTGTCTTAGTGTTCCCCACAGTCTGAATTTTGCTGATTATCTTTCTGTGGCATTTAAACATGTTTCTCTGCCCTCCCCCCCCACCCCCCATACTGCCTGAAATTAGTAGTTGGAACTAGAGGCGTGATCAGATTCAAGTTTGAGTCTGGGGCAAAGATATTTCACAGACAGTTTTGCCCATCAGGGACTCATAACATCTGCCTGCCTCTGTTTCTGTGATGTTGGTGGCCGCGGAATACCATTACCCGGATGCCTTGTTTCCTTAGCGGTTGTCAAATGATAGTATTCTCTGTTTTTCC
Organism: Vicugna pacos; assembly: GCF_048564905.1. NCBI lineage: Eukaryota > Metazoa > Chordata > Mammalia > Artiodactyla > Camelidae > Vicugna > Vicugna pacos. The sequence goes on from NC_133020.1 coordinate 14,462,765, forward strand.
TTTTTCATTTATTAGCTGCAAATCCTTTGGTAAAGTTCCCTTGTCTACTATTTGGTTTCCCTGAGAGAGAGTCGTAGAGGAAAAGCCGGATACCTTCTCTTTAGCTGGAAACCTTCTCTTTATCCATTTTCAGAATAATGACTCCATTGCTTAACATCCTCCAGGGGGAAGAAGCATTGATCTCTGTTTTTTTGAGTATCAATATAAACGTATGAATTCAGACATAATTGATGTGTTTCAGTTCTTTCCAGTTATTATTCTTATTGATGCTCAAATTGTCCCATCTTTGGCCTGTGGGAACCTCTTCAAGTTGGTTTCTTGGTCCTTTTGACATGACCTCCAGTAACCTCCTTATGGTGGGAAAGGGGATCTCTTTAAAAGGTACTATTCCAGCCAGGTCTGCAGAAGTTTTCTTTGCTGCAGCCTAAGCAGAGGAAAGTGATAAATACGCCATCTAGCCAGGCTCATGAGTTGTTCTTTTTTAACCTGTTAACATCTGATCATTCCTCAACTAGCCACTTGGTGTCACTGCACAGTCAAGTGTGTATTTAAAAGTACCTTTCTGTGGAAGGCAGAGTTAATGAGGAGGCAGAAGGCAGAAGTACTGTTTCAAGGATGCAGTAAGTGCAGTCAATGACAGAATTCACTGTAAGATGGAAGTCTGCCATCCTTCATTCAGTCTTCCTTTTTTATGACCTCGTGAAGGGATGTCCACGGAGGGTTTATACACTGATTAACAGTATGTAGTACTTTTTAAATGAATAGAAGGCCGACATGACCAGAATTCTGTCAGTATTCACAAGAGGTGTTAGAATTATCTTCACCCTTCAAGGAGTGGCTCCATTCCAGTCACCAGCCTCCCTCTGTGTGCTCCAAAGGCCACTTAGGTTACAGCTTGGACTCCTCCGTGCCATTCACCAGAGACCAACAGCAGGAGGTTGGATGGTTTTAACAAAACCTGATTCATTACCATTCATCCCCCTACCAACCAACTGCTCGCTTATCCCTCCCATCTTTCATAGACTGATACTTGGAAGGGGCTTCCGTCATCACTTTTGGGTGGATGAGCCCAAGTCAGCACAGCTAGTGCTGCTGCCTTTTCCCCCAGGCTCCCCAGGAGGCATCGCTCGTAAACCTCCTCGGGGTGTCTCCCAGATCATCGTGCCTGAATGGAACTCAGATTCCCTCCCACATCTGATCCCCAGGGTTCCATCTTCCTAAAGGTCCCCGCCTTCCTACCCGTCCCGTTCAGATGCCATCCTGACTTCATCTTCCACATCCATGTGGGCCGAGTCCTCGTCCCCTCCTGGCTGTGCCTTCCTCTCCATCCACACGGCTGTGGTCTTCATCACCTCTTACCTGAACCGTTGCCATGGCCTCCTCCTGAGTGTTTCTAATTCTTCCACCTCTGCCCCTTCTCAGTCGTCCTTTCATCACCACCAGCCCTAAAGCACAGGACCGATCCCACCACTTCCTCCTGCTGTTCTGCTCTGGTTGTGGGCCTCGGCCTGCGTCTGCCCTGGGCACATGTGGAGCTTGGGACCAAGCCCGAGCTAGTATTAAAATGGGTAGACTTTAGTTTGGGTCCCCAAATATTTGACCAGGCAGTGGAGCCTACTAAAGTGCCCTATGACATTTACTGCCCTCCACAACATAGCCCCGCTCCAGGGGGTCCACCTGGACCCAGAGCAGCCCACCTCCACCTCCCAAAGCCCCCCTCAAACACACACATGTACAGTATCCACTCCCAGACCTTCACTCACACTCACCTGGCTCCTCTCAACCCCTCCCCAGTCTCTGCTACTTGGAAGCTCCGTGCGGGCAGGAATTTTCATCATGGTGATCAGCACCGGCATCAAGAAGAGATGCTCAGTAGGTAACTGCTTGATACAACATCCTCCGTAGCATCCTTCCCTTCGCGTTCTAAGTCAGAACCAATCATCCCTGATTCCCCGCCCCCAGAGCATTCCATCTGTGCCTCCGTTCTAGTGTTTTCTTCTGCCCTGATAGTCCTCATGTGTGTTCCATCCCGACCACCGCAGTTAGCCCTCGCCGGGGTAGAAGGGTTTCCCTGTCACCTTCACGGCTCAGTGCTGCCCAGCGTGTGTTTCCTGCGCAGTGATGCTCAACTCAGTAAGCCTGGTTCAGTCTGATTGAATGAAATGACATATGGCGTTAAGCTTCTTCCCTATTGACGTGGAACTATCAGCTCTTCTTCTGCTCCTCTTGCCAAGCGCAGAGCTGCATGCATAGCAGACTTGCCACAAATCTGTGTTAAAGTTTTAGGCCAAGTTGGATGGTCCGGCTCACAGTCAGCCCATTTCTTTTCTTCCTTACCACGTGCCTGTTCCAGACACTCCCTGAAAGATAACATGTTATGATTATTTTGGACCTTGGACCAAAGTCTCCATCTGTTAGCCTGCCTCATCCCACTCCCCCCAACCCAACTCTTCCAGACGCATTTAGTCAGTTCCTTTCTTATTTCTGGAATCCGGGGCATGTGAGTCCTTCCTTGGTTCCCATGGTAACCAAATTCTTGGCTGGGAATACTGCGCTGGCTCTGACGTTGGGTGAGAGATAATGCGATGCCCCCCCGCCCCCCCCCCAGAGCTGCTTTGAAGATGGAGACTAGAGACTTGTTAACAGACTTACGAAAATAGTGTATAGACGTCTCTTTTTCCTCTGAGGAGCTCAGAGCGCTTTATGAGCAATCCTTAACTCACACTCAGACGTGCTCACGGGTTCTGAGAGCTGTGGGCACCGCGTTGGTATCCTCCATGTACAGGGAGGAGCCTGAGGCTGGGGAGACGAGACAGCTTGTCCATGAGCACCAGCCGGGGGGGGGCAGCCAGAGCTGAGCTTCCTTCACATCTTGGGGCTCTGGGCCTGGAAGGGTCTGGGTTTCTGGCTTGTTCATGCTGTTCTGTGATGGAAGTTAGGGTGAGCTGGTTCGACTGGCAGCCGGGGAACACATCTATCTGTCCCCTAGCTCACCGAGCTTTGCTTGTTTTCCGGTAGAAGGCTTCCTTAATGAAGCAATAGGAACATTTTTATCCTCATTCCGAGCATCTCAGGCAGCCTGGGAATAAATATAAAAAGTCAAGGAGTTTTTTTTTCCTTTTGATGATGATAAATTTAAGAATCCCTGAATGGTGATGTTCTCCGTCTCACTCTCTGCCAGGTCTCCTTGTCCTCAGACAACTCCTTCTTTGCTGAATCCTCTTCCTCCACCCACAGCCTGGGGACTCGGATCCCCGAGCACAGCCTGCTGACCCCTGTGTGCTCACTGCCTCGGCCACATCTCCCTCCTGGCCGTGACCAGAGCCAGCACCTACCCACAGGTGGCTCCCAAGTCTCTGTTGCGGGGCCCGTCTCTTTCCTCAGTCATATTTCTGAGTCCAGTTGCCTCCCAAGTCTAAGGAGATTTCACAGTGCCTGGCACACACTTAGGGGCACAGTAATTGATGCATGAGTGTACTTCACAGAAGCACCTTCATGTCAACATGCCCCCAAACCAGATGATGGACTCACCCCACCCCTCCTCTCCAAAGTGACTCTTCAGCCTAGAATCCCCATTCTGATTGGCGGCGTCAGTTTCCATTCAGAGACTTAACTGGAAGCCCTGGAGAACCCTCGACTCCCCGTCTATCCCCTACACCCCCGGCACGGCTTCCCGTCCACACCCACCCACCTCTCAAACTTACCTCTGTCCAGGCCTTCATTGTCTCATACTCAGCATTTCCTGGCCTCCTGTGACTCCATTTCCCCCATCCCTCCACTGCCACCAGAGGAGTATCTCCAAAAACCAGTCTGATCGCGTCAGTCCACCTTTCTAGGGTCAGACTCAGAGTCCTTACTTGGCATGGCCTTCAAGGCCCTTCCCAACGTGGCCCCAGTCAGCCCACTTTTCCCGTTTGAATTTCCACCACTGTGCCCTTAGTAGGTGCTTCAGATTTTATCATATGAGTGAGTGATTATGGAGCCACTAATGAAGCTAGAACTCAACTTTCTCCATCTGCCTTAGACTCTTTCTTTGATAGCCTTGAAGAACCAAGCCTCCTGCATCCCAGATTGGTCTCAGCTCTGTCCATGTTCTGTAGCTTTTGTCTAGACATTAGAATTATCAATCCCTTCAAGATGAAATCCTGGGGATTTTTGAGTCAATAGCCCTGTAATCAACATGCTGAATGCTTAATGAGCATGACTAATCACTTATGAAAGAGCTAAGCATGAGTCAGAGAACCCCACCAAAAATAATGCATCTGGCCTGATCTTCGCTTGATGCAGATTCAGACCGTTGAGTCATAAAGCTCATTAGAAATGGGGCTGTATTTGACTCTAATAAAGATTTTAGTACAACCCAGATTTAGAGTGATACATTTAGGGTAGGTCACAGGATGAATTTTGGAGCCTAGGCAGATGACGTAAGGAGAGAATAATCTTGAAAAGACAAGCTTTATTGCATCTCAGTCCCCCACCTTCTGTCATCAAGAGAAAAGGCTGATTTAGGAAAAATCTCTTTACTTACTAGAAAAAGAAGTCTTTCGCAACTTGAGCAGGAGAAGGGATTTATTAGAAGTGATGTCTTTATTCGGGGCATGCTTAAAGTTTGCCCAGGGGCCCTCCCAAGACTTCCTTGGGTCGCTGCCTTTGGTAGCTCTGTTTTTTAACAAAGCTTCTGCTTGTCGCTGCTGGGACTGGCTCACGCCTTAGAACTGCTCTGCTGTGGGAGAAACGTTAGCTACAGCTCTGCCCTAACTCCCCAGATCCTCCTCCTTCCCCAGCTGGAGGCAGGGAAGACGAGCAGCCAGGGCAGCAGGGGGAGCTAGAGAAAAGGGTGAAGGCATGGCCTTGGGGAAAGTCAGCCTACCGTCTCTTTGGGAAATGTCAGAAAAGGAAGGGAAGCTCACCTGGTTCCAGACTGGTTCCAGGACCCCCCGCAGAAACCAAAATCCAAGGATGCGCATGTCTCTTACATAAAATGGCATGATATTTGCATATAATTTACATACCTCCTTCTGCGAACTTCAGATCATCTCTAGATTACTTATAATCCCTATTGCTATAAAAGCCCTGCAAATAGTTGATGGTGCGTGGCAAATTTAAGTTTTGCTTTCTGGAACTTTCTTGAATTTTTTTTTCCCAGATGTTTTCCATCTGCAGTTGGTTGACTGTGCGGGTGCAGAGCCCAGGCTCTGCGTCAGAGCTTTTTACATCCGTGATCGTCTTCAATGCCCCCAGCCACCTTAAAGGAAAAAGAAAGTGTATCCCAGTTTTACCAACGAGGCCCTGAAGCTCAGTGAGGTTCAGTGCCCCCTGTAGGAAGGGAATCGTCCCACTGTAGCATGCTCGTCATAACAAGAGTGGGGAGTGGCTTCTTTTTTGAAAGCTGCCCCTTCTCTCAGAGACCGCGTCCTTTCTTCCCCTTGCTCTGTGCCCGCAGGCAGTTCGGTGGTTATGCCAAGGAAGCGGACTACATAGCGCGCGCCGCCCAGCTGCGCACGGCCCTGGAGGGCACAGCCAGCTACAAGAGTGACATCTACTTCTGCACCGGGTATGACCCTCCCATGAAGCCCTACGGTCGTCGCAACGAGGTCTGGCTGGTGAAGACATGAGGAATTCACTGAGCCGGAGCTTCCTGGATGCCTGCTTCTGTGACCACGTATCCCAGGAGGGAGCAGACCTTCCCGTGCAGCTCCGTCGTAACCGACTTTCCTTCAGAGCCAACCGACCACTGCCAATTTTCCAAAATCAATATATTCCAGATACTGAGGCTCTTTTTCTCATGATGGGAAATAATACACCCAAAATAGACATGCGTCCTTCTAAATGACAGAAAATTCTGTGGTAGACCAGAAAAACCCAGCAGTATTTCCTTAGCCCTCTGGATCACTAAAAACTGATTTTTAAGAATCACTGAAACTACCATTTTGTTATCAGGGGGGAAATGTGATTTATGCGTGATCTCTCATCTGTGATTCTTATAAAAGATTTCTTTAAAAAGAAACTGAAAATAAAGATCTTTGACTTAAACAGCTGAGACAATTCCCTAAGTATAATTATTTCCAGGATTCCCGCAGTCGTCTAGATACGATTGATGGTGTTCACTGCTGCTGGAATCCTACGTTTAGAGTTCCAAAGTCCTTCAGAATACAAACCCGAAGATCCTGGGATAGGAGGACATACACCACATTTATGGAGACTGTGTCATGGTGATTCCATGATCAGAAGATGGCGGGGAGGGTACAGCTCAGGGGTAGAGCACATGCCTCGCATGCACGAGGTCCTGGGTTCAGTCCCCGGCACCTCCACTAAAAGGAGCAATAAAAAAATTTTACCTAATTACCCTCCCAGCCCACCCCTCAAAAAAAGAAGATGGGGAACCTATCTGCAGCTGTGGGCCACGAAAGTTTCCAGAGATCACAAAAATAGACCAAGAAGAAAAGTCACAGCACCCTGATGCACTACCCTGGCGGCTGCAGGATCCCAGAGGGTTTATTCAGGGTGATGAGATGAGATTAGAAAAAGCTGGGGTCCAGTTTCATTAAGTGAAGAGGACAGAAGTGAAAGAATCAATGTGCATTTTGGCTGAAGTTTCCACCATTTGTAATTTTGGGGCTTCCTCATTTCCTTTTTTTTTTCATCTCTCATAAAATGATAAGTTTGATAGGAAAGAGGCCCAGACCTGCTTTGTTCTCCATTATGTCCCCAGCACCCAGTTCAGGGTCACATTATCATTAAGAATGAACTAAGCTGCCACAGAAAACTAAACCAACAATAGCTTAAACTAATAAAATTCTATTTTCTCATGGAGTAGGACAGCTGGAGATAGGTTCAGTGGCTTAATGCTTATGTCTCTGCACTTGCCTTGCTCTTTCCCTCATGGTGGCAAGATGGCTGCAAGCACCTGCCATCTCATCCACGTTCAGGACAGGAAAAGAGGAGAGAAAAAGCTGTATAAGTTCTAACTGTCCCATTTTATGAGGAAGCAGAAGCTTTCCCAGAAGTTGCCCCAGCAGATTTCCACTTACATCTAAGGGGCCAGAACTAAACACTAGGAGCCACCCATACTTGCAGTGGTGATAGGGAAAGCGTGTGTATTTGGCTTTCCAGCCTCTATCATGGGGAGCAGCAGAGGAGACTAATTTTTCAGGATGGCTTTTGGGTAGCTGATCTCCAGGGGTTTCTGCAAAGGGATGATGATGAGGTGTGTACACCTGGAGTCAAGGACTTGGGAAGGTAAGAAGTGAGAGGCAGCTGGAGAGACGGGTGGAAGCCAGATTGCAGAGAATCTTAAAGGTCCTAGTTCTACATTCTCACTTCTGAGCCAATGCAAATGACTCGGGAGCACTTTGCTGCCTCTCTTCCCAGTGTCTCCTGCTTCCACCCCCTCCCCTCTCTCCCCTTTAATAACCCCCAACAGTGGAGCATCGTCAGATGGACAAGGGTGTGCTTTCAGTCTCCTGTCTCCTCCCCACTGTCAGGATGTCAGAGATGACAGGATGGTGTCGATACAGTGAAATAAGAAAGGGTCTAAAGCCAGGGAAGTAAGTTGTTTATCCTCACTCTGGATTAAATAATGAAAAATAGAACAACAGAGACCAAGGTCACTAATAGCCAGTCTATGGACTATTAAAGCAATCTTTTTATCTAATTCCAGCCCACTTTCTTGTCAATCTCTTTCCCAGAATAGAAGTTGAAGAAAAGATCCTCTGGTCCTACCCCAAACCTCCTCTCCCTAGGGTCTAGAGTAGAACATATGGCTAATATTTTAGACGGTTGTATAATTAAGTTGGAAAACAGTAAACAGTAGAGTAGACACATTGGCAAATATTCAAACTATGTTCTACGTGTAACGCTTGGGATGACAGCCTTTTAAGGCTGCAGCCTCTCTGGAACTGCGTACATCAGGATGCTCTACCTCCCACCGCAAGCCATCTTCCGGTGCCATGAATATCTTTCTATGTTTTGTGAGCACCACCCAATAAACTTTGTCCTGCACGTACCACAGCTCAATTCCACACACTCCTGCGTACGGGGGTGCTGACGGGCCATCGGGTGATTGTGTATAAACACAATGGAACACTGGGCTGGGCTCAAGGAGTTGGTCATCGCCTGTTTCAGGAAGACTGCCTTCATTTGTATCTGGCTTCTCCACCCTTGAGTAATGTTACTTTGATCTTGAGCAACAGTCATTAAAGCTTCGTCGGATGCCACATTGCTGGGTATTTATTTGGTTGAGTGCCACGGATTTTGCCTTTAAATCTATGTTCTTGACTAGCTCTAGGTTTTTCCTGTAGAAATATTTGGTTTCTATAGCAACCATCATTCTCTAGGAATTAAGAGACTGACCCAAGCAATATGCACACATGCAGAATCATGAGTTCCTCATCCTCCAGCAGCACAAGCAAGAATAGATGTCGGTTCCCCGAAGATGCTCCCCACTCACCTGCTCCAGGCGTTTGCTCACACTGCCCCACACCACGAATACCCACCTCCCCAGCCTCCCTGCCCATCCTCTACCCATCCCGAACCCCAGCTCAGGAGTCTGGCTTCTTCCCTGATCCCTGCAGTTGCACCCATCTGCCTTTGTGATTTGTAGTCCCCACGTCACCCCCACAGCATAAGGGTATGTGTACAGCAGGTGCTAGCTCTAATGGATGTGGACTAGTTTGAATTTTTTTAAATAAGAGCTAATATGTATTAAGCATTCACCGTGTCCCAGGCACTATGCAAACTCATGAAACGAATGACCTTCCTTATTAGATGCAACAATCCCACGAGGCCATCACAGGCACGGCCATCGCTACCCAATTTACAGATGAACTGGGGCCGCCCAGGGAAGTTCATGAACACACTCCTGGCTCCACAGATGGTACCTGACAGAGCCAGAATCTGAATCCGGGCAGTTTCACTCCCAGACCCAATACTACTAAACACTCTGTTCAACATCTGTTTTCCTTGTCTGGCAAGAAAGGAAATGAGGCAGAATGTGACTCTACAAGTGAGTGCACTGGGTGGATGCTCCCTCCTTCCTGGATAATTTATAATAAGGCTCAACCAAAGTGGCAGTGACATAATCCCTGTGTCTGTGGGGCATATGCCGCTGCCAGCAATGAAGATGAACAAACCCCATGAATTTAAAACTCCAGAAACAGCACGGAAACCCAGCCGCAACCTGTGTGCCACCCGCCACACCAGCATCCCTGTCCGTCTTCTCTCCCTCTAGAGACTAAAATTCAGCTAAAAGAAGTTCTTCTGCCACCAAAACAAACACAAGGATGACTGTCCCTCCTGAAATAATGTCTACGATATACGTACTTTTTTCCCTCTAGTTTCAGTGAGAAATAATTGACACACAGCACTGTGTAAGATGTGCAGCACCGTGATCTGACTTAAGCGCAGCATGACAAGATCGCCACAGTAAATTTAGTGAACAACCATCATCTCATATGGAAACAACACTGAAGAAAGAGAAGAAAATGTTTTTCCCTCTGATAACTTAGGATTTACTCTCTTACCAGCTTTCATATATAACAGGCATCAGTGTTAATTATATCCCGTTGTGCATTACGTCCCTAGCACTTATTTATCTTGTAACTGGAAGTTTGCGCATTTTGGCTGCCTTTACCCAATACCCCTCCCCCTCCCACCACCTCCAACATATGTGCTTCTGAATATGTCATGCATGTTTGTAACCCTCAGAGCGCTTTCTTACAGGCTGCCAGACTGCGGGCTCACGCAGAGCGTTTGTGGTGTAAGCAGAGTGGGTTCTATGAACAGAGGCACCCAAACCACAGGCAAAGCCCAGTGGAGCCTCAGCCATTCTAAGAATCAAGAGGACTCTCTAGCTCTCGGATGTACCTGCAGGGCTCCATGGAGGAAGGAGGGCTTGGGGTTCGGTTTTATTCTTAGGAGAAGCAGCTTGGTGGGCAGTGGTGAACACCATCCTTGCCTCCTTACCTCTCTGGGAGGATGAGGTATCCCACCTCCCATCCAAGGTCAGTCCTCTCACCTGTGCCGGAGGCTAGGTCTCTCACTTCCTTCAGAATTCCAGTCTCATTCACTCTGTCCTCATGACTTCAGTCTTTCCCTCTTCCCTGGCACTTGCCTCTTACTGTATAATCATGCTCACTCACACTCTCCAATTTAAACAAACAAAAAACCTTTCCTCGGTCCCATCTTGCTTTCCACCTCCATTCTCTCATTTCCTCCACAAATTGCCCTACCAATTCCTTTCCCCACGAAGCGTCCAGTTTTTTTCCTCTCCATCACTCCACTCACAGGCAGGTAATTTCTCTGAAGTTGATCTTCATCCGCCAACTCTAGCAGGCACACGTTGGTCCTCACCAGATTGGATGCTCCCCTGTACCTGTTGACACTCACACCTTTCCTTCCCACTTGAGTTCCTCCTTTGGCACCTGTGACCTGTCAATCTCCAGGTGCGGTTACCTGAGACCACTCCCCTACTTCCTTCATTGGCTTCTGTCTCCCTCCCAGCCCTTAAATGTCAGTGTTCTCTGAGTGGGTGTGGGGGGGGGACATATTCTGTCCTCTTATTACTGCATCTCATTGCTCTGCACACTCTCCCAAGATGAGCCCATCCATGTCAGTTCAGATGATGCCCACGGATTCAGTGACCATCCATGTCCTGGTGACTCCCAAGGATTCACTTCCAATCCATCTCTCTTCCTGACTTAATTTTTCTGTGTGTCCCATCTCTTTTCAAAATGTGACCCTCATGCATGTGAAAGTAAGAAATGGGTTCGTTGCTGAGACATACACTGAACTCTCCCTCTCACAGTGACACAAAAACACAAAAGCTTCAGGGGGGTGGGGAGGGATAAGTTGGGAGTTCGAGATTTGCAGATACTATTATATATAAAATAGATAAACAACAAGTTTATCCTGTGTAGCACAGAGAACTATGTTCAATATCTTACAATAACCTATAATGAGAAAGAAGAAAAGGAATATATGTATGTATATGTATGACTGAAGCATTATGCTGTACATCAAAAGTTGACACAACATTGTAAACTGACTATACTTCAACAAAAAAGAATGCAAAATAAATAGAAGCTTTGAAATAATCACTTGAAAGGGCTCATAAAAGAATTGATAAGATCTAGTCTCTTTCGGGGGCCTCTTTCTGGTAGGAAGGGAGGGAGAAGTATTAACTTGTTCTTCAAGTTACACATACCTCAGAGCACATAAATCTCAAGTATTGGTCAGCATGTCTCACCAATTAAATGTGACTTTCCTGAGTCCTGATATTTAGAGTTACTCATTTTTGTACTCAGCTCCCAGCAGAATACCAGAACACAGCAAAAGCTCAGTGGATGGTTGTGGGGTAAATAAAGGAATGAATGTGTTCTCCAACTCATGCAACTGCTGAAAGCAGGCTGGGAAATGAGGATGGAGGGGGCTGGCCTGTCTGCCTGTTTGCCATCCAGCTTGGTACACATCTACGAGGCCAGCAGGAAGTTGGGCATACAAGGTTTATTTATTTATTTCAGTGGAGGCACTGGGGATTGAACCCAGGACCTCGTGCATGCTAGGCATGCACTCTACCACCGAGCTGTACCCTCCGCCTAAAATAAAATTACTCTTAGAATAACATCTGTACTCCTTAAAATATGAGGCCTGGGGTTCTCCCACCCCCCGCAACCATTGCTGCTCCCTCTACACTCACCTACTCGCCGTGGTCACGCTGGCCATTGTGCAGGCTCCTTCCTCTATCTAGAGCTCTCTTACCCCTCATTTCACAAAGCTTCACTCAGCTTTAATATCTCTTTCTCTGAAAGGTCTTCTCTGACCCCCTTGCTAGTGTACGCACAGAATATTTACTGTTTTCGTTACCTGCTTACCCTCTACCCACCCCAGACTGTAAGCAACTTGAGACTTGTAACCAAGTCTCGCGTGATGTGATATTATAATAGGGAAGAAACTTTGTATTCTATTGTAGGTTAATCACTAAAGGGATGTTGCTGATAAGCTTAAATTATACCCATCTCTGAGAACCCTGCCTGCCAGGTAATGAGCATTAAACTAAAATATCTTTGTTTAGCTCACAGGAAGCATCCTGACCAGGCTCACCTGGGAATGGCTGCAGGAAGGAAGAAATTAACACATCCCCCCCAGAGTCCGGCCTGAACCAGGACTTTACTCCCTCCCCTTTTAGTATAAGAGAAGCCTGCATTCTACCTCAGGGAAAATGGTTCTTTGGGACACAAATCCACGACTTTCTCAGTCTGCTGGCTTTCCAAATAACGTCGCTATTCCTTGCCCGAATAACTCATCTCTCGATTTATTGGCCTGTTGTGCAGCAAGCAGTACGAACTTGGACTCGGTAACGTCTCAAGTGCAGGCATGGTGGCTGGCACAAAATAGGTGCTCAAAAAGAGTCATTAGAAGAATAAATGAGCTAATGAATGAATTCATGCCAACAATATAATTCTCAGGAGAGGCTCTAGGAGTAAATAAATTGCCTACTTTAATATGTAAAACTAACATTTGAATTTAATGTAATACTTTGTATGTTGATAATTAAGATATAAAAATCCTTTAAAATTCATAGTATTGTTAGATTAAGCAGTCTTTCTCACTTAACATTTGGTTTGGTTTATACCATCATTTTGCTTTCAAAACTCTTTAACTCAGCCCAGGCCAAATTATCACAAAAATTGTTTTTCCTTTATGTAAATATACCCACAGGGAAGAGGAAATAATTATCATTCAGAGGGATCAAGACAAGGAGCAAGTTCAAGGCAAATATCCAGACCCAAGTCAGAGTGCGAGCCAGCGCTCACTTGCGAAGACTGATTTTTTTTAAACCTTTTTTTTTTACGCCAACCCACAATCAGAAATACATTTTACCTCTGAACCCAGTACAAGCATTTGCATGCGTGCACACACACATGTGTAAAAATGTTTTATGAAATTATATTTCCCATTAATACAATGGTAAAATAAAAGCATAGCAGAGATAGTATTGCATAGTATTTTATTGATGTCTATAGAATATGAAAATTCAAAATAAACAATACAGAAACAAAAATTTAGACATGATATGTATTTAGCTTACCTGTGTGTAAATTCATCCCCATGGACTGAGAACAAAGCAGAAGGTACATCTGGTAAATCATCAGACCTGGTTCTTAAATCTAACCAAAACTGAACCCTAAAAATTCACCCAAATAGGTTGTTGTGATTGGTAACATAGAAATACTCTCTATTTAGCACTGGAAGTTTTTCTTTAATATTAATCCAGATGATAAACATTATGTCTTTTAATCATTCTTCAGTCTATGAATTAAATGCAGTCCTATATCCTCTTCATTGTTCATCAAGTTTAATTCAGTTATTGATTCAGAGTTTGAAAAGCAAATAGATCTTTTATTCAAATGTTTTTCTTTCAAGCTTCATGTTCCTCTAAAAAGCAATGATTGTGACTTTGAGAGAAAAGTGAGATGGAACAATAGATATCTCTAACTTTATGTCATTCAAACTGATTTCATAATTTTCCCATCTATGTGTTGCAGTCATGTTGGGAATATTCAGCGGCTAGAATAATTCTGCTTGTAAGAAAAATTTAAAGATTTTGGCATGAGCATCCTTTTGACAGAAGGCTGGTGCCTCTGGGATTATCTGATCCTATAGGGATACACACCTTTGGCTTTGACGAGGCTGTTTTAGAACTCTGGAAATTAACTTGAAGGAAACTCATAGCAATGCAAGTAAGCCTTGCATTTGACATGTACATAAATTCTGTTTAGCGAAGGTTCAGCTGAACTGCTGGAAAAAGAGGATCCACTTCCCAGCTGGCTTTTCCATTCCCACGTCTGGTGCTGTGGCCACGACGGCGGGAAGGCCGGTGCTGTTCAGAGGACCTACATGTGGTCTCTTGTGTGACTTGGGATTCTCAGAACAAGGCAGCTGTGTCTCAGGAGACAGCATCCAGAGACCGAGTGTTCCAAGGAACCAAAGCTGACGCTGCAAGTCCTCTTTTGACCTAGCCTCAGCAGAATTCACACATCATCACCCCCACCCCATTTTATTGGTTACAAGAGAATCACTAAGGGCAGCTGAGATTCAGGCAGAAGGGAATTCGATTCCATCTCTTGATGAATTACAGCCATCTCATAAAACTGCCACGTCCTTTGGAATCCTTGATAGTGTCTGACATGGTAAAATATATCATGATTTTCTTCCAAAACTGTAGTTAAGATTGTCCAAAAATCAGTTAAACGTGCATTTTTATTATCCAAATATCATGTCCCAAAATAGTTGCCAAGTGAGGTGGTACCAAAGTTTCATGATGAATAAACTATGGTTGTTAGTCATTTCAAACAATTTTTACTAACTCAGTCATATTTTCTGGTCATATTTATTGTCTAAGCTTATAATTCCTTTACAATTCTTCCGGTTTAAATAATAGTGAATTAACAATATATATTTCTGGCAGGGAGGGTATAGCTCAGTGGTAGAGCACGTGCTTAGCATGCATGAGGTCCTGGTTCGATTCCCCAGTACCTCCATTAAAAAAATAATAAATAAATAAACCTAATTACCTCCCCCCTAAAAAAAAATTTTTTTTTAGAAAAAAACAATACTTTCCAACTTGGAGATCATATCTAATCCAGTTGTGGTGTAATTAAATTTAAACAGCACAAGAAATCCTCTATAAAAATCATTTTGTCACTCATACCAGATCTAACAAAAAGTGTTGGCAATTTATATTAGTGTTTTTATCAAGCTGAATCACAACCCCTAGATCATACTATAATTGCATTAAAACATTGCTTCTTTATGTTCTGCAGTAGTATGGATATGATGAGATATTATGGGATATTAAGAGGTATAATTTTTAATTTGTCAGCTGATTTATCATTTTATCATCAAAACTCATATGTACTATTCCATACATCCAGGAAGAATAATTTTTAGCAGCTGTGACCCATTTTCTTTTTTGCCTCCTAATATATTGCTAAATAGATGATTATAAGGCTCTTTCATTAATAGTAGATAACAACTTAGAAATAATTGATAAATTTACATATTTTTCCTTCATAAACATGTGAAGGACTTATCAACAGAATAGCCTGTTATTTTCTGGGTGTGTTTTTAATTTTGAAGATTTTCAGTTTTCATTTGTAAAAATTTCATTACAAATTATATATCAAGTTTCTCATTTTTGTTAAGCTTTGCATGTTTTATTAAATCATATTTAAACAATCTTCATTATAAGGTCTTGCATCTACTTCTTTTTCAGAAAGCAGCTCAAATAAAATAAAAGTTTTTATTAGTCAACATTTTTCTCAATATTGTGTTTACATTTCCAGATCCAGCAGCTGAACTTGAACATATTTCTGTATTTTTCCCATCATCTGTTCTCTTCTAATAATGATAAAAAAAATCCATATAAGAGCAATGTATATTATTAGTTCAATTAAAATGATATAATAACAACAAGGTCCTACTATATAGCACAGGGAACTATACTCAATAGCTTATAAGAACCTATAATGACAAAGAATATATATATCTGTATAACTGAATCACTACGCTGTACACCAAAAACTAACAAAACCTTGTAAATCAATTCTACTTCAATAATAAATAAATAAATGTTTTAAAATGGAAAAAAATGTTAAGGTTATAATAGTCACAAACTGGAAAATAGTCAGATAACTTCCTTTCCATGAGCCGAGGCTCCAAGCCCCCAGTACCTGAATATTCATAAATCATCCTCATTTGAGAATCTTGACAATTTGCTAACCCAAATAAAACATTGCGGTTCTTCACAACTAGCTACACATGGTAATAATATACAATTAAACTGCACAATCTTAACATCCTGATAGGAAATTGATCAAGTTAGCTATCACATAACAGAAAATTGAAGGAGATGCCCAGAGCCAGCTGCATAATGAAAACGCAGGACCCTGATGGACATAAGTCAATCCTCCCTTTCCAAGGGCCCACCACCCCAACCCATGTCAGACAGGGGAGCCCAGGTGGCACAGGGGCAGAAATGAGGAAAGCAGGTGACCCGGGGCACCAAAGGGTGGTATGGAGGGAGTGCCTGAGAACCTGTCCCAGGAAGACAGGGAGGCCATGAGACACAGAGACAATGGACGGAAGGCAGGGTCGTGCATGAGCCGAGGCTCCAAGCCCCCGGTACCTGCTCCACTGTCCCATCTGACTTCACTTAGAAAACACAGATTCAAAGATTAAATTATTAAGAACTTCCAGATGGTGACGGCAGCGCATTAGACCCCAAGCACAGGACGCTTCTGCATGTTGGGCCCTGACCCACCGCACTCGTGGCTCCCGCATGAAGCCAGCCCTGGAGAGGCCAATGAGCAAGAGAGCCAATGACGTTCCTGGCCAACACACCCCATCTCATAGAGCCGGTCCTCATATAGTTGCCAGCACAGCTGCAGGATGAAGGGTATGTGATGTGCTCTTCTAGTCCATCCTTTTTCATTTCTGGTCATGACCCACGTGTCTTGTCTAAGGGCTTGTCTCTCTTCGGGTCTGTCCCCATGAGTTGGGAAGTGTCAGGAAAGCAGCAAGAATGGGATCAGGAGTCAGGCAACGCAGGCCCTTGCCCTTAACATCCCACACCTGGGGTACATCCCTTCATCTCTCTGGTCCTCTGCTTCCTTATTGCTAACTTCCTCATCTTATAATGCTGGCTTCCTTATTATTAATCATTAATAAAAGGGTCAGACTAGGTCACCTCTAACATTCTCTCCGGCTCTGTTTCTGGGAGAAGAAAACAACTCAAATACATGTTTGGCAAAAGACATTTGGCCTCTTGACTGTTTTATCTCCACTTTTAATGGATTTGTCAGAATTAACATACTTTGATTCATCAAAGTATCTGACCTGTTTGGTGTGATGTTGTCGCCACACAAAAGACAAAAGGCAGGAGGTGTGAGTAATTTGGATGTGTGCGGGCAATGGGAGCTCGCATTTCCTTAAGGCCTAGAGCAGACAGGCTCATTCTATAACCACAGGTTTTAAAATAACAATAATTAGTACCTGAGACAGTTCTTTTATCTAAGGTGCTCAAAGGGCCTTGTGGTCATTAACCCATTAATTCACCTGCCTCAAGCCATCAGGGGGTCAGGAGGAATCTCCTTAGAAGACCAGCACGCCAGGAACTAAAACCTCACAACAGTGAAGAATGACCATGACTAAAGGTCATCAGAAGGGGTGGGAGGAGGGACGGGGTCACCAAAATAGTCCTCTTGGAAGAATTAAATGGGAAATTCCTCCTGTTCGTCAACTAACAGCAGTTTCACCACTCACTAGGGTCTCTGAGTGAATTCTCCAGGATGTCACATTTCATCATCTGGAAAATCTCTCTACCCTTCATGTAAACTTCAGATGAGCTTTTACAGCTCCAGACAGATGGTGATTATGCCCAAAGCAAGGAAAGGGGAGGACTCATCTCCCTAGAACAATCTTATCTAGAAGAAAAAAAAATGGCTTTTCAAAGTTCTGGAGTCTCTAATGACAGAACACCACTTCAGAATGCATTTGCCCAGGGTTTGTTAAGATTCTGATTTCTTTGCAGGTGGTTTCCATTAAAAAGCATTTGTTGGAAAACCATGCTGCTAAAAGCACCTTCACATGGCTTGGAATTCTATTATTAGAATCCTTCAATTAATCAGCCCATCCATCACCTAGCAGGTGCTCCACTCAGGTCCAGGTGCTATGGGGACCAAAAAGGTGGACCCTGACCCCCAACCAACTACAAATCTAATCAAGGGGTAAGACAATCACAAATAAAATTATTGATACACCTATTATTTATTATTTTACATCCATGTGTTGCTTATATTCATGAATAAACTGAGCAATGCAAATAAAATGGCAGAAAATAGTATTTCCATCATTTGTGTGGAACAGTGCAGACCCTAGGAGTGGTAGATTTCCCGGGAGGAGTGGTCAGTGGGAGCCAGAGGGATCAGAGAAGGCAGGAAGCTCACAGAGGAGATAAGGTGAATTCAACCACAGAGGGAGGGCAAGTACTTGGGTAAGAAACAGGATCCGTGGGAATAAAACAAAAAACTCAGGGCCGAGGCCACATCTAAGAGAAGGCGAGCAGATGGGAGCTCGTCTCCACATGAGGCAGCAGGAAAACCAACCTAAATAAAACACAGGGCCAGGAGACCTGAAAGAAGCGTGGCTGGATGTGGAAGGGAGGCTAGATCACAGAGGGACCTGGAACCAGGCCAGCAGGTATTGATTAGGGGTCTTCAGAAGTCCTCTGTCCAAATGCCAATATCCAGGAAGAGGACCAAGGGGTAAGTTTGAAGGGGGCTGGGGGCAGCCTGCGGCCGGTATAGACGGGCTACTGCTGCGTGCTCCGGCAGTGCCACCGCTGGAAGAGGGGGCTGTGTTATCCCATTACCAGCGGGAACTTTGCATTGCCAGTTCTTCCATCTTCGGCGCTGGGAATGCCTCGATGCAGCAGGACCCAGAAAAAGTGCATTCTGATGGAGGGGCAAGGAGAGCAGGAAATTATACCAGAGGCTTCAGCACCTTGAGGAAGAACTGGTCCAGGTGGGGGTTCACACCTGATGGGTGGCCAAAGTCTGAGGAGGACTTCCAAAGGAGACAAAAAGAAAGTGGCAGAGGAAAGAGACGGATTTCCCCTTACTCACCATGCTGCCAACCCCTGGCCCTTTAAATGCATATAACCCTTCCTTATGGCCCAGGAAAGCCCTCATTCCTTTGGAATGGAGGCTCTTTTGGATCTTATGATCCAAACCAAGTTGTAGGGAAGACTCTGGAGAAGGCTCTTGAGGGAGAAGTTCAGAAGAAGAATGAAGTGTCCTCCCATGAGGCCAGTGGAGGGCCTCCTGCAGCCTCCGGTCACATGGGAGCCTGTGGGAGAGAAGCAGTCTTTCCTAAATTCACCCCCCTTTAGGACCGCCTTGAGGCCAAGGTGCCCCTGGTTAGCAGCAAAATGAAAAATAATTGTTCTCAGCAAAAGAAATGTAGGAAAGCTGTTGGGAAACTGGGGTAGGTGTGTCTTTCTGACCTTCCTGTTCTTTTTATAGGCACCGCAGGAACGTGAGTGAGGGCCTCCATCCTTCCGCCCACCTGGGGAGAGATTAAAGACGCTGAGGTTGTCTCTGTCTTACTCATTGGAGTCACAACCTCGCAGCCACTACAGTCTCAGCTCCCTGCGTGGACACCGAGGAGGTAAGTCGGAATGAAGGGGCCGGGTCCTCAGCTGTCAGCCTCGATCACTCCAGCCAGCCAGCTTGGAAATGACTGAGGGGCATAGAGCTAGGGGCATTCAACTGCAAGGTACTTTTTTCCGAATGGATAGGTGTGATTTTTTTTCTTAGACAACACCAGTCAAGACATAGAGTTTGGTGCTAAACTGTCCAAAAAGTTAATTGAAGGCAGAGACAATTTTGTAAAGTTCTTTGACAGGCCAACAGTGGGTATTTAACAGGAATGGTTCACACTGGATTGACCTGAATTAAAAGAAGGAACAGTCATTAAAATGACTGGGAAAAATCATCTGCCTGTCTCTGCAAGCCACACACCACGTCTTGAATGATCATATGGTCCATTAATGTTGACAACCCTTGTCCGGGAGCTTGATAAACCTAGAGACCCGGCAATCATGCAAACGTCACGAAAAAGATTCAGCCTTAGGATTCAAAAAGCCTTGGTGGAAATTGTAACGAGGAAATGGGTGAATTATCCAGAGTCCTTAAGCGAAGACTGTTCTCATTTGCCTAGCAGGATGGAGCTGGGCTTGTTTTAAGGATTTGATAGTTTTGAGCAATTTCATTCAGTATGTTCAGATGTCTTCAGAAACATTAGAGTGTCCTGCACAGGACTACCCAGCAGGCATCCTTGTGGGTGGATGTAAAGTCATATTGGTCTTACCTTTTTTTTTTTTTTTTTTGCGGGCGAACAGAGGACCATTCCTGTGAGGTCCACCTACAAGTCACCATGTATGAGGAGTGCCAGGAGTCCACAGGGGACTATTACTTCCTCTGTGACACCGAGGGAGCGTGGGTCACTGTTCTGCAGTCCCTGGCAGCAATTGGCATAGTGGTTACAATCATCCTACTCTTGACATTTCTCCTCCTCATGCGAAGGGTTCAAGACTGCAGCCAATGGAATGTCCTCCCCACCCAGTTCCTCTTCCTCCTGGGTGTGCTGGGGCTCTTTAGCCTTGCTTTTGCCTTCATCATCCAGTTCAATCATCAGACGGCCCCCGTACGCTTTCTCCTCTTCGGGGTCCTCTTTGCAGTCTGTTTCTCGTGCCTCTTGGCTCATGCCTCCAACCTGGTGAAGCTGGTCCGGTGTGGAGTCTCCTTCTCTTGGACCACAATTCTGTGCATTGCCATTGGTGTCAGCCTGTTGCAGACAATCATTGCCACTGAGTATGTGACTCTCATCATGACCAGAAGTATGGGGTTTCTGCATATGACACCCTATCAGCTCAACGTGGACTTTGTGGTCCTCCTGATTTACGTCCTCTTCCTGATGGCCCTCACGTTCTCTGTCTCCAAGGCCACCTTCTGTGGCCCCTGTGAGAACTGGAAGCAGCACGGACGGCTCATCTTCATCACTGTGCTCATCTCCATTATTATCTGGGTGGTGTGGATCTCCATGCTCATAAGAGGCAACCCGCAGCTCCAGCGGCAGCCCCAGTGGGACGACCCCGTCGTCTGCATTGCCCTGGTCACCAACGCGTGGGTGTTCCTGCTGCTGTATGTCATCCCGGAGCTGGGCATCCTCTACAGATCGCGTAAGCAGGACTGCCCTCTGCAAGGCGATGCCTGCCCGGTGCCAGCTTACCAACACAGCTTCAGAGTGGAGAACCAGGAACTCTCAAGAGGTACTTCCCGGGGGATGCAGGGAGGCTCTCCAGTGAGAGAAACAGGAGCAAAATCAGGGCAAGAGGATGAACAAAGAGGGGGAAAAAGGGGGGTGGTCAGAACTTAGGTGAGTGAAGAGATACTCAAGTATGGAGATGAAGACACTCAAAGTCAAGGTTAAACTTTCTTTAAAAATCAGCTCTTCCAAATCACAGAGATTTGTGGGGAGAGGCCAAGACAGAAAGGAGTCAAAGGCCCTAAATAAAGAGGGTGTGTCTCTGAGTGCTCCTGCTGGATAAAGAAAGGCACCCACTATAAAATGCGTTCACCAGCACCAAAGTAGGCTTGGACTCCGCCATTGCATGGCACGTCATGCTAAGTCCAGATGTCTTGGCCATCAAGTGCAAAGTCAACCCTGGCGACAGTGACTGGCATTTTGAAAATTTAAGTCTCAAAGCTAATTTGCCCAAACACCACTCTAAACTGATTCGTAGGATTCGTCACCTCATTAAAATCACAAAGCCCAGTAACATCTGGATTTCCACTTCTCTAGCTATTCAGTCCTTGAAAGCCTTCAAGTTCACAAAAAGTGACAGGAAGAGCCATTAAGTCAGAATCCTGAGCAAAGGCTTGGATGGCTAATCATTAACAGAAATAAAGAACTTGCTTATGTGACATTTTCATAATAAGTTCTGGGTCAGATTTGTATCCTTATGTAAGGCCAAGCCACCTGCCTATACATTGTTAAGGAATAAAATAGATTACGCATGGGAACAAGGCGGCTTGGACCCCAATAACCCGGGGGAATTAGTTGCTAATTCCAATTACCTGGAAATATGCCAAAACTCATTAATTCCTTTCTGAAACAGCTGGCCTATTATTCATAACCCAACATCATAGTTTTACATCAATTTTTGTGTCTTTATAGGCATCTGATTTCCCACAATTTATTTCTAATGTACAAAGACGATGTTATTTTATATATTGTATAGCACACATTATGTTCACCAGGCTCAAAAAAATTAATAGAAGCTTTCCTTTTAAGTCATACACTTTTCTGAGCTGTAATCTATGGCTCATTACACATTCAAATCAAATCCTGTTCAGAGAGGGGCAGCCATTAATTCAACTGACACTGTGCATCCTTTGTATAAGAGTTTTTCATTGCTTTTAATGATACATCATCAGATCACTGAGGTTCATGGCAGAATTGCAGAGTCAATCTTTCTTGAAACTACTTCTCATAGTTCTCACCAAAAGATAGGATAAGATTTCTTCTGTTTGCTTTATTGCTGTTATATGTTACCAGGAAACAAAAGTCAGAGAGAGCGAGAGAGAGAGACATTCTTAGAGTTTCATAAAACCCGGAACACGCTGGGACTTACAATGATCAATATCCCATACCCTAAAAAGATTAGGCCACTGATTTTTCTTTTTTTTTTTTTTTACAGTTTGATAATTTGTATCTTTATTTTTAGGGTTTTCGGGGGGTTTTGTTTTTTGACAAGTGTTTAAAATGTGCTAAGGAGTGTCTTAGCAGAAGAGCAAGGGCTTTCAAGAACCCAGTATTTCCTTTTTCCTATCCTTATTACTGGAGCCTGGTTAGAAAATCTACTTCTTTTATTTTTTTAACCCGCTTTCCCCTAAATAATTCAAGTTCTCTGGAGGTAAGAACTACCAAAATCCAATTAGCAGCCTTCTGTGAACAGGAAGTGATGACACTTTCAGAAAACAATTAGAAAACCCATTTCTGAGCAGGAAAGTTCATTTCTGACAGTGATAGTCATTGTCAATATAGTCTGATATTTTGTAGGGGGAAAAAAATCGATAGTGTAGTAAAGAGCATAGAGATTGCTCTCCAAAACCAGGCAGAATAACCAGAAATGTAAGCTTTAGAGCATGGAATCAGAATTTAGTTCACCTGGAAAAAATACAAAGGTCAAAATTTTTTTAAATGATTAAAACTCAAGAAAAAGTACAGGAGTACACCTAGCTAGGAAAGACGTATCAAGAGAAACAAAATAGATAAGAGCCACACAAGTACAGTATAATAACCAAAACCTGGAAAATCCTCAGCGTTCCTGCAGGTCATGAGCCGACAGTGGGACAGCAGCTCACCGCTGTCTCTTTTTGTTTGCTCAAGAAACACTCACAGTACTGCGTCAACAGACGTGTGGTCAGCGAGAGCAATCTGGCCGTGGTACTCAGCACCGGTCAGGCTCCCGCAAGAATACCCACTCCAGCTCTGCGATCCACTGATGAGAGGTGTGAGAACTTGGACAGGCTCCGTGGAAACCCACAAAGATGATTACGGGGTCATAACAGCGGACCCACGTGGGAAGGTTAAGACGATGAAACTGAGATGGTGTTCCATAAGCTTCCTGTGCCTTTCTCATAGACATTCAGGCTTTCTCTAAATTCCATACTAAAGACAGCATTTTGTTCTGGTCCATGAGACGTAGCTTTGTCACGTGACTCTTCCGATTTATAGCTATGACTCCAGTCACGTAATTGTTTGATTTACCACTGGGTTGTGAGATCAGAAGTATTCAGCTGAAATAAGAGTAAGACAAGAGGGGATTAGCAGGGAATTTCTCAAGTATGAAGACCTCTCTCCAAGAGGCTGTGGTCCTGCTGTTTTCTGTTTCCAACTAAAGACGTGCCAAAGCATGAAGGATTTAGATTAAATATGAAAATAAGAGTTGATACACACAGAAATAGATCAGCAAAGGGGATCAAGGACTCCATTTCCTGGGAAGTCTTTTGAAAGGTTAGGCTTTATCTCTCCAAAGTTGGCTTATGGACTTAGTTCCAAGATATAAAAACATCTTGATGGAGAAAGAAAATGCAGTCAGGTATGTGCCTACAAGACACCAAACAAAAGAGTATAAATATTCTTTGCCGTGTGTTATAAACATGTTCCTAAAAAAAACTGTGGATTGATTGAACTTTTAAAATCAGTTGCTCTGTTAACTGAGAATTTTGAATGTGACATAATTTGCAAAGATCTTAAGTACAGGCTGGCCAACATGAATCTTTTTTCTATGAAGGGAAAGCTCCTGTTCTAATTATTGCCTACTTTACCTCTTTTAGGTTAATTAGAATGTTGTGATATCAGGTTTGCTGAGTGCAAAACCCATGTATATTTTAAACTACCATGTTATTGTGGGCATTTTTTCCATCCAGCATTTAAATGGGTATAGACAAACCTAGCATGATTCTTTTTGAAGGAACTAAGACAGAAATAATGAGACTATGCAATGGCAAGTGGGTCAATGACTATAA
The DNA here is from genome assembly GCF_048564905.1 of Vicugna pacos. Taxonomy (NCBI): domain Eukaryota; kingdom Metazoa; phylum Chordata; class Mammalia; order Artiodactyla; family Camelidae; genus Vicugna; species Vicugna pacos. Next base: position 14,486,920 of record NC_133020.1, read on the forward strand.
AATGATGTGAAACAAGAGAAAAAATTCTTGCAAACACAGGCCCTTCAGACCGTTTTCCTTACAGTAAATACCAACTTTTGCCAAACATAGCCCTTTTTGACAATTCTCAGCGTTTTTTTTTCTTCAGGGTGCCCACCTGACTGGGAGAAACCCAATTTAAAAGGTTCCAGGCAGTGTCATTTTTTGTTGTTGTTGTTCTTTCACAAGGACAAGCCACAAAATCTCTCTTTTGTCACCCTGAAGAGCTACAGGTCACAGAGGGAGAACTGGCATAAAGTGGAGAGGAAGACAGTGAGTCAAGGCAGGATGTGCTGGGTGTGAGGACAGATAAGGCCGGGATAATGCCATCCATCAACGTGCAGGATCAGGAGATCCCTGGGCAGCGCAGGGAAGCAGAAAGGTTGCAAGACCCATCCCGACACACCCTGGCTTTGAGGCTCAGCTCCGCTTCTTCCCAACCTTGAGATCAAACCAAGTCCTCCTCCTCTAGGAGCTCAGGCTCCTTGTATTTAAATGATGGTTGTAATGGCCCTGCCTCTGCCGTGGATACATGTAAGGTCTTACTCAACTCAGATTTCATACCAGGAGGTGGTGGCAGGATTAATGCGGGGGGGGGGGCGGGGAACACTCAGCTTTTTGGTAAATTCATGAACAATAACTCAAGCTGGAGATTTAGGCTTCTCTAATTTGTGATCTGGTCTGATGAGAATGTTGGAGGAACGTTAGTTACCAAGAGGCTATGTGTGAAGGAGTCATGTGCCACAAGGAACAAAGCTAAAAAAAGATTTAGCTCATTCTGCTAGGAAGTCAAGATTTTATTTTCACAAAATCCAGTCCCTCTAAAAAATCCCACTAGGAAGAGGATGTCAAAGCATCGATGGTAACTACACCGCTGACTCCACCACCAGTAATAATAGACGAAGGACAGCTCTGTAGTGTTTTCTATACATCGTGCCCAATTCCAAGGGCGTTAAAGATATTAATAGATTTAATCTTCAAAGCAACCCAATGGCATAGATTGACTCATGAGCATCACCATCCCTCTTTCATTCTCATGAGGAAACAAAGGCAACAAAAGATTAAGGACTTGGCCCCAGGTCACAGAGGTAACAAGCAAGCGGGCAGAGCAGCGCGGCCCCCTCTTCCCGGCGCTCACCACCGCGGCCCCCAAGACCAGCAAATCACAAATTTGTATCAAACAAGGGCCTTAGAGACAGACAGCTCTTGTCTTCACAGAGCTTACAGTCTTCTTGAGGAGACAGACAGTAAACAACCACATGGCATTATTCTACGACAGTATAAAACGGTCTTTAGGGATTTTTAAATTATGTCCGGTTTTACAATTGAACCAAAGCTTGCGGAGTATCAAGGCTAAAGGGACTTTAGAGATGATCTAATTAACACCTTTTATTTTACTGTTAAAGACAGTGCAGTGCCTGAGGTCCTGTAGGAGCAAAGGCCTTGATGCTTTTTCTCTAGAAAGTGATGGTGAACCTTCAGCTTCTTCAGTTACTAAAACAGATGTGCTTCTCCTGAACACACATGCTATCCGTATGCAACCTTCCTCAGAAGCTTTCAAAAGACTCTTTTTCAAACCGTAGATTTTTTTTTTAAGCAGCCTTAGTGGAAAATTTCTTTTTAAAGGGTCGGGAGTCTCTTTGCAAGCCACTGAGTCACGTATTCCTCACGTGCCGTTTCCAGCTGAATCTCCGACACTAACCCAGCCCCTCCCTCCTTTGGCTTTCAGCCCGAGACAGTGATGGAGCTGAGGAGGATGTAGCATTAACTCCATATGGTACCCCCACTCAGCTGCAGGTAAACGTGCTCGTTTCTGCACTCCAGGGAGGGGCACACCAAGAGCTCCTTCCTTTGGAGAACTGCCAGGCTTCATTTCCAATGGCTTTCCTGACCTCAGAGAGGAGAGGCAGGGTCATCCCTACGGACACGTGGAGCTTGAGCCATCCAGATTCCATCTAGCCTGGGGCAGTGCGATAAAGGGAACTCCTGCCTTTTGCCTCTATCCGAGCCCCTCCCAGTCCCCCTTGGCACCAACAATATATTCTGATGCAGGTCGAAGTCCCTGAAAGAAAAGACAGCTTGAAGGGTCTGTGTAGGGTGAAGAGGAGCAAGCTCACCACTTTTTGCCTTGGGGACAACGGGGAACTGAAAACACGTGTGTGTCTCGGATCTGTTTTTAGTCTCAGTTGTCTAAATGTTATCCCCTGGGCCATGCTGGCTGCCTCTCTGAGTCACTGTCTAGCTCAGGCAATCCAGGCTGCCTCCAGAACAGGGCGAGGTCTGTCACCATCATCTAGACACCCAGATGGGTGTACCAGTTTTAATCCTTGCTGGCAAAAACAGAGGGACGCTGCCGAGGAGAACTAGAGGTGACTTGCATTTGTGCCCTACTGGCTTAAAGACCCACAAATCTGGAGGTGGGGATAGAGCTCAGTGATAGAGCATATGCTTAACATGAGCGAAGTCCTGGGTTCAATTCCCAGTAACTCCATTTAAAAAAAATTTTGTTTTAATTTTATTAAGTTACTAAGACCCAAGAGGGAAAGCCATGCTCAGATCCTTTGTTTACTGAACGTGCTAGGCAACTTGAACTAGGTGAAGCCCTCTGGTCTGTTATCTGAGACTTTGCCTGTTCCTGGAATGGCACACAGACCAAGACTTACCTAGATCATCTGCTGTAATTAATCCTCCAGAAGGCATTTGCACAATGAGAAAATCTTTACTCTCCCTGCCAAGAATTTCTTGGATTACTTTCAATTTCCAGTAATCTTGCAAAAGGATTCTTGCCAATGGCTAAGAGGGAAGATAGTAATGTAGTTCCATTATGGGTAGGCTCAACTTTCTTTTTTTCCTTAACAAAGGATTAAATGATGGTGAAACGATAATATCTCAGACATAGTTCTAGGAAGTGTCAGCCCCTCTGTTGGCTCAGAAAGTTGACGATGACGTTTCTTCCTTTCCAGACTGTTGATCCCCCCCAGGAGCATTTCATCCCGCGGGCTAAACTAAGCTCCCAGCAAGATGCGGAATTATACAGTCCACAGGAAACATGAGCAGTGAAAACCCAGAAGACCATCCTGATGCGGCCCTGGGGAGCCCACCTGCCAACAAAGCATCATCTCAGCCTTCCTTCCCTGCTTCCTGGTCCTCTCCATCCACCTGGACCCTTCATCAGGAGACCACCCTTTTAAGCATAATTACATTCTTGCTGACCACCCTATCGTGACTATGTGTCTCTTTCTTCATTCACATAACTGAAAGATTCCCTTCCCTAACAATGCTAGGACAAGTTGGCACCTCTTACCAACAGGACCTGAAGACCTTGGTTTGATGAAATTAGGGTCATGCTAATATGACGAAGTAGAAGTCTCAGTGGCACCTTACTACTGGATTACTCCTCTAGTCATTTTTCCTTAAGGGCCCCTAAATATCATGGACCCAGAACTTGCAATAAAATGTATAACAGAACCCTCAGGACCCCCACAATTGGGCATTTCAGGGACCTGCAGTCTTGGCAGCTTTCTCCCACAGGGTTAGCACCCTCATGACAGCCAGCAGGCAGCAGATGTGACTGAGGTCGGGGCTCTGCTTTGATGAACCAATAACACCAAAGAAAGAGCCACCCAAGGTGATGCTCACAAAGGGTGGTACACATGGAAGGCAGAGTCCACCTGTCTTGTTACTTCTAATGTACTGATGCCTCGGCCCTAATTACTTTGCCCTCATCCCTCATGCAGCCCCACATCCTTTCCAACAGATTCGTCTGTCCGTAAGACCCAGGGTCTGTAAGACCCTGGCATACAGGACCAGAGTCAGAGGTGTATCACCTGAAGGGCTCTAAGGGTCTAATTCAGCCTTCCACCTCGCAGAGCAGAAAAGGGAAGCTTGGAGAAATGGAATGACTTGCCCCAAGTCGCACAGTAGTTAGCAGTGGGGCAAGTCTTCAGACTCGCAGGCCACTCCTCTCCACACCTCTGTTTCTGTATTAACAAGTAAGGCGTGCACCCCTGAGAACCAAATGTGGTAATTCAGACCAGTGAGTGTTGGGCGCCTGCTATGCGAAAGCACTTTTGCCAAGACTCCATACATTGAAAAAACACCTTTTCAGTGACCAGTGTACAGCATGGATGGGACTCTCCTGAGCACCTGCAAGGTACCAGGAACTGTTCTCCGACTCAGCAGTAGGCAGACAAGGCAACACAGCCCTGCTTTGATGGAGCTTTTGTGTCTTGTGGGGGAGATAACACACCGCAGAGAATTTCAGGAACACTGCTCCCTCTGTTACCAAGTCCAAGCTCATACACCTCACCACACGACAGGCCAGTAAGTCCAGAGACAAAGTGTTGAGGCAAGGAAGGGTGACTTTATTCAGAAAGCCAGCAAGCCGAGAAGAGAGGACTAATGTTGTAAAGAACCATCTTAACTCGGAGTAAGAATTCAGACTTCTTTTATGCTCAGGGAAAAAGGGAAGCAGGAGGGTTCTAGATTAAAGGATGAAGGCAGATGGCAGGCTTCTCGGAGCCACATGGCCTTCAAGGGAAGAGCAGCATTTCTTTGTTCCTCTGCTTGCTCGCAGGGGCCAGATCACAAGGCTCTTGTAAAACTTCAAATCGTTAGCAGTTATTTTTACTTTGCCATCCTATCTCTGCTTATTGGCAAGGTTTCTAGGCTGAAGGTGAACTTACACACAAGCAGTAACAGCCATCATTAACCCAGTCCCGTGGGAGGGGAACTTTCTTCAGGGAACTTAATGAGCTGTTTGGGCAAAAGCAACATTTCTCTAACATTTAACTCTCGACATATGGGGCTAATGAGATGGCAAACCCAGGCTGAAGGGTGAGGGAGGCAGTTTCAACACGGTGTTAATTCTCTTCTTCCTCTGCGACATCTCCTTTTACAGAAGAGGAAAGCGACTTAATTGCCCAGGATCATATGGCTTGTCAGGGGCAGAACTGACTAGAATCCATTCTCCAGCTGCCGTTCAAGGGCTCACCCCCTACACAACATTCCAACATTTCCCTGTATTTTTCTGCCTCACTCAGATGAGCAGCTCCTTTTTGAAATCTGTACCCTGAGCAATGTTCTCAGCACAAACCAACACCAAGGTAAGTGATCCAAGAGTTTGACCTCCTGCCCTTATTGGTCATAAAAAATGGACAGAAAATGTTTAAACATTAAAACTCTGACCTATCGATTAGGTGGCAAACTATTCAATCAACCACATGAAAAAACTTCATTTGGGTTCTGTATAGTTCTAATAAAGAACTATATTCAATACTTTGTAATGGCCTATAATGAAAAAATATGAAAAGGAATATATATATGTATAAATGAATCACTATGCTGTACACTAGAAATTAACACAACATCGTAAATCAACTATACTTCAATTTTAAAAAAATAATAAAAATAAAAAAGAACCTAATTTGAGAGGGCAGCAAGACGTGCAACCTTACACCTGCTCTGGAAGAAAAGCACTGTTACTGATCCTCCTAGTTTTTATCCCCAAAGTGATACAATGACACTTTCGACATAATTTTGTTTTGTTTAGTTTTGCAGGTGAGAGATGTTTCTGTTGTGTCAGCTGACAAATTTCAATAAACCCGTTAAAGTCACGTAGGATGGCTAATGTTGTTTCCCAGTATGTTTTCCCTAAATAAAGGTAAAATTGAACTTCTTGGCACCAAATTGCCTCTGAGATTTATGGCACAGTTTTACGAAATTTTAGACCGTGTAGTAGTTAGATTTGGGGGGTTGTGAGGTTGCTAGTGTCTCCCTCAGGCTGTTTCAGGAGTGGACTTCATTTGTAAGGTGGCACGTGGCAGAAGGAAGCAAAAACGCCCTCTGGGAACCCAGTACAGCCCCTCGGTCCATTTCATGGAGCTGGAACGTTGTCAGGTACTGGGAGGACCCTGTCGTCTCCTGCCCTCGCCCCACAACCCCCCTTGGCCACGGGGATCCACGAGGAACCGCTTACAAGAATAGATAAAACCCTTTATGATTAGCATGTTGCACTCAATTACTCAATTCAATAAGTACCATTTGAAGATCTAAACTCATTCACTTATACATAATGGGTTACATAATGTGAAATGTGTCTATTCTTTGGAGTAATTTAGATCATCCTCTTCTGATTTTATTTATGTGATTTTATTTATTTACCAAAAGAAAGGGTATCAGTGAAACACTTCATTGTAAAATACCTTCCTGGTGGAGCGTGGCTGGTTTGCTCAGTTAGAACATGGTGCTAATTAAATACCTGTCCAGTTAGAGCGAATATATCCTGCATCTTGATGTTTGGGTTTTTTTTTTTTTTCCTGTTTCAAACAGCATCAAAGGTTTGTTTCCCTCCGCATTAAATTTCATGATCTGCCCATAAGCTTAAAGGGTCTTCTACTTAAGCCTTATTTCAACCTGTGGTCTGGTCAAGCTAAAGTTTCCTCATTGTCTCTACCCATTATTCCTTCTTTCTTCTTTTAAATAAAGGTTCCCTTTTCTGAAGATTATATTGACTTTATATTGGCCAGATGCATGCCTCCTTAGCCTTTTCCTCCTTCTATAATCTGTTCCGAATCTACCTTTTCCCAGAAACTTTCTCTGATGACATAGTGACACAGGGTTGTCACACACCAAGTCTAACTTAACTTATGGCAGAATGAGTCTCTTCAAAATCAGATGGTAAACAAGATGCTTCTATAGCATCTTTCTCAGAATAAGCCAACTCATCTATCTTGAAAGCACATGATTCACGAGAAATAAACTAGAAAATCTTCTTTTGCTTCCGTGTTAAAAAAGCCTCTGTATTTCGCATTTGAAGGAAGTGCTTCTCAATCAACATGAAATGGGAGTGAAGACTTTGACTTCTGAGAAGTCAAGCTTGAGAGCTGAGTAAAGAAAGACTTTTTCTTGGAGTTGTTTAAAATGTGTTAATGGCTTATCCAGTTTTAAACTGCTGGTCTCCTGTGGGAGATCATGTTTGCAACTCTCCAAAGATAAATTAGTTAAATAAAGTTTGCATTTTTTTTAGATTTTTAAAACATTTTTTATTGATTTATAATTATTTTACAATGTGTCAAATTCCAGTGTAGAACACAATTTTTCAGTTTACATGAACATATATATATATTCATTGTCACATTTTTTTTCTCTGTGAGCATTTTAACATATATCAGAATTTATTTAATCAAAGGACTTCAAAGTGATTACCTCAGGAGGCATCAAAGATGCACTGTTGCTTAAAACATTATTAGAATGCCCTTCTCGGACTGCCTTCAGGAATGTCTCAGGGAAAAAAACAATAGAATGTCTCAGGAAAATCAAAGGGGTTGTATGACTAGGATGGTCAAACTGTCAGATCAGAGAGGTGAGTTCAGTAGTGACTCTGGTACTGAACTCATCCATCACTCAAAGAACTCCCAGGTGTGCTTTGATAATACCATTGGCTGTCTTTCTGGATTTTTACAAAGACAGTGGAACTATTAGAACTTGAATCATATTTAGGATGTGGTTAAATCAAGTCTGGGTTTGGGAAAGAATCCTCCAGGCAGACTTTCTTTTTTAATGTGAAAATTAAGAGGATTTTATTGACTTTTGTATGTTCTTGGAGAAACCCATTCACATCTAACTAAATGTTTGACATTTGCTGTGAGATTTATTCACACTATATTTTACACATAATTCTTTCATTGGGGGTCAGACATAATTTTTCATTTCAACAGGAATTTCACATGATTATAGTCACAAGTTCTTGAGTCACAAATTCTGTATCACCATAAGGTTCAAGAAAAACTAAACTGGTAGGAATTTCAACTGCATCTATTATTATCCACTAACTGTTAATGAAATATATGCTTAAAGCAGATACAGAGGAAGCTACCCATTTAAAAAGATGTAAAACACAGATAAAGAAAATATACAAGTTATAGTATTGCAAATATATTTCAATTTATGGAACTGACTTTTTTTTTAACTCAGTAACATGTTCTTTATATGATATAGATGCACCAAAGGGTCACACTGTGCTTTTAAAATTCCTTTTTCATGTGAAATTTACTTCTTATTCTTCTGTTTTTTAAGAGTTTAAGGATTTGCATATATTGGTGGGGGAAGGCAGCTTGGCTTTTTAAAATATATGCTACAAAGGGAGTGTTTTGTTGTAGTTTTCCCTGTACTTTATTTGTATGTAGAAGAAATTGTATAGACTTTGTCTGCAACCCATTTTTAAATTCCTCAACATCTGATTCAATGGCGTCATACCCAGGGCAATTCGTTTCTGGAAAAACTGAGCTTTTCCATTTCTGTTTTGGATATAGAACTGATTCAGATTAAAAGAATTTCCGTGGTTCTGTTCCTATTAGAGGTTTGTTTTAAAAGCAAATGAAAATCTGCAGGAAAGAAATGAGAAGATACCAACAGCAGGAAAAGATCTCAGAACACGAAGACCTTTGGGATGACTGGTCCTTTGGGCCAGTAATAATTTATTTTTAAATAGAACTTACATGTTAGCATTTTACAATTTACAAATGGTTTTCACATCCACTGTCTATTTCATGTCATCTATTGGATGGATTAGGCAATTTATTTTATATATATACACATATGAAATTTTTTTTTCTATTTTTACTAAGATCCTAAGAATTTCATCTAAAACTGCACTGGGGCCACTATCATTCCACTGTTTTTTACAATATAATCTTAACTATGTCTATAAAATAAAATAGACACATACCCCAAAAGAATCCTTATTTATGGGCAGAGATGTCACACTGAAAGATTTCCAGAAAAAGACTATGTTTGGGAGTTTTAGATACAGCTGTCATCGCCACGTTCTGCTGTTGATAACTCATCTTTCTGAACACCAAAAACAACTGGTAGAAGGGGCTATTTAGGGAATAAGAAAAATCAGTCAATTTTATGGAAAGTGTCAAATCTGGTAGTCATAGATGCTATTTGCCAAATGTTTTCAAACCCTCCTGCCTTCTAGGCACATGGCAGGATTGCACTTTCTGTCCCTTTTGAGGTTGGGTGGGACCATGACACTAATTCTGGCCAATAATTTGGAGCAGAAATGATGTCACTTCCAAAGTCGATTCCAGGCAGAAGCAATTAACTGTTGGTGCAAGCCTTTCAGGAGCTTTTTCCCTCCACCATGGTGGCGCGCAGTGCTTCAAGTGGTGGTTACCCAGCCATCTAGGTTCCGTGATGAATACGCTGTGTAAGCAAGAAGCAGAACTTTCCAGATTTGAGGTGGTTACCTCAGCTAGCCCCGCCCAGCCTGACTGACATGGCCACTCAACCGTTTGGTACCCTGAAATAAAACAAGGAAGTAGCCCTCTGAACGTTTAACCTTACCACTCGTTGTTCCTCAAAGGCACCCTTTGATTAAAGAACCACCCTGTTCCTGACTGATGGATGCCAGACTGCTGCGCCTGCCCTGTGGCTCCGCAGTTGATCACATAATTATACTTCACTGAGTTAGCTGCCATCATAAAAGCATGCAAAGGGTGAGCTGGTAACAGAGTCACTCTGTCTGGGAGACTAAGGGCAAGAAAGACTTCACAGCGGGGGTCAAAGCTTGAGCTCGGTCTTGTTTGGGAGGCAGGAATTCATGGGTCAAGTGATGTTGGGAATGATACTCAGAACGGCCACTAACAGGGAATCTTTGTCTAAGTTACAAAAACATGTCTCCTCTGGGCGGATGAACTAGAAAATGTGCCGGCACACCCCCACCCCCACCCCGGGGATGCAGCATCACGCTGAGGGCTCGGGGCTTGGAAGTGGAGCAAGGCTGAATGCCAGCCCCACTCACCGTCTCAGCCTGGCGTCCTCGTGCAGTGCAACAACAACAACTACGCAGCTGACTGCAATGCCCCAGATTTGCAAGGCTGAAAACGCGCCCGTGTGAAGGCGTGGCTGCTGGGGAAACCAGGGGGCACTGAGGAAACACAAGGCACGCGTTATTGCCAGAGCATCAGCGCAAGAAGAGGAAAGAGGAGACGAGGCCGGAGAGCTGGGATTCACACAGGGCCTACATCCCGAAAGGACTCTGGCCGGGGAGGGGGGGGGGGGGTGAAGGGCGCGGAAGCAGCGGCGGGTCACCCGCGCTGCGCCAAGCCGCACTGGGAGCCGAGGCGGCGCCACGGTGTGGACCCCTGTCATGCTCATCACACAGCCTCCCGTGCTTCGAACCCAATGGAAAAAGTTAACAAAAGCTCTCCCGTCAAAAAAAAAAAAAAGTCTACAGCCCTTCCTTGCGCAATCTGTTTACACGCCTCTGTCAACAGTGTAAACCCACGGGAGGGACTTGACAGCCACACCAGCCCGGGAACCGCAGCCTGATTGAAACCAATTGTCCCCCTTGCGAAACCACGCAGGCTCGTAAGACAAACCGCAAGAGCCTGTTTTGATAAAACTTCAATGTGTTGTTTATCATGGACTTTTTTACACTAATTTTGATTTTTTTTAATATTGTAATTTATCTTGATGACGGAGGGTCTTGGCCCTTCCTTGAATTTTGTGCCCAAAGTGAGAGCCTCCCGCTCCTCACCCTGGCACCCCACCTCTGACCCCCTCAGATCAGATTTGCCTTGTGCGGAAGGGTGGAACAGGGGATGGGGAGGGGATGCTGGCTGCATGTTAGAATCAGTTGGGAAGTTTTTAAAGCTCTCCATAGCCTGACCTCACCACAGACCAATTAAATCAGAATTTCTGGGAGTGGCGCCCAGGCATGGGTATGTTTTAAAATCTTTCCAGATGATCCTGTTTTGCAGCCAGGCTTGCAAACCACTGTTTTAAACAGATATTTAGGCTTAGATGTAAGGAGTGAGGAAATGGAAGAAGTCAGGACCCTGGCCTGGGTAACTCAGAGGATGACATTGCTACTTTGTAAAACAGATAAACCCAGATGGGGGGATCAGGAGGAGAAACAGATCTGGAGGTGGAGAGGACAGCAAATGAGTAGTTTCGAACCAGCTGAATTGGAAGTAGAAACACACAGATGAATTTATAAGGCTGTGGAGTTCCAGCAAAGACAGAGAGAGAGATTCGGGAATGAGCTTGGAGGTAGAGGTAGGAGCTGCAGGGAGAGATGTGAGGGTACCAGGGGTATGCGGAGAGGGACCCAAGGATGCCTGGCGGTGGAGAAGGCTGCTGCATCCCTAAGGGTGTTCTCTCCTGCTGCCTTTGCCTCCATATCTAGTTGCACCTTTAATACTTGGACTTCTCCACCAAGATCCCTCCAGAGCGAGAGGACTGTTTGCAGAACCCTACCAGTAGGTCTGGATGAAAAACCCAAGAGGACAGACTGAGATGCCTCCTATGGATTTGAGCTCAAAGGTCGGGAAGGCAGCTGCTGCGGCTGGCCTGGAAGACGGGTGGATTTGAAAATGAGGAACAAATGTGGCCAATGCCTTTCCCAAACCTGCCCAGTCAGAAGAATCGGCTGGGCTAATTGTTCCAATACAGCTTTTCATACCTGGACCCACATCTACTAAATCAGAACCTCCAGGAGAGGGCCCTGGGACTCTGCATTTTTAACAAGTTCCCATGCAACTCCTAAGATAGTGTGAGTTTGGGAAGTGCTGCTCTGTTGATCAGAGAAGGCTTCCTGTTTGCTCTGGTTAATAGCAAAGACTGTCCAGGGTTTTCCAGTTTGGCCCAGGAAGGCAGAAAGTGATTGGCCTGATACGGCATACATACTCAATGGAAAGATTTAATGAGTCAGTCCTGTCCCTGAGAGCATCTCAGCTGCCAATTTGCATCTTCTCGCCCTTTGTCCAGTGTCAAGTTCACCCACCCCTACGCCACGTCTGCTGCATCCCAGTGGACCCTCGCCAGCTCCCACCCAGTCCCAACCCAGGACACACACACCCAGTTTTCCTAAGAGAAAATGTTGCCAGAAGCAGCTTGCTGCCTTGAAATTTAGGAAGATAAATCCTTCCCGGGCCTCTCTGCCAGCGCTCTCATCTATTTCTAGTTTGGTTTAAACAGTCTGAAAGGTCCTTGTTCATCCATTTGGTTCAAGTCAGTTTAGAAAACTAATGTACTTGGAACAAAAAAAGACTGCCATTGATCTTTGGCAGGGGGTGGGGGTCAATCTAAAATGCTTCTCTGATTTTTGCCTTGGGGGATGCCTTTCTCTTTTTTCATATTTGAAGTTTGTTCTTGTGTAGCTCTCCTAGGAAACTGCGCTTTCCCAAGCTTGACAAAGAAAAGCCTCAGGGAGATGAAACTTGGACGTGATGACAGGCACTCAGCTCAAAAAGCAAAGAATTTCCTTTCTTTCCTCCAAGCCTCAGGCTTGGGAATAGCTTTTATCACGTTGGATTTAAGTGCTCTCATATGGAAACACACACACACACACACACAAATCTGATGGTTGATCAGCTGAAATTCATCACAGTTATTTAAAGATACATGGCACTGAAGACGCCAGAGCCACCCAGAGGGAATCTGACAGCGGTGCTCTGGTGCTCGAGATACCACAATCCTGATTAGCCTGGGCCAAACAAAACAATTACCTTTCTCCCCAAAAGTGCAACATGCAACAAATTCTCCTCCTTTGTGTAGGCACTGTGCTAGGCCCTGGGGATACAGGAGGAAACGGAACAATTTTCTGCATTCTTAAAATATTCAGAATAGTGGGAGAAAAACAAATAAAACAAGAAATAAAGGTAATTTCAAGTAACTGCTCTAAAGCAAACAGACTGGCGCTCTGAAGACTAGCAACTAGGGGAAACCAGCATGAAACTGCCTGGCAGTGGGAGGCCTCACTAAGAAAGCACTGGAGCTGAGATGCAAATGCTGAGGGAAAGCTGGGGAGAGTTAGGGGAAGACTCCAGTGAGAGGTGTGTAGGGCTGGGCACTGGAAGGAAGGCTTGATGGAGAACTCCTCTCAGAAGTGGGTGATTGGAACTGTTAAGAACTCTAACTTGAAGGAGCAGAACCAGACCGGAGAGAGGCAGTAAGTGAGATGGATGATGAGGGTGGGGAGATGCTGGTTCCCCGAGCAGGCAGGGTGTGCGAAGACCAGAGCCCCAGACTGGTTATGGCTGGCAGAGCACAGCAGGGCTCGTTTACCCCCATGTGCCCTGAAATACATGTATCACTTTCTAAATATCCCAATAGGTAAAATGATTAGAAGGCCCTGTTAAAGGCTTCAAGGCCAAACCAAACCATTTTGTGAAAACCTACTTGGGATTAACCTCAACTAGGTATCAGATTAAATACTACAATTTCTTCACTCCATGGAGGAAGGGTTTTCAGACTGGCATGCATTTCTGGTTGATGGGACACCTTGAGGAAAAGCTGACCATGGTCATTTTATTTGATTCTTTCCTCAAGCACTTGCTGTGGGAAAAAAAAGTGTCTAAAACTGACCACACAAGTTTTGACAGTAGAAAGAGGACAGAACCAGATATCTGAGCCCAGTTGTATTAAGTTGTTTAGGCCCAAATTCCCTGTGGACACCAAGGAAGGATGCTCTGTGACCTTCTCAAACACGGACATTTTAGGCACTGGAGTGTCCCACTCTGAAGGGTCAAGGAAGTGGTAGCCATCAGGAGGTTGCAGAAATTGGGGTCAGGCACTGATCCACCACCCCGCACGCTCCTCTACATACCTGGAAACCCTAAAGCCAAGGGAGGCAAAGCATAGTCTGCCTCAATGGAAAGGATTCCAGAAAATGACCAAAGGCGGACCATAGAATTTCCAAAGGCAGCAGGCTACCCACTGGAGGCCAAGTTCCCAGATCTGGAACCTCAGCAATCAACACCCGAGGAAGCCTGTTCTGACACTGCCACTTCCAATTCTGAAATAACCCCATGCTTCAGGTTGGGGTGGGACCGCGTAAAACCTGCAAATCCCGTAGCAACAGGAGGAAGTGGACAAGGAAGGAAAGTTCAGCCCGGCGCTGTTCAGTTCTCAGCAGTGATGACAAGTCTAAGAAATGAAGGGAGAAAACCCAGAATGTGTGGGGCGGGACAGGGAATTTACTGCTGTATTTCCGGGGCCAGGCTGCAGTCTTTGTTTTGGCAAACGTTTCCTGACAAAAAGCCAGTGTTCTCAGCACATAAATACTCGTCGACATTAGTAACAACAGCATATGAGACTAATATCTGTAAAGACGCCACATTGCAGGCAAAGGAGCTGGAAATACCTTAGAGAGTCTCACAAAAATAAGATGCAAGGCAATGAAACTCCAGCAAAGGGGATGGGGAGTGAATTCTTTAAAGGTGGTGGGAGGGAGGACACAAACAGCTCACACCTTCATGCCTTTTAAGGTGGGACGCATTTGCCACAAGCTCACCGAGTAAGTGCAGTCCTGCCTCCTGGGCTTGGAGGAGAGCAGCCAGAGATGTTTGCTGAGTCCCTGAGGGTCGATGCCTGAGGCTTCACCGCCACCCAGTGGAATCTGGGGGTATGGCAGCTAAAGTAAGAGGCAGAGACCAGACTAGGTCTATTCCTCATCTGACAGTGAAAGATGATGGTTGAGCTTCGTTTCATTATCACCCATTTGGTTCAAGGGGAATGCCGTTTTGGTTCCCAGCCATCAATCAACCAGCATCACTCAAGGACCAGGCTGCGCTAAGTCTGCACATTCTTTTTCGGCGCAGGTGTAAGAGGGAGACTCACAGGAAGGGCTACAGGAAATCCTTTCTCCAAGAGCACAGTGATTCTCAGATGCCAAAACCTCCAGTCCCTGTTGAGATGTCCCTATTTTAATGAAAGAGTTTAATTAAATTACATGCAGAAATCAGTGACCTGAAGCCAGGTTAACAGTTGGGAGTGAAGGGGGCGGGGATGACAAGTGCTATTTGAATGGGGAACATCCTTTTAACACCTGGTAAGAAAAAGAACTCAGTGAAGTGCTACTCAACTTGTAAAAACCTTTTTTTTTTTTGGTAGGGATAGCACCATTTATTAAGGACAATCAAGACAAAGACCACAGGAGAGTCCCTTCTAGGACACAGCGAATTACTTCTTAGAAACCAGCTTCCAGCAATGGGGGTGCCACTTCCCAGTCCGCTCTTGTTTTTGAAGAAGTTGACTTGAGGATGGTTTTCATGGGGTTACAAGACCTGGCACATTCTTTGCTTAATAAGAAAGCAAATCCAGAGTATTCTGTGGCTTTCACTCAGCCCCTTTTGTTTGGTTGACAGGCCGGAGACCGAGAGGGAGAGAGAAGAGGGAAGGAAAAACATATTTCTTAAGCACCCGCGCTGCCTGTGATGGATGATATACAAGAAAGTGTATTGTTTTCTCCTCACAACAAACCTCATTGGGTTATGGCCTCTTTGGAAAGACTTGAATAGTCTAGAAGGATCTGAATCATTATGTGTAATTCCCCTTTTCAGTATAAAACTAGGCTAATGTTAGTGCAAAGCCATGTGGGAAACAATCTACCAAACCTTCGTGGAATGTAAGTGTCCCTGATTCAGCGTGTCATGGACTCACCTCCAGCCTCAGCCCACCCCTCCCCACACTGGGTTTTCTTTTTGATGAGAAACAGCCCTGAGGTGGTAACTCCCTCACCACCTTGTAAGTGGCATTCAGTCTCTATGTTTGTTTTTTCTTCTTCTTCTTCTTCTTTTTCTTCTTCACCAAAAAAGCAATTTTCTATGGCCCCATCCCACAGAGCTGTTTCTGGGATTAAGCAAATGATAATTGTTAGGTACCATGTCTTTTCCAAGAGAGATCATGAACCAATTCTGTCAAATTAGGGATCTGGATTTGTCCCCTCCTACAATTAAACCTCGGGTGAAACGTGAAACAGGCTTTGAGGTCTCCTCCCTGCTTGACCTGGGCTGCCAAGCCCCATTCCAAGGTGGCCATGCCTCTGTTTTCCTGGAGCAAAACCTCAGGTCTGTGACCCTTCCTGGCTTCCCCCTCAGCCTTACCGCTCACCTCAAAAACTGGGGAAGACACATGTCATCGACATAAGGAGGAGGAGAAACCCATGGAGAAAGGTCAGGTTCACACCCAGTGGCACTGAACCTTGAACTTCAGGTCCCACGTGAAGACAAGAGCCTGAGGCTCCCCACGCATCCAGTGCCCACCCCTCGTCCTGCCGCAGCCACAGTAAAAATAAAGTTGCCTTCACACCTTTATTGCATCTCCTCCAGTGAAGAACGGTGAATAACTTATTTTACAGGGAACACACCCCGGTTTGTAGACAATACCCACTTCCAGGAAGCAGGAGATGAACCTGGGTAAATCTATTTACAGAGGCTGAGGATGGGAGAAGGATCAGTGGCGGGAACTTAGAGCAAGACAGGGCACGTGTCCACCTGGCAGAGACACCGGGCGTGTCCGCGCTGGTGGGGTCTGGAGGGAGAATCCTGGGGGAGCGGTCTGGGGGCTGACACAAGTTTGGGGACGGTGCCGGAAGAGAGAGGTGACCTGTGAATTGGCGCTGGGGACCCTATGTTAGGCTGCACCACAGAGATGAGCAAATTTAGGGTGACTTTTAGCCTCTCCTGTCCAGGCAAGGGAGAGGCCAGTAAGTCGGCTTCCAGTGTAGATGTGGGCAGGGTGGGCTGAGAGACAGGCTTCTGCTGTGTGTGCTCAGATGCGCAGCTCTGCCCTGAGCCAAGCGATCCTCGCAGAACCAGCCTTGAGTTGGACAAGTTGGCTTCTGAGACTGAACGAGCCAGTGTGTGGCCAGATGACCAGAGCCTTGGTCACACATACCATGACAGGGACGGTAGGATAACCCCGAGTGGCCTGAGACTCCCCCTTGAGAGACGTAGCCTAAGTGTGGGGCGAAGGGAAAGACCCACGTGCTGCTGAGAACTGGAGACAGGCAGCCCACTTCCACTCCAGAACAGAAGAATGGTGGCCGGGCCTCCTGTGAGGCCCTGGACAGCTTCCTGAGAAGGCTCGGGACTCAGCCCGCATCCCGTGAACCCCCAGCGGGCTCTGCTGACTTGCTGCACTCGTCCCTCCCTTCAGGACGTGTCATTAACTGACATCTTTCCTTCCTTCGTAGTCACTGTAAGGGCTGGCTCGAGTCTGGGCCCGCGGAATGGAGAAATCCTTTGGGGAGTTTCGATTCTGAAAAGGAAGCATTCAGACTGTGAAACCCGCTCCAATTCCTGGCCATTTCCACCACATTCCAACCGGGGCAGAGTTGTTTTCTTCCCCTTCTCCTAAACCCTCCCCTGCCCTGCACTCCCGTCTCCTGCACTAACCCCCACGAGGCAGATTGCAGGAAAGCAGACACGGAACTCCTAGGGGGCCTCTGGCGGCCATCGGGATGGCATCGGCATCTATTCCCAAAGGACAAATGCTTCTGGGGTGCTAACACTGCTGGCGACAAAGGAGAAGCTCATTTACCTGCAGCTGGAAGTGGGTGGAGTAAGGGGCGTAGAGCATATCGCCTGTCTCTTCAGTGCCTGAAACAGAGAGGAGCAAAAGAGCTTGAGCTCCCCTCCTTCGTGCCCGACCTGTGCTCACCTCCCGCCGACAAGTGGAGTCATTTATGAAAGTGTGACCCATTATCCATTTCATCGTCTGTCTCCCGAGTAGATGGTCAGTTTCACGCAGGAAGAGACTGTGTCCTCAGGCCCAGGAGCAGGCCCAGAGCAAGCGCCACGCTGGTCGAAAGCTTGAATAACTATCCACATAGCATCACTAGGGAAATGCTTTCCAGAACCTCTCCAGAGGCCTCCCCATCCTAGGACCACTCAAAAGCACGTTTGAAACCAGTCTTTTCAGACATAGATCTGGCCAGAGGTACACCTAGGGTGGGTCTAACTGGGGACGTACTCACTTCCTTCACTGCCCAACAGGAGGGGGAAATGTTACTGTTTTCTTTGTGAAGGGACAGAATATGTTTTCTGTGTATTTGGGGGAAATCAGAGGGATTTAAACTCAGGAACAAACAAGTCAACACATACACCCAACGTGAATACAAGTTAAAGCAATCCATTTATAATTTCCCACCAAATGTACCTGTCCAATTTACTCCATAAATACCTAAAATATTGTCTGAATGTAAGATATTGTGAAGAACACAAGGATGAGCCAGAATGACTCCTGCCCAGAGGCTGCCCCTGGAGTACACGGCAGCTACACTTGAGTGCGCAGTGAGACAGACTCTGATCAAAGAGCATCGCAAAGTTCCACAGAAATGCAGGCGGAGCGCGAGGGAGACGGGGGAATATCTGACTCTGGACAAGGGCAAGAATGAGGAATGACATGTCAGGCAGAGGATGGACACTCCTTGAATCCAGACACACTGGCAGGGAAATGTGGGGACTTGGTTTGTTTGGACTGAGAACACGGCCGCAGTGGTGGTGGTGGGGTTCTGGCTGTGAAAACACACCGGGAATAGAGGATTCGGTAAAGGCAGTAGATACCGGGGAGCCAGTGAGGTATGTGAGCAGGAAGGGGTGGTGGCTGGTATTTTAGGGAGAGTAAGCTGACAGTGGCCCATAGAAGGATTAAGGGAAGGAGGACGAGTTAGGGAGTCTGGGCGTGAGGTGATGGAGTGAAGCCGTGGACCGGAGAGGTAGGGGTGAAATATCCCCTCCAGCACCCTCCTTCAGGTTTCCAAGTGCACAGCAGAGGGACCACGGTGGCAGAGACACCAGGAAGTTTCGCGCAGTGGGCTTCAAGAGCAGAGGGACTTGCTAGCTGGAGCCAGGAGCCTGGCCTTGGAGGTCCCTCACTCCTGTCCCAAACCTATTCCCCTCCCCTGATTCGGCCCAGAGACCGATGTAAACCCTAGAGACCAATGAACAGATATGTTTCAGCAAAGGCAGCTTCTGGCTATCGGTTTAGCCCAGTGACCCACAACTCCAGGCAAGAGCAAAATTGCCCCTCCCCGCCCCGTGGGCCGGAGACGTGCAATAAAATGTAGCTCTTCGGGCTAAATCCAAATCTTCAGTACCTTTACGAAGATTCCCGCTGATTAACGATAAAACAGACTTCTCCCTGCTCTGAGCTCCGTGGTCACCGCACAGCTGGGCTTTATGCACTCAGATCTGCAAAGAATCCACACCCCTGGAAGGACTGCCTGGTAGTCTTCTACAGAGAATACAACCTCACCCGCTTGTCTCTAGGAACTTCTCCAACCATTCCTTTTCCTTCCCTTTGCTCCACCTTATTTTGAATCAGAGAAACCTGCATGGTTTTATGTAGAAGGTACTAGATAAAGATTCTCGAGGGCAGCTGCTAGTCCTGCCTGTCGCTGACCAGCTGGATGATCGTAAGAAGACCCGAGCCTCGGGGACGTTATCTGTTCTATGAGGAGTGCGCCCTGGATAATCGTGTGTGCTCCTTACAGTTATAATAATCCTAGGATTCTCCCCCATCTTTCCACAGGGGATTCTCCACCCAGCCAGGCTCTGTACCTTGAGTGATTGCCTCTTGAGAGTAAGCTCTGTTCTCCACACCGTAGCTCTTCTTCATGAACTGAGGTTGACACAAAGCATCCTCCATAGGATAGTCCATGGGGTCCCGTTGCTTTGTGAGCAGCCGGAACTCAGGTAAAATATAAGCCAACAGGAAAACCCAGCCATTGGCAACCAAGGCTGAACTGAGGATGGTGTCATCCCACTGGGGGCCAGGGGTAGGGACCAAGAGCAGGGTGATCCACGCCACCCAGATGGCCATGGAGAGCAGCGTGGTGAGGTAGATGTGGGCCCCGTGCCTCTTCCAGCCACTGAAGGAGCCACTGAAGATGAAAGAGGCTGTGAGGAAGGTCAGCGCCATCAGGAAGAGGACGTAGATGAGCAGCATGACAAAGTCCTCGTTGCGCCGCGGAGCGGGGAGCTCAGCGAAGATGTTGACGTTGGTCCTGTTCATGGTGAGGACCACATACTCGACAGCAATGACGTCCTGCACCAGGCTGAAGCCCACGGCCAGGCCCAGCATCACCAGCAGGGAGAGGGGCTTCCTCCCCCGGACCAGCTGCGTCAGGCTGAAGGCATGAACCAGGAGGCAGGAGAAGCAGAGGGAAAAGAAGACACCGAAGAGGAAGAAGCGCGTGGGCCCAGTGCCGCCGTCGAGTCGGATGATGAAGGCGAAGGTGAGGCCAAAGATGCCCAGCACGCCCAGGAGGAAGAGGAGCTGGGTGGGGAGCACCTTGCGCCTGCTGGGGTCCTGCACCTTGCAGATGAGGACCAGGAGGGTGATCACGAAGGCCACCGAGGTCACAGCCCCGACCCCGGCCAGCGCCTCCAGGACGATGCCCCAGGCTGCATTTTTATCACAGAGCCTGTGGTACCTGGACTCCAGGCTCGAACGGCAACCATCAGGGGTTGTGGCCATTCTGGTCCTGCAAGAAAGCAAGGTTGGGGGTGCAGGTGAGTCTCCCAACGCAGGCACAGAGGACCAAGAACGATTCAGAACCAACTCTGTATATTTAGCCAGGGTTTTGCCCCTGAACTTACAACATGAGATCAAGATATGAACTTTTCCTCCAACTCTCATGGCAAATGCTAAAGGCTGATGAAGGAAAGGCGCATCTCAGACCTCCAGACCTCCCTCCCCACACTGAACTACATTAACATTTACCCTGAAGCTGGAGAGCCTAGGGCTCTGATGAGGTGTTTCAGAGTCTCATCTCAAAAACTAGCTCACAAACAACTTGCTAGGGTTCCTGGTATTTGGGGCTGGTGTCTTCTTAGGAATTGGTGACAGTGGTCATATCTAACCTTGACATTAGCCCTTAAATCATCATTTATCGTCCCAAGTTCTTTCCCACATTTGGCCCTGTCTCAGACATTATTTGTAAGCTTCTCATTCTTGTGGACGAGAGAAGTTATCTGATCTGTAGATTTCTCTGCAGAAGCCAGCCTTCCCTTCTCAGCCACTGGGTCCTCTTCTTCAACTCTGTTGTCACATATTAGAAGGTTTCCCCTCCTTGATTAAGGTTTATAAGAATGGCTCTACTAACCCAAAAGCAAGTGGATGGAGTCTTCCCTGGCTTGGCGAGCTCTTAATTAGCTGCCTAGAGAGAGGATGTAGTTCAGCAACAGAGCGTGTGCTTATCATGCAGAAGGTCCTGGGTTCAATCCCCAGTACCTCCACTAAAAAATTAAATTAAGTTAAAAATTAATTTAAAAAATACATAAAGAAACCTAATTACCTACCCCCCCACACACACAAAAAACAAAAGATAAAAAAAGGAGGAGGGAGGGTATAGCTCAAGTGGTAAAGTGCATGCTTAGCATACACAAGGTCCTGGGTTCAATCCTCAGTACAACCTCTAAAAATAAATAAATAAACCTAATTACCTTCCAAGAAAGAAAAGAAGGAAGGAAGGAAGGAAGAAAGAAAGAACTCCCTATCTAGCTGTCCTTAAGCTCCCAGGTCTGCTGCCTTCTTTCCGCAACCTCCATGTCAATTTTAGACCCAGCTGATTTCCCAAACCCCATGAAACCGAATTCCTAGAGATGCAGGGCACACGTGGGAAGGTAAGTTGAGAAACAGGAAGAGAAAGGACTTTGAACATTTCCTCAAAAGAGATGGTTCTCAAATTCCAAAGTCAACGTCAGATAAGATGTCGAAATTCAGGATGGCTGTGGTTTTAACAGCTTCTCAACAAAACCATAATTTTTTTTCTGAATTTTTTTTTTTACTGTTTATAAGTTTCTATGACATGATTCTTTTTGTTTTATTGTGAGCTATTTGTGCATGGACTTTTTATTTTTTTATTTTTTGCTTTAGTTTTTCTTTTCCTGATAGGCTTGCTCACTCAACAGGGAAAAGTTCTGAATTGACAACAATACGGTGGGGTGGGGGTTAGAAGATGGGAAGTCTCACTGAGATCCCCTCCATAGAGAAGCATCAGTGAAAGCTTTCAGCTGCTTCTAGTGCCAAACTGGGAGGGAATGTGCAGAAAGAAGTCAGCAAGAAGAGCAGCTGGGACTGAGGAGCAGGAAAAAGCACAAAATATCCAGAGTCTTGCCTCTTCCCTTATAGCAGAAAAAACAGCTACAAGATCAAACCACAAGGCAAGCACAGCACGGGGGGACACAGAATAAATCATCGCCGGCTGACTGTCCAGGGCAAATGAGCGTCCTCCTCCACATGGACAGAATTTAAACACCTGCTTCCCTTAAAGATGCAAAATCATCATTTCAGTTCAATGAGATTGTCACATCCCAACAGTTTTATTCAATAGCAATCAGGAAAAAATTATATACATATACATACATATATACATATATATGTATATATACACACACACACATGCATTATAACACATACATATACATACAGGAATTTTTGGTAGATGTTAGAATATTATATGTGTGGTGTATTCAGATAAAATAACTTAAATCATACAAGTTTAACTTAAATCACTGATAGCTTAAATCTATCTTCCTAACATAATGAGATTTGCCTCTCCAAGCTTGACTCTGTATCACAGAGTCATTCATTCAACCAATATTTACTGAGCACTTCTGCGTGTCAATCACTATTCTAGATGCTCAGCGGTAAAGGGGGAAACAGACGTCAGACTTGTTCCCTGCTGTGGTAGAAGAGACAGACAGACGGACCTCCTCTGCCACCACTGCCACAGCCTTCCCGTGGCCTTTCCTCACCCAAGGGACTGACACCTGCACTCCAGCCCATGCAAGTGACACCCTGGGCATCCTTACCGCATGCAGAGCACAGTGAAAAGAATGCTTAAGTCCCATCTCCGCAGGGCAGGACGAGACACAGGAGCAAAAAGAGAGGCAGATGCGACTCAAGTACAGGCAACGCCTGAAATCCAGGGACACAAAGTCTGATGGCCTTGCCCTCAGTAGTGTGGGACAGGGAGGGGGGGCCCCTAGTGATGCGGAAGATGCAGAAAGGTTAGAGCCCGGTCAGGGAAAGGAACAGGCTCCTGGGCTCTCTTCACTCCCTACCTCACGCCCTCTCAGATTAACCACAAGGGCGGTGTCCTGCTGGAAAGGTATTTCTCTCACCGTCCCTGCCCCTTCCTGCGCCTTCCCCACCCCTCAAGTCAGTGCTGTTTGTGACAAGTAGTTGTTGTAAATTCCCTGATTATCATAAAGGAACCTGATGACTCTAAATCTTGAGAGACTGAGGAGGTTTTCACCTAAAGGATGGTTCTCGCGCTGCCCAGAGGGACAGTAAGGCAGAGACCTCCTGCCCCCAACTGGGACCTCTGGGCCCCTCACTTCCGTGCAGCAGTGCAGCCAGGGCTTGTGTCCTGGGGGCTCCTGGCGCCCGCTGACCAGGGTCTCACACTGTGGGCAGATAAGGTAGGGGTCTCCAGAGAAAGAGAAGCAGGCGTGGCTTTCTTGACATAAGAGAAGCCATTTTTGGCCTGAGCCATTTTGCTTTTTTGTTGTCTGTGTGTGAGTGCTTTTATTGAAGTGTAGTTGATTTACAATGCTGTGTTAGTTTCTGGTGTACAGCATAGTGATCCAGCTATACATATATATATTCTTTTTCATTATAGGTTCTCACAAGCTATTGAACACAGTTCTCAGTGCTGTACAGTAGGACCCTGTTGTTTATCAATTCTCCTCATACATGGTAGTTTGTATCTGCTAATCCCAAACTCCTAATTTATCCCTCCTCCCCCCCAGGGCCTAAACCTTACTTGTCCTTGAACAGGTATCAGTAATTAATGTTCTTAAGGGAACAAAAGAATGCAGGAACAGTCTTGTCTGTTATCAGACAAGAGAAGTAACAATCACAAAGATAATACATCAGTTATAAAGATTCCCAGGTCTGCTTCAGTGGGATGGGTTAGCCTGAAGCACTCAACCACCGGTTCAACTGGACCCTAAGGGAGGAAGATGACCTTTCCCAAAGCTCATGACCTCAATTGACTAAAGCCTGGACTCTGTCAACCACCCAAGCCCCTTCATGAATATGCATGTACCTTCGCTTAAAAGGCCCCAGTTTTGGGGGGAAGGTATAGCCCAGTGGTAGAGCAGATGCTTAGCATGCATGAGGCCCTGGGTC
The DNA here is from genome assembly GCF_048564905.1 of Vicugna pacos. NCBI lineage: Eukaryota > Metazoa > Chordata > Mammalia > Artiodactyla > Camelidae > Vicugna > Vicugna pacos. The sequence goes on from NC_133020.1 coordinate 14,510,875, forward strand.
CAATCCCCAGCACCTCTGTTTAAATAAATGAATAAATAAATCTGTAAAAATAAACAACAACAACAACAACAACAAAATAAAAGGAAAAAATTGAAAGGAACAAAAAAGAAAACTTCTCATTTTGTCCTTTGGGGAGATAACACTTGGGAAAAATGCCTGGTGTTCCCCTTTCTTGCTGCGCGAAATAAATCTTTCTCCCACTCTTTGGCCTGGTTGCGCCTTTTGGCTCAATATCCACCAAGAGGCGAACCCAGTTTTTCAGGTAAAAACGCAAGCAACAGGCAGTGAGGATGGAGAGGAGAGAAAGCCCATTTCCCCCAATTTCACTTCCACCTCTTGCCCCTAACCATGCCGGGGAGATGGAGAAGCAGCCCCTGAAGTATCTTTAAAACACTTTTTTCTAATGCTCAAGTTTTTATTACAGAAATTTTCAAGTATACTGAAAAATAAAGAGACGAGAATAGTAGGGGCCCACGTACTCATCATTTGGTTTCAAAAATGACGTGGCCACTTTTGCTTCATCTATGTCCCCACCCTATTCACTGGACTTTTTTTTTTTTTTTTTTTTTTTTTTTTTTACAGAGGTGCTGGGGATTGAACCCAGGACCTTGTGCATGCCAAGCACGTGCTCTACCACTGAGCTATATACCCTCCCACGACTAGATATTTTGTAAGCAAATTCCAGACATCATATCATTCTATGCATAAATACTAAAAGATAAAATTTTCTTTTAACTTAATCCCACTTTAAAAATTAACAATAACCCTTTAATAGCAAATATCCAGTTAGGGTTCCTCTTCCTCAAATCTCTCACTAACATCTTTTTTTAAAACTGCTTAGTAAATATTTTTTTCCCTGAGTGACTAATTTTTTGGAATAATCCTTTTAAATTCACCTCTCTTAGCCTTCCCCCACCCTTTCCCCAGCACGACAGGGACTGCGCAACGGGCCTGCAAGGTCCAAAACCTTTGCATTTTGTCAGATGAAAAGATAACTCACCCAACTCCCTAACAAGCAGGTCTGCCCTGAGAAGCTGCGAGGTCACCCAGGGGGTGGCCCAGATGGGCCGCCAGGAAGGTGGCCAGGTCCTGAGCAGCTGAGAACTTCTAGAAAGCAGAGTTGGAAGACGAAAAGGGAAGAAATCAACATTTGGGAATACAAACTGCCAGGAACTAGAGCGACAGCCTCAGAGAAGAACGGAAGGGCTGGAGCAGGAGAAAATGGCACGAGGCCAGCGGTCATGTGGACGTCATTCGTAGCCAGAGTCAAGGGTGGAGAGACCTGGGGTCCAGCCCAGAAGGAACTTGCCCCTACAAAGAGTCAGCAGGGAGGAAAGCAACAGTGGACGCTCAGACTTGCTCTGAAGGGGCAGGAACGTCTCATAACTCACTCTCACCAGCATCAGGCCTGGTTGTGCGCACTTGCTTGTCTAACCCTCACGACCACCTCAACCTGCAGCTCAGTTTATCACTCTCCCTGTCCTATAATCACAGCAAGGTAGCGGACGCCCCAGGGTCACACTGCTAGTAAGAGGAAGGGCCAGGATTCAAACCCAGATTCTAACTCTATCATAGGTCTTAACACAACACAGTACAACCCCTTTAAAGCTGGGGGGGACCTGCCAATTAGAAATGGGGGTGAATACACAGGCACTTGGGCTGCTTTAGGTGTTGAGCTTGGGTTAAATCCGCTGAGAAGCACAGCCTGCCCTGTGAGCTGCTCCCACTCTTCAGAGTTACGCATACCCTCAGATTCCTACCTGGTAAAGAAATGACTGTATTTACAGACTGGCTGTGTGTGCCCTTCTGCCGTAGACGGGGCAGGAAAGGAGGGTGTGTGGAGAAGATGAGGAAGTGGGGCAGGAGGCATCCCAGGGTCTCCCCGTTTGTGAACCCAAGGCAGTGGCATAAAAGCCAACTTAAGAGCTAAGATCTATGGAAAGTGGCCCATCACCCAGGTCCTATCAACTCCACACGTGCAGTGTCTCCTGAGGACGTCCACTTCTCCCAGCCCTAAGTCAGCCCATCATCATCTCTGCCTGGACCAGTTCAGAAGCTCCAGCGCTCCATCCCCAGGTTTGCCCTCTTCGAGTCATTCTATTTGCAGCCAGAGAAAGAGCCATCACCTGCACAAGGTGTAAGGCTCTGCACCCCCAGCCCCTGCCCGCCTCTCCAGCATCATGCCTCCCCACGCCCTCCTCCTGGTCCAGTATACGTGCTTCTTAGTATCCTCCAGACAAGCCCCACCATCTCACTTCAAACATGCTGTCCCATCTGCATGGACTTTCTCCCCCACGACCCCCAGGATCCATCCCCTTAGAGGTCCCTTCTTCCAGGATGCTTCCCGGGCTGCCCTAGTCTAGTGAGAGACGCATCCCACGAACTCCCTGAGAGCCTCCACGCTTCCTGCCATAGCACTGATCACGCAGCCCTGCAGTGCCTGTTGGTGAATCTGTTCCCCGCTAGATTCAAAGGCTCAGTGAAGGTGGACACTGAGCTGTTAAATGTCTCTCCCCAGCCTCTAGCTCAGCGCCTGAGGCCGGTGAGCGCCTTGCCAGGATGCAAGAGTGAGCCTGCGGACAGAAGTGGACTCTAGTCCGGTAGAATAGGGGCTGCTCCCAAGACAGGTGAGGTGAGTGGTACCAGGCTTCCTCACGATCCCTGTCTGCATCCTCAGTTCCAACCCCGTTGCTCCTGTCCTCTTCATGTGGGTCTGAGGTAGGAGCTCTGGCCACGTCTGGCCTCCTATCTGAGGAACTCCAGGTGTCTCCTGGCAGAGCATGGATCCTGAGGTGTTCCCAGTAAGCTGGGCGACTGCAACCCAGTCATTTGCTCCCACCCAATTCCCGGATGACTAAACCCTGTGCTCTGGAGGGAGATGATGGGGTTTCAGTGTGTGTAGCCTCTGGCTTGGGACCTGAGAATGGACTTTGAGTCATAAGGGTGAGAACTCCTTCACTTATTACAGCTGCTGACCCACACACCCTGTACAGTAATCCACTCACACCCACAACAGAGACCCCAAAATCCCTTGGCAATGTCTTAAACCCTTTTCGGATGAGTCAGGGCCTGACCAAAAGGTTAAAACAACGAAACAGGGAGGAAAGGGAGAGGGAAGGAAAAAGAAGAACCAGAAGTGGGAGTAAGAGGTAGAGGAGAGGGAGGCAGGGAGGGAGGGAGGGAGTCACTGGGCTCAATTCCAAGCCCTCTCTGACTCCACGTCTTTAGGAAAGAGGGGTTTCAGCAGCCTCTGTGTGCAGCACCATCTCCTGGAGCCTCCATCCTCTCCTCCGTAAAAGGGGGCCGGGTGCTGAGCCAGGCAGTCCGAGCCCATTTCCAGCTCCAAGGTTCATCCCACTGGGGAGCTCCTTGTAGACAATTTCCAAATCTCTTTCTCCCTCCCCTTCATCCTCCTTCTCACCCCATCTCCTGTCATTAAAAGAATATGTCCCACAGACTCCTCACCAAACCCCAAACCAGGGCTGGAAGTGAGGTGAAAGGGTCTGAAAGGGACACTCATCCGCAGGACAGAGCCGCAGGGGTCCGGGAGCAGGACTGGCCCTAGAGTGACCTTGACCCGACACAGGCATTGACTGATGCGCAAGGACACACGCCAGCTTGGAAGGGTCTCCCAGCTTCTCCTTTCCAGCCTCGGAGACCCCTCTTTTCCCAGAGAGGTGGGGAAGGTGTCGCGTTACCTATGCCCAGACCTAGAAGGTTGCCCAGCTGGCTGTGTGCAGCCCTCCCTCCCTAGGTGATCTGAGCGTGAATTACCTGCCACCCTGGACCTGGCCCAATGCTAACCTTACCTTCCTCCTTAAGAGATTTATCTCCTGTCGTCTGAAAAGCAGAGGGCTTTACTGACCTCTCAGCACGACTGCCAGGGAATGATATTTAGTAACTCAAGTGCTAGTTGAAGCTAAGCCTTCCCACCAGCCCAGCCAGGCAAATCTGTGAGTAGCATTTTAATTTTCTCTCTACTCTGGAATTGCCACATTCAATCAGTAGTAATAACAATAGTCACAATATAAGTGTAACTAAAACTAATAGCGACTGTTACCACGTACAGAGCCCTCTTGTGAGCCAGGCTTGATGCTGCATGTTTATGTTTTTATATGTATTCTCTCGTTTACTTGTTTTGACATCTATTACCTCATTTAATGTTCCTACAACCCATTTTGTAGGTGAGAAGGCTGACTCTCGGAGAGATGAAGTTACACAGCCAATATAACATAGTTAGAAAGCATACCCCTTTAAGAGTAGTCCTAGTTAGAATTTAATCGTTTGTTTCATCTCTAAATCACTCTAACACGCGCTGAAGCTTTTCTCCGACCCCAGCCTCTCTCTATTTAAACTATCTCTGAGAAATCTCCGAAGCAAGCAATCCTGCATGCGTGCAATCTTCCTGTCAATCAACAAACATTTGCCTACTTTGTGCCAGGTACTATATTAAGTGTACAAACCTCGCAGACCAAAAGTGTGGCTTCTGCCCCTGGGAGGACCAGCAGAGTCACAGTGACACGCAAGTAAGGTTACAGAGTGTGCAGGAGATGCTGAGGGCATGCGGAGAACAGTGGCCCACTTTACCTAATGGGGTTTTTTAAAAAGGCTTCAGAAGGGAGACCAGGCAGATAAGGCTAGAAAGATAGGCAGGGAGAGGTGGGAGATTCTTAGGCAGGTAGCAGCAAATGGGGTTTAGAAATACAGGCTTGTGAGAGATGCCCAGCTTGGCTTCGCTGAATCTAAGATGAATATAGGCCATGCTCACAGAGGAACCCAGGATTGACAAGCGCTAAGTCTCCTGGGAGTTTACTCTGGACCACACACAGTATCATTTAATCCTCACAAAAGCCCTCTGGTTATGCCCCCTTTTCACAGTGGAGGAAACAGAGGCACAGACATTAAATAACTTACCAAGACCACATGGCTCTTAAAAGCCAGGTTCCATGACACCAGCTTGTGCTGACTCCTCTGCACGTGGACGTGGATGTGCTGAGCCTCAGGCTCAGGAGGGGTCTGGGCTGTGAGCACAGGCTGGGGGTCATGGGCCCATAGCAGGGACCCCAAGGCTTTGGAGGAGACCAGATCACACGGGCAGCTCACACAGGAGCAAGAGGGCCAAGGACAGAACCCTGGGAACACCGTCTCATCCCAGCAGGAGTCAGAAAAGGATGTTAAAAAGAAATTGCTGGGCTTAGTCCAAGAAATAAGCCCGGGGTGGGGGAAGGGCATAGCTCAGTGGTAGGGTATGTGCTTGGCCTGCATGAGGTCCTGGGTTCAATCCCCAGGACCTCCATTAAAAATAAATAAATAAACCTAATCACTCCCCCCTAAAACAAGTAAATAAATAAAATAAAATAAAATAAAATAAAATAAAATAAAATAAAAACAAAACCAGAAATAAGCTTGGCTGGTTTCCCAGACGCCAAGGAGCAAATTCCACCCCACCTCCAAAAAAAAGAGTGCTCAATAGAGTTAAATGCTATAAGGAGAGCAAAAAGAGAAGCCCTGGGAAGGGATCTTTGAGTTAAAAAGCGTATCAGCTCCTTTCTGTCTATCAAAACAGATGCGACCTCAGTTTGAGTTTCCAGGCTTTTCTCCAAATGGTCCTCCCACCCACCCACTTCTTCCTGCCTTCCTAACTCCCCTCCCCACATCTATGCAAGGCAAACAAATCTGCCGAGAGTATTTTCTATCTGGAAGGATACTGGAGCCTAAGACCATCTCTCACCACGTCACTCCTGCTCACGCATTATTCTCTTTGCCAGGAAGACCCTCCTGCCCCTAGCCACAACCCATTTATCATATTTCTTCAAAACCTTGGTCCAAAACTTACCTCTCTCTTGAGGGTTTTTTAAATTATTAGTCCCATCTCATTCTAAATTTGTAGTTCTCCTCATAGCTTTTACAATTATTTATCCACGCTCAAGTTATTCCATATGTATGTTACATGTTCTAGATTGACACCAGTGCTGACTGATAACATCAGTGCCTATCAGATAACAAGTTTTCGAGGAAATAGAGCCAATCTTCCATTTGTTGGTGTCTTTTTCACGATGTGCTCTGCACAGAGGTTGCTGAGCAAACATTTTGGATGAAGACTGACTACTGAATATAACTCAAAACAATGTATTTATTAGCAAGTGTGAGTAATGGGGAGGAAGAATTTTTGGAGATGAATATGAGCTGATGCTAATCCTCGTATTTTTATACAGGCCAAGTTAAAGACGAGGGTGGGGTCGCACAGAAGCCTCTGCCCTAAGTGAGGGATTAGTTATAGATGGAAAGTGTCTCCAGGGGAATCTCCAGGATCCCCTCTTCTGGATAAGCCATCTGAATTCTGATGACCTAAACGTGATACATCCAGGCAACTGCTTATGAATAACATCTGAATAATATCACTGAGTTGAGTTTCTATGTAGTAACTGGGAGAAAATAAATGGTTCTCCCACCACGGGCAGATCTGAACAGACATAACCACACTCTTCATCCCACTTGTGGGTAGCTCTGCTTTGAGGGATACTAGCATCTTCCTCTATTCTAAACAAACAAAGAAAGTGAACTTTAAATTAATATAAAATAAATTACTGAAATAGAAAAATAAAATACTGGAAATCACTTTTCTTTTTTTAACTTAAAGAGTTTGAACAAAACTTCCAAATCTCTTAGGCCCGGAATTTTAAGAAATGAAATTTCCAGAAAATAGGTGGATAAAGTGAAGTCCTCTCCTGGTGCACCATCTCAAAGTCTCAAAGGCACCTTTTAAGTATTTTATTTCAACATATAAAGGTACCATATTGATGTTCCCAGGCTAAACTTGTCATTTCTCCTTACGAGCCTGTATTTCCAAACCCTAAGAATTGTACTACCCTATGCTCAAGGGTACCTAAAAATACAACATAGACTATCTAATGTGGGAGAAGATGGAGAAAGGAGACTGCATGGCCAAAAATTAGATGACAACAGCAAGCAACTATTCTTAAAATAAATGTAATGGAAATTTTTTATTATGAAAAGACTAAATTTGAACCATACTATACCTATTAGAACCTCACCTAAAACAACAAGAGTCAAAAAGTTGAAAGGAAAAGATGAAAATAAATGAAAAAAAAAAAAAAAGCCATACTAACAGATGATGTTTATTTAGCAAGGATTAGGTTTCAGGTACAAATGTAAATACTTGCTCAAGGGAAGAAACTTAAGTAAGAGTTGAAGTATTAAAATCACACAAAGTTTAGTCAAGGCAAAAAGCTATTATAGTGACCAAAAAGCTCTTTTTTAAAATAATAATTAAGAAAAAAAAAGAATACCCTACATTGAAGACATGACCATCATAAACTTCTATGCACTGAACAACATAGCACCAAAATACACAAAATAAAAACTACTAGAAATACAAGGAAAAATCAAAAGAAATATTATGGTTACAGCAGACTTTAATACTTCTTTATCAGTCCTCAACAGATGAAATAGGAAAAATAAATGGTAATACGGTAAATTTTTATAAGTGTTCTATGAATACTTTAATCAAAATATGCTCTATTTCATATTTTATTAGATCTCTATTATTAATTATGTAATTCAGATCCTCTATATCAGTGATCAGCAAACATTTTCTGTAAAGGGCCAGATAATAAATAGTTTAGGCTGTGTAGGCCATTTGTTTATATCTGAAAGCAGCCATAGACAATACATGGACAATGAGCCTGAGTTCCAATAAAACTTTATTTATAAAAATAGGCTGTGAGATGTTTCTGGCCAGGAATCTAGCTTACCAATCCTTTCTATATGACTTCTTCCATTGATGTGATCATGGAACATTTACAAAAATCATATTTTAGACCACACACAAAAAACTCAAAATCTAAAATAAAAAATGTGCAGACTATATATTCTGACCACAAGGCAATCAAAGTAAGAATGTAAGTCAAAACAAACACACCAAACTACTAAGAAAATTCTAGACTCCTCAAGCAACAATACTATTCAGTTCATTGTTTTTAAAGCCAATACATAATTTCCTGCCCATTTTCTCAGCTCAGTCTGTGGATTTTTAAATAGCAGTGGACGTGAAGACAAACCCCCAGAAGGAGAATAAAATCAGTCAAAACTCTTCTTTACACCCTGTCATCATCAATTCCCAAAGAGGAGTGGAATACAAAGATGCAGATTCCAAAGAGGACTCCCAAAGAGACCCAAGCAGATGGAGAGAGGCTAGAATCTCAGCCCTGGGAGGGAGCTGGGGGCCTTTCCAAGACCCACTAGGAGGGACTCAAGGTCTAGCTCTGGCCCACTCACAGCTACAGGACCTGCAGAGCTGGGATGAGAACTTGGGCTTCCTGACTCAAGGCTGAGAGCACTCCCCAGGAATGTTAGCCCTTCTGAGTTCCGCTCATTCCCATCAGCCCTGGGAGCACCCACCTCTCCACACCCCAGGCGGTGCCTATCTCCTGGAGATACCTCTGCTGACCCTCCCCCGCCCTCCACTCTGCATTCCTTCCCTCTTCCCGTTCCTAGCACACAGACCTAGGGAGCGGAGTTCTGACCCCCATCCCCCACCCTGGGGGGCCCAAGCCCATTGTATCTGAAGCGGCTCAAGTATTCCTTTTCTGGAATGAGCCCATAGCTGAGGCTGATTCAGCCAAACCCTTCAACAGGTGTGGCATTTACACCCTCTGAGGCAAAAATCAGCCTGGAAAGAAGTTGGGCATGGAAAGTCCTTCAAATGCCTTGATTCTGAGCTGTCTTCCCCTTCCCTCCTCCATGGATGTTTAAGGGACCATCTTGGACAGTTTGGGGCCATTCCCTGGGTCCTATCTAGTTGTCGCCTATCTGTTATTGGACATTCAACCCTGGAGTCCAGAGCAACTCAAGGGACATGAGAGGATGACATGCTGTGGAGCTGAGGGCCCACACTCACATCAAGAGAAGAGGTGGATTCTAGAATCTACTTCACAAAATTCAGAAGGGCAGGCTTGTCATGGAAGAACAAAATAAGTGGACACTTTGCAGTACCTCAGTGAAGTAGCAGTGGTCGCCACCTCCCTCCTCCTGCCAAGCCCTCCACCTCCCGCACCCCACCTCAGTCCCTGCCATTCCTCTAGATCTTTCTTTTCTCTTCCCCTCCGCTGACCCCTCAACTCACCTGCCTGGCCAGGATTCCACCTACTCTGAGTTTGTTCGGTGCGTTTGAGCGGAAACTATCCTGATTGTCCTTCTGCTCTCTGCCTCTATCTTAGCTCGGGAAGCCCAGAGCGGGGTAAGTTTGAGTTGAGATAACCTAAAGGAATTCTTTTCTTGGGACTGTTTTTTCTCAGAGCCAGCTGTAGTCCACACCAGGATTTCTCTCTTTATCCCCCCGCCCCTCGGGGGCCCGCTGGCCCCCACGAGGACTTCAGTGCGGAAGCCGGGCGCGCTCGGGGCGCCGCGCGCCTCACTTACCCTGGTGCCTTGGCTCTGGCGCGTGAACTTGGCGCTGCGTCCCACGCGACGCAGGCAGCGCGGGAGCCCCTCGGTGCTGCGGGAGCCCGCGGGCGGCGATCCCGCCCTCGCGGCGCCGAGCAGTTATAAAGGCTGCTGTCGCCGGAGGGAGGGAGCCTGGGAGCGAGGCGGTGAGCAGAGGGACAAGGGGCGGGGGAGGGTCAGGGGGAGAGACACGCCTATTCCAGTTCCACGGCACTGCGTGCTGTTATGAAAATAAAGTCCCCGTGCCAGGGAATGAGCCAAAAGTCGCCTGACGTCAGCAGCACAGTCACCCTCGGAATAGGTGGCGGTGGCGATGGTGGGAGGAGGGGACCCACCCGGCCTGCCCGGCCCATCTGGCTGCTTGGGAAGTCCCCGGACACCGGGTGAAAAAAGCAATCAGAGGGGACCGCTCAGTGTCCGCCTTGCAAGGTGTCACCTCGGGGAGGGAGCCACATCCGCCCTCCCCGCTGGGCGCCCAGGTCGGCCAAGGGCGAGCGCCAGGCCGCTCGAAGCTCCTGTGTCGCTCCCTGGGTCCCAGGGGAAGCCGGGCGCGGGAAAGGAGGAACTGGTCGCCGTCTCGTGTCCCAGTCAAGGCAGAGGCCGAGGAGAACCTCGTCCCGGGGCCCAGGGTCAGCTCCGCTACTCCGCTCCTCGGAACTGTCCCCAGACGAGCGCCATTAGCGCTGCCCCGGGGCGGAGAGATCGTTATCGCTCTGCTTTCCCAACCACCTCTTTCAAAGCCTCGGCAATGCAAGTGGAGGAGAACGCGGACGCCAGATAAAATTATGAAATAAAGGAATTTGCCTTTGGTGTCTGGTTCCCCCTCCCTGGGCTGCCCACACCTCTTCCACGATCAAGCCAACCCACTGAAACCTGCCTTTATTGACTGGCCAAACAATCCGGGGGTGGCTGCCTCAGGCCAGACTCCACCCCGCTGCTTTGGGGGCGGGGCGCTGTGTGCCCCCGAGGTGCTGGTTAGGGCAGCTGGTCAACTAAGTTGGGGTACTCTATATATAAATGGACCTGGGGGTGGGCAGGCCTAGGGCTCCCCAGCTTTCTCCTCAGGTCCCCTCACACCTGAAGTTTCCAGAGTCTAATAGGCTTTTTAAAGGTGACTTTTGGGACACAATGCCTTTACCTTTGTTAGGTTTTTATTTCAGTCCCAGGAAACCACAGCCAATGTCTTGAGTCTTGGAACACATCCCTTGAGGCTTGCAGCCCAGGAGTTTAAGTCTACCTGCTCCCCAGGAGTGTGTATGTGTGTGGCTGTGGGTGTGACTGTTGGGGACTGGAAGTGACAGTGCTTTTCAGTGTGCGCCATCTGCTGAATCGTGTCTCCCCTGTGGACCTCAGTTTTCGATCTGTTAAAGGAGCAAGCTGAACTCTTCAGCCTTGTCCCATAAATATGTCATTCAAGCCACGAAGGAGAGCCACATGCGTAATTTAAACTTTCCAGCAGCCACATTAAAAGACGTAAAAAGAAATGGGATTAATTTTAACAATATATTTTATTTAACCCAAGAGATCCCAGACATTATCCTTTCAACATGTAATGAACATTTCTGAAATACTAAGGAGCTAATTTACATTCTTTTGTTTCAGATTAGGTTCTCAAAAGTCCAGGGTGTGCTTTATACTTAGAGCACTGGCTGGTCTGGACCAGCCACAGTTCAAGTGCTCAAAAGTCCTGTGTGACCAGTGGCTGCCACGCAGGAGAGGGCCGTCTCTAAGGGCTTCCCAACTCCAGTATTTTAGGAGTCTGGGTCACCAAGACTAGGGTGAGGTTTATGACATCAAGAAAAAGATGTCAGATTATACTGTATAGCACAGGGAAATATATACAAGATCTTGTGGTAGCTCACAGTGAAAGATAATGTGACAATGAATATATGTATGTTCATGTATAACTGAAAAATTGTGCTCTACACTGGAATTTGACACATTGTAAAATGACTATAACTCAATAAAAATGTTTTTAAAAAAATTCAAACACTATGAAAAAAAAGAAAAAGATGTCAAGTTGGAGGAGGAAGTAAAAACAGAAGGGTCATGACTTTGGGGATTTTTCCCACACCCCCCCATCCTCTCCCCAAGAGGCGTCTTGTTTTTTCTGTTCCTTGTTCTGGACTAAGGTCTGTCTGGTGGAGCTGTGTGCAGGAGAGCTTTGTGGGAATGCTTGTTCTGAAGCGCTTCCTTGGTCACCATGTCTGCTTTTCTGTTAACTTGAGACTTCCCACCTTGTCCTCTCAGCACTCTCTCCTCTACCCTCCTCTGAACCTCCTTTTCTCCTCCCATCCCTTTGATACACCAGCCCAGCACCAAGCCAGCCATGCCTGGGGTGAGGTACCCAGGGTACAATGTTTAAGGAGGCACAGGGGCATGGCGGACAGAGGAGGATGGGATAGCGGAGTAATTCTGAGATGCCCCTTCCCGTCCGGAAGCCAGGGAGGGACCCAGTAGACAAAATAATTCTTTTGCTGATGGTCCAGAGAACAAGGCTGAGGCCCTTGGAAATCAGTAGAAGGACCATAGATGGAGTCTAGAGTCCCAGGTATGACTCACCTCGAGTTCGCCTCCTGAGTGTGACCTGGCTCTGAGGGACAGGCAGCATTGCTGAGGGACACAGAAGGGATGCTCACGTGACTGGAAATGAGAGGAGAGAGTCTCACGGTAAGGGTTCTTGTTCCCCCTAAAGGAGAGGCTGGAGAGGTCCTTCATTCAGCTGCAAGGCTGGAAGGGGGGCCCTTTCCACGAGGACAGGCCTGGGTCTGCCTCAGTCTGGGGGTCCCAGGACCCAGTCCCTGTCGACACCTCCCTCACCGCCCCCCACCAACCATAGCTGCCAGGACACTCACCCTTGACTGCAGGACAGAAGCAGGAATACTGCCGGCTGGGAGCAGGGTCTGGGTCCCGACCCTTTACCAAGGCCACCTCGGCATTCACCTCCCCCTTTCTCTGCTCGCACTTCTTCACCAGCAAGATGGAAGGTATCCCCTCCCTGACCTCAATTAAATCCCATTTAAGAAGCACCTGAGTTGGGAGATAAAAGCACAGGGGAGTTTTACTCCTCAGGTCATCACCCTAATGGAGCTGCTGGTGTCTGGGAACCACAGCTCCGGCCAGGTTTCTGCTACTTGTGGCTTCTCTATCCAATCGCTAGACCCTATGAAAAGCATTTGAGAGCCAACTATACACCAAGCATTGCAGGGAATATAATACAAGTACGAGAAAGATGCTGCTCAGTCCCCAGCTCCTGAAGTGAACTTCCACTTTTTTCCCTGCCATTTAGCAGCTGTGGATGATCTGTCTAACCTGCTGGGGACTCATAAGAAAACTGCCAGAGGGAGGGTGTAGCGCAGAAGTACAGCACGTGCCTAGCATGCACAAGGTCCTGGGTTCAATCCCCAGTACCTCCATTTAAAAATAAAAAATACCCTGCCTCAGAGGAGCTCAGTTTGGAGGAGAGATGAGTGTAATGAAGCAAAAATATGCATTGTATTACACATTATGTCAAAGGAACACACAGGACCACGGTTGGGCACAAAACGCCAGGGTGTTCAGGGTAGCCCACCCTCCCTGAGGAGGAAAGGCTTAAAGATAATACGTAACAGCTTTTCAGGTGGAGGAGGAGGAGGAGTTACAGGGGTTATAACAGCCCTGCCCATTAATACAGTGGGAGCACCAAGTGTGGGCAGTGAGAGAGGACCCTGGACAAGGGGACAGTGGCCAGTGAAGCACGAGGCAAGGGGCCAACCTGAGGGGATGTGTGAGATGCGCAGCCCCACCCGAAGCCCTAAACCCAACAACGTGTCCTTCTAAGAAGAGGACACGGAGAGACACACGGGTCTAGAGGAGGCAGAGACCCAGAGCAGGGGGCCCGGGAAGACACGGCAGAGGCTGGAGTTATGCTGTCTGTAATCAAGGAGCACCAAGGATGGACAGAACCCCCTCAGAGTGGAATTCTAAGGAAACTGAAGGATGGCAGAGCCAGGCTGAGGAGGGTATTTCAGGAGAACGTTCTGCTGGGGCAGAATTGTTTGGTGTCCTCTCCAGGCAGAAGCAGCTGTTTCGGAAATGTGGTTTAGACTCTGAATCTGGAGGACTCTGTGATTCCCCACGCTCCTACCTGCTTGTTCTTCACCCCCTGGTTTGAGGCTAGGATATTTAATCATTCACCAAATACATATTGAGTATCTCTCCACGTCCCTTCCAGAAGATGGGGACTCCACCGTGAGTAAGACAAAGCTTCTGTCCTCATGGATCTTACGTTGTAGCGGAGGGGAGAAAACAACCACCAGGTGAATAGAAGACATTCAGCAGAGTTGAGGGGAGGGGTTGGGGGAGCAGGTGCACACACAGGGTGGCCAGGGAAGCACTCTCGGGGAAGGTGACATCAGGCAGGGAGCCTTGCACATACCTATGTTTGGGATCATCCCAGTTTCAAGTATTCATGCCACAACTGATCCTGTAAGCCTTTAAAACATCTCAGACATTTCCATATTTAAGTCTTCATATCTTCGGAGCCGCCTCTTGCACTTGATGTGCGGCATCAAAACCGTTTGGTAAGTCCTCGCTGTTTCATTTCTTATTTTGAAAACAAGTCTCATAATAACCTATAATGGGAAAGAATCTGAGAAAAAATGCATATTACATAAAACTGAATCGCTCTGCCGTACACCTGACACTAACACAACGTTGTAAATCAACTATACTTCAGTTAAAACAAAGAAAGAAGCACTTGAGGGACGAAAGAGGGCCTACTTTGTGCCAGCTCCCTTTTCAGTGCAAAAGGACTAAGGAGAAATACCCATGTATTCTCTATGTAAACATGTACAAAGCACCTACTATGTGCCGTGTATGTGTAGTGTTTCAGATGAAACGGAACCCATGACTAAAAGAGCTTCACCCAGGTCAGTAAATCATGTCTGCAGCACAATGTCCTCCTTTCCTGAGTTGGAAAATCAGTGGGTTACCACCTGTGCTGCCTGTCCTTCGGTGGCTACGTTTATTCAGTGTGTTGGAGTGGGACCCGCAAGGAACATGGCCCAAAGGGCTAGTGTCCCACAGCGGGTGGAATGAGAAAGGTCCCCAGTCTGCTTTCCAGCCCCCAGGCCACGTCCAAGTCTGGTTCCAGCCTCATCCCAGAGATGCACCAATGGCCAATTCCAAGGAAAACACAGACCCAAACCAGAGTGAAACTCCAGTGGAAAGACTCTGGGCTGGCACTGGGGCAACACCCTGGGGCCCCCACTGGCAGGGCCACGCTGCCGTGGCAGGCGGAGCGAGAACAGGGCGCTGTCGGGCCGCGCTTCCCTGCCAGCCACGTCCTCAGTCTCTGGTGCTGCCCCAAAACACGACCGCTTGAAATGCCCATTCAAGACACTGAGGGGTGTGGCTCTGGGAGGGAACAGTAGAAACAGACGCTGACAAAGGTGAGTATCGAGAAGACTATTTTAAGAGAAAGTGGGAGACGATCAAGCTGCCTTCATCTTGGTAAAGACGAAGGCCCCAGGGACTTCCGGGTATGCCTGCTCAGCTTCCCAGAACAAGGCTTGTCCTGGATGCCTTGAGAAAGAACTTCTGAACCGAGACCCATGGAAACATCATTTTCCCACTGTGAAAAAGGATGGCTCTCTTCCCACAAAATAGTAACAATACTGCGTCTATGTGATATATATATACACGTGCTTTGCAATGTTAAACTGTTAGTTAATAATATTTGGGGGTGAGGGGAACACTTAGCATAATGTATCCGGCCCATGATGCAGCATCAGTGAACAGCAGCTCCAGGTGGGAATAAGCTTGACCAATTAGAGGAGTGAAGTTCAGAGAGACCGAGGGATGTGTCGGTCCCAAATCTAGTTAGTCAGGGAGTCAAAACTCGAACCCAGGCCTTCAGATTCCCATTTCAGGCTCCCAGCCGTCGTGTCACCCTAATTCCCACTTCCTGACTGGTTTAAGGATAACAACTTAGATAGCAAACTCTTTCACAGCCTAAATTTTTTTTTTAATCTTGCATTTTTACTCCCACCCACCAAAACAATGGAAGAGCTTCTGTGACGTACTCAAGGATCACCAGCGGTCCCTATTTTGGTAGTTTATCTATTTTCTGTGTAGTAATGTGTCTCTGTTAATCCCAGTTTACTTCCTTTTTCACGATAATGACAGCTGGTGTCGTTTTTAGTTTCCGCAGCACTTGTGTTTTCTGACTCATGTTTTATCTTTCCAGAAACTCTCCAATGCAGACATTGTTATCCTTGTTTTACAGATGAGGAAACTGAGGCCCGGAGAGGCAAGCGGTCTGCACGCTGTCCAGCCTTCGGAAGGAGGCGCGGCCACCCACAGCCCTACTCCAGAGTCAGGCTGTCCTGGGGGTGTCCCTCTGCCCTTGGCCCCCGGCCCCCGGCCCCGGGCCCCGGGTGGGGCTGGCCGTGCAGGCACAGCAGGGGCTGCGCTCTCTGCCAGCTTTTCCCCAGCGGCCCAGGTGGCCTCCCTGCCGGCCCCGCCCTGCTGAGCTCAGCTGCCGCGGGTGCTGCCCTGCGGCTCTAAGCTGCTTTTCAGCCTTGTAGGTTTGGCAGGAGCTGCGGCTCCTCCCTTCATTTCTCTTTCCCAAGTGAAAAGAGCTGACAAGTTGACTTCACTGGGGCCAGGCTGGCATCTCTTAGCAAACGTCGCCATTCACCACTTGTCTTCCATGATTCGGACTTGGTGCTACCGCTGCACTTCTGCACATTCTGAGATACGAAACCGAGCTACAGCACGACTGGGTGCTGGTCAGGGACTTCACCTCATTTCCCGGGCTGCAGCCCTCCTGAAACCTTAAGGGCTTCAGGCAGGCAAGGCTACTTGGTCTGGAGCAAGCTGGGAGGGGGGTGCTCGCAGTCCTGTCTCCGGCCCCCTGCCCACTCCACTCTTCCCATAACCTTCCCGCATCTCCTCTGTCTTCTGAACACCTTCGCCATCTGATCTGCTCTTCTGTTTTCTGTTTTAAGCTCACATCTGCAGAGAACCCTCTTACTCCAGACACTGCTTTACTAGCTATATATCCATGATCTCAATCCTTCCCCCTCCCAGGAAGAAGCTGATAAACACATTCATGGCAAGGAACAGAGGACAGATAAGGTTTAATGGGTTAACCATGGGGCACTTCAGTGGAAATTGAACTTCCGGTAATACTTCTGTAAATACAAAAGTATTAGTAAGCCAGTTAAGTCAGGCCGTGGGCGGTTTGGTTAATTTGGTAGACTTCCTTTAAGACCTTGAATCATGTTATCAGGTACTCAGGCTCCTGTCCCTCTTTTGCAAGACTGTTTCTTTGGCAAGTATCCTTCTTCACTCAGTTGATTCAACACAATGGGACATATTAAGCACCTACTGTGTGAGGGGGGTTGCACTACTCTTGCGACACCAAGATCTCTACACAAAGGAAGCTCTGAATGCCCGAGACTGCAGGAAGTGCTTGAATGTGTCTTTGCATCTTTCAGGGGAGAAGTTACGTATATTTCTGAGATTTTCAAGGTCTTTCAACTCACTAGTGGTTAAGAATGACTGCTTAACAGATTTAAGTTATAAGCCCTGTCCGTGAAAAGAATGAACATAGGAACAGAACTACTACATACACGTATACAAACATGAAGTCCCCTCTCCCTGTCACCATCTGTCATGGAGGCGTGCCACGACCTTGTGGAACAGAAGGACCCTCTCCCCACCTTCACTCTCTCTTCGACTCATGTAGCATCCATCTGGACTCAATCAAAAGAGCTGCTGTCCAAGTGACCCCATCTTCCACTGAGTTGGAAGGCTGAGGAACTGACCAGTCTCTTATTTAACCTGGCCCATTTGGTGTTCACTTGCTGCTTTTCCATGTACATCTACTGTTTGGTTTGTTTCCTTGACTAGATCTGCCTTGAGTAAAAGCAATCATCAAGATAAGCAATTTTAAGTACACACACACACACACACACACACACACATATTCCTATTGTAATTTAAGTCAACAGACATCTGGTTAGTCATCTGGTTCATTCATTCATGCATTTAATCATCATTTGCTGTCCTACCTGGAACCAGGCTAACCTGGAGTTAAGGACAAAAATAAAGCAAGTTTTGCTTTATTAAATAAAGGCCCTCACCATCTAGTGAGAAACAGCCATAGAAGCACATGATTATAAAACAGTAATGCAAAGTTAAAGCAAAGAAGTAAATAATCTGGGAATTCAAAAGAAAGAGGGCCATTTCTCTTGGAGGGATAAAGAAGGCAGGAAATGTTTCACAGCAGAAGTTTCTCAAGAGTTGACGAGTAAGTTAAGACCAGACGCGACAACCCAGGACATGCTGTCCCTCCAGAGGGCTGCCTCTTATTCCCGCAAGCATCCGCTCGACAAATGTGCGTGCTGAGCTCTCACTGCCCAGCCTTCGGCTCTGTGATGGCAGCAATGCATAGTCAAAGCATCCCTGGGTTCTGCCCCCTGCCCCTTTCTCCAGAGTAAGAAAGACAATTTGCATTGCAAACTTCTTGGCTGGGGTGGCGGGCACTTTATAGCAGGGGTTCATGAGCCCAGGCACTTTATAAGACCAATTAAAGTCTACTCCCATCTCTGGCTAAGTGAAAGGCAGCCTGGAACATGAGCTGTGTCAGCAAGGCCCACCTAACCCCTAAACCTCCTGCCGCAAAGATCCCTGCCATCTGCCTGAAGGTGGACCACGAGCATTGGTGAGAGTCTTATTTTGAGATGCATGTTCGTCGTGAAACGCTAGTAAACTAATCTGGTCGTTAGGCGGTTACTATTCATACCTTGTGTGTGAATTATAATGCCATTCTCTCTTCCTTCTTTGGAGCCTGCTTTGCCTGCACCTGTCAAGAGCCAGCAGTCTCTGGGAATTGTTGCTCTCCGTGGCCCTGAACCAAGGCCTGGCTGCCCACTGCCAAGTGTAGGTGGGAGCGGGCATCTGAAAGCTCAGGTCGGGTCCAGTCTCCTCACTGCTCTCCACCCCCATGCAGGCTTGGCATGCAGAGCTTCACCCTTATCTGGCTCCTTCCTTTGTCCTGCGCAGCTGTCCCATGGTCTCCCCCGGGAGCACTTCTTTAGGGACCCTGACTTCAGGTGCAAAGGGAGGAGGAGCTGCACCGGAAGCTGGAGAGGGGAGATGGAAAGGCCTGGAGGATAAATCCCTTCTCTTTACAGTACGGCCTGGGGAAGCCCCTGAGGAGGGGACACAGAGATCCGAGACACTGTGAAAAGTGATGGGCAAAGCGCCCAGGGACCAATGTCACCTGCCTGTCTCAGGCCATTAAATCGCCAACAACCATGGCTGCCATTCACGGTGCTCAGTGATGCGAGCCACGCACACATTTTCTCACTTAATCCTCCCCAAAACCCCAGGAGGCGGGCATTATCTGTCTCCTCCACTTTACAGGGAGGAAACTGAGGCTTCCTGAGGTTAAATAATCACAAACCTGGCCAGGAGGAGAGCCAGGGCCAACCCCAGATCCCCCAGGCCAGAGACAGGGCTTTTTGTCACCACCGTTGAGGTTCGTGGTCACTCTCTGCAAGCGTGTCTGTGGATTGAACCTAGATTTCTAAGCGGGAGGGGAGGCCCAGCCCAGGACAGAAGGCTCCCTGCGCACCTCAGGGGAGCTGCTTGCGCACCACGGCGCCAGCCTCCTCCCATAGGGCTTTCAAAGGAAACCAGGAAGCAGGAGGTAGGGTTTCCCTTCACACAGGTGTCTGCTGGTACCACTTTGAGGGAAGCAGAGGCTGCTATGACAGCCTACTCTGAAAGCAGGCAGACCAGCCTGGTCTTCACAGGGAGGCAGTGATGACTTGAACTGGGCAGAAGCTTTTAGTGAATAATCACTCACTGAACATCAATGAGGCATCAGGCCCCAGGGTCGCCAAGATTTAAATGAAAACAAAAGCATAACCACCTGCCCTCAGAAAAGGTAAGAGTCTAATGTGCAGGGGACACAGGTGGTACCCACGTGTTACGAGGTGGGACGTGATGAAATGAGAAGCAGCCAAGAGCGAGACGGCCTGGGTGCTGGTTCTGAGTGGGTCTGGCACACGAGTTCTGTGGGGGTTATCGAAACACTGTCTGTTTGTTCCCTCAGCAGTAAAATGCGGATAATAGGACCTACCTCTTAGGGGTGTTGAAAAGATTAAACAGCAAATGTGAGGGCAATGTTTAACTAGGGACCGTTCCTGGTTAGCTCCGGGATAAACACTGGCGCTCACAACCTTGGGCAGATGACTTAACCTTTTCCTGTTCAGCTTCCCAATCTGCAAATTAGAGCTAACACACCCTCCAGACTTCTGAATCTGGCCATCCACAGAGGACGCCTGGAAACTCTGAGAGGCGTTGTGGGGACGAGGCAAGGAGAACCACTGACACTCAAAGGGCTTCCAGTAAAGCTGGGAGACACCGAGCAGCATCGGCTGGGGGAGGAGCATGGCGCTGAGTCAGCGCTGAGTTAGAGGACGCCTGCTCTCCCTCTGCGGGTCTTCAAAGTCTGGGAGGGGGTCAGGTGTGGGGAGGCGACCCAGGGGTTAAATAGTCAGGAGAGACTCCCCCAGACGTGGGGCCTGAGCTGTGCCTTGAATGCTCCATATGGAGTTTGGAACAAGCACAGGGTGTTCTTGGACAAGAGATCAGAGTGGGTGTTGTTAGGGGTCAATTAGAACATAATCTTAGACTTTCAGGGTCCTCTCATTCAGTGGATGAGACACCACTGGGCTCATTCTTTGCCCAAGGTCCCAGCAGCCACCTTTGCTGCCACTGGGGTCTCCTGTTCCCAGCTATTCCCAGACTTCCTAAGAACTGTGGGCTCCATAAGCAACCTGTGTCCACAAACGATGTTTGAGAAACACAGCTTGAAAGGCCGAGGATGCCCCAGCAGAGTAGCCAATCAGAACTTCTAGTGTTTTACACACCAAATAAACCAGAAAAAGCAAGTAAACACTCCCATTCTGATCCAAAGGAGAACAGAGGAGGTAGTTATAAAAGATAGGGTGTGACCCTTCAGGCACAGCTGGAAAAGAAACTCTCCTTCAAAGAGAATTGATCACCTTGCTCAGTTCCCCTTGGGGGCAGTAATTCCTGGGGGCACATCTGTTCATTATTAGCAACTGCAGGCGTAGGTAATGGAAATGGGAACCATACCTCGCAGCTAAGACATCTCTGCCCAGTTACTTGTCGCTACTAATCTGTCTCCATCAAATTGTACACATTAAACCAGTGCCTAAATAAACAAGTAAAAAAGGTTAATTTCCTGGCAGGAAATTCCTGTGTAATTAGCCAGTAGCTCCAGTCCCTACTCTGTCACTAACCAGCACTACGACCTTCAGCAGGTCCTCCTCTCCGCATTTCGTTACCATAACCTTAGGCCAGGCCACTATGCCCCCCGTCCTGGACCACACCAGCTTCTGACTGATCTCTGTCTCTAGTTTTTCTCTTCCCCCAAGACTTCCCTACTCCAAAGACCTTTAGTATAGAGATCTTCCCAAATCTGATCAAGTCTCCCCTCCTTAAAATGTGAACCATCTCTCCATTTACTCCAGCATAAAATTCAAACACCTTTGCACAACTTACAAAGTCACGCTCTGGCCCCTGCTTACCATTCCAGACCCTTATCTCACCCTTTCCCCTCTGGAGTCCTGTGTTCCAGCCATATTCCACTACCCATGTTCCCCTGTATAATACAAACAATAACCGATTTATTGAGTCTTTTCTGTATACCAGACATTGTTCTAAATAGCTCTGCATGCATTAAATAACTTAATCTTTATAACACTACTAGATAATGCAATGATCATCTCCATTTCACAGATGAGGAAACCGGGATGCAGAAAGGTTAAATAATCATCCAAAGTCACCCAGAAAGTAAATGGTAGAACCCAAATACACCATACTTATCATCCGCTTGCCACTTTCTTATCTCTAAATCTTCATACGGGGGTTCCTTCCACCTGGGAGACTTCTCTTCCTACCGTTCCCCTTCCCTACCCTTCTGTCACCTGGCTACCTCCTAGTCTGCATCTGAGGTTCCCCATGTATACATATATCCCCTCCTCTGAGCTTTCCTCCCCAGGC
The DNA here is from genome assembly GCF_048564905.1 of Vicugna pacos. Taxonomy (NCBI): domain Eukaryota; kingdom Metazoa; phylum Chordata; class Mammalia; order Artiodactyla; family Camelidae; genus Vicugna; species Vicugna pacos. The sequence continues at coordinate 14,532,430 of NC_133020.1, forward strand.
TGACCTCTCCCCTCAATGGCAGTGAGTCGCCAAAGACGGCCTCCCATGAACGATGGCTCCTAACACTCACGCCCTGATGTTGTTCCTTCACATGTTGACTCTCAGCGGGCCCTGTGACTCACAGCCGAAGACAGCAGATGTGATACTGAGTAACTCCTTGGCCCAGGCCAAAAGAAGCCGAGCAGCTTCCACCCAAGTCTCTTGGAACACTCATTCTGAGGCAAATCAGACACTATGCAAGAAGTACCTCACACTGTGGGGAAGCCGAGGTAGCCACGCAGAAAACCACATGGAGCTAGAGAGATGCCCAGCCAATCCTAGCTGTTCCAGCCATCCAAGCCCGTGCACCAGATGTGTGATAGAGAAATATCTTGGATGTCCAGCTCGGTTGAGCCTTCAGAAGACACCAACCTCAGCCACCACCTGTTGTAACTGTGTAAGAGACCCCAAGAGGGACCATGTAGCTAAGCCAGTCAACCCACTGAACTGTGATTTGTTACTTCAAGCCACCAATCTTTAGGGCGGTTTTGTTAAGCAGTAATAGATACCCAGAATGATGGGGATGCAGTGGTGAACAACAGATTGTGTCTTAGTCTAATGGCAAAGTCAAGCAAACAGGCAAGTACAACATGCTGTGATGAGTTGAGCGGTGGGGGAAGGGTGAGGGAATGACTGTCCATTTCTTAAGCACAACCAAGCTGAAAACCAACAAAAGAAAGCAGTATGGTGTAGTTGACAAAAGCATGGGCGTTTAACTCAAAAGGAATTCTTTGAATTCCAGCCCTGTACGTGCTTTTTGAGTGATTACGTAACATACATATCACATGTGACATATTTATAGAAATATATTATTAATTGCAGAAAAAGAATATGGTCCAATAATAACCCAGGTCTGTCAAAGTTCACCTAAAACTAACACAGCGGAAAATTCCCTCAAGACATGTGACCTTATCTCCAGGTTGTACATTTTATGACTAAATCATTAATTATATTCCATTTACTGAAAAACCCGTTTCTCTGGGAGAGAATGAAGATGGGGATTATTCCTTAGACTTTGGTGCATGCTAAACAGGAGACTGGACTGGCCACTCTTTGGGGCGGGGGGAGTCAGTCTTGTTCATTCCCGCATCTCCACACGGATAATTGCACCTGGTACATGGTAGCGCACCCAGCAACTACCAGGGACTGGCTAAGAAGTGGGAAAACTAGAGAACTAGCATATTCTGGTTCCTAAAACCAGCCTCTATATTTTGGTTGGGGAGCTGTCCATGCTTTTCAGAAGTAGAAGGGGGGAGAAGGATGTGAGCAATTCTGAGCACTGACACAGCATGGTGAGTGGTTTTTCATATGCGGAGACAATTTTAGCAATGAATGTACCTCCAAAAGCACAGAAAAGGCTAACCAAACCGAGCGAGCACGGACTGCCACGTGGGGCTTTGTTTGTTTCAGCTCACTGAGATTGCAAGATCACTTACGAGTCGCCTCACTAGGTCCTCCACCTTGAATGCTTCACTTCACCTCCCTGACTCATTTCTGTCTTTAGGCCCCTTCACGTTCTAGAGCCTCTGTGGAGTCTTCCTTAATTTATCCTTCAACTCACTCCACAAATATTCACTGAGTGCCTATTAAGTGCTAGGCATGCTTCTTAGTGCTGAAAACACAATGATGAGTAAAAACAGATTCAGTCTCACCTCCCACTGTGCTTATAATCTAGTGGGAGGAATAGATACCAATCAAATAACCAGACAGAATACTGTGATAGGTGTTACCAAGTCTCTACTTGGAAGCATGCAATGATGGCCTCTAATAGTGTTGTCTGCCAAGGCTTTCCTGAAGAAGGGTTTGCTTGATTGAGCTGGGGTCTGAAGGATGAGCAGAAGTTGCACAGGTGAAGAGGGCAGAAGAGGAGAGTAGGTACAGCAAACAGCATGTGCAAAGGCCCTGTGGCACACAGGAGTTTAGGGACTAGAAAACGGCCAGTAGGGGAGGAAGGACAAGTGAAAGAGTTGCCGGGGAGGTTAGTGGCTCCATGCAGAGCCTTGTAGGCCACACTAAGTGGCTTTGTCTTTATACTTTCTCCAAAGAGCAATGGGAAGGCAATGAAGGGTGGATGGGTAGGTGGGTGGGTTAGTTGTTGGTTTGTCTTTTTGAAGGTTGACAACGGTTGCTTCACCTGGTGGAGATCTCTGGAAAAAAGACCCAGAATTGTGACAAACATCTCTGACTTTATTACTCTGTGTTGTTTGTGTCCCCCCTTCCCTGTGCAACCTGGAGCAAGCTAGTTATCTGAGCTTCCTCTTCTGAAAAGGAAGATACTGATAGTAGCCACTTTCGAGAACTCCTATGCAAATTAAGTTAAATTAAATCATGCCCATAAGGCACTTAGAAGAGCATCCGATACATAGCATGGGCTCGGAAATGTTAGCTGTTGTTATTTTACTATTACATCTTAAGCATTATATTATCTATTGATTTACTCTCTAATTGCTCATGCCATATAATCAGCACTCCATTTGCATTTTCTTGAATCATCCTTCGTGCACTTCTTGATTTTAACTCTCCAATTAAGACTGAAAGCTCCTCATGACAAAAACTGTTAGCTCTCTCATCATCTAACGTGTTGCTGATGTATTTGTTGACTGATTAGTTCTTCAGAGCTCAATCTGCAACTACTTCCATTTTTTTTTAATGGAGGTACTGGGGATTGAACCCAGGACCCTGTGCCTGCTAAGCACGTGCCCTACCACTGAGCTGTACCCTCCCCCCTACTCCCATTTATTTTGAATGATGGAGGCAGCACAGGAAGGTGGAAGAATGATATGGGTGCTTGAAAAGAGGTCAGAGAAGGGAATTTGGTTCTGATTATGAACAATGATCTTCAGGGATGTGTGCAGAGCAGATGCCAGGGTGCACTTAGAAACTGCTCAGGACCCAGAAACGGAAATCATCATCAGCATCAGAACCAACACTTGCAGAGTGTCTACAACTAGTATGTGAGTTAACTCTTAATCCTCACAAGAACCCTGGGACAGTGGTATTACTGCTACCCCCATTTTACAAGAAGCAAAGGAACAGCAGTGCAGAGGGCTGAAACACCCAGTGTGACACGGCCCGCATGCAGCACAGCTGTGTCACCCAAGTAGCGATGACTTATGGTTCCTGCCACCACCCTGGGTCTGTGGGACCTCCCTCAGCCTTCCCTGGCCCTTCAGTCCGTCCTGCATCGGGCCTGCTCTCCAGCCAGCCTGTGCTGCCCAGGTCAACTGAGGTTGTGTCTACTCCACCAGACAGACATTTAAGGCAAATCACCTGAACTCTCCATCTGCTGCTTTCTAATTTGAAAAGCAAGAGGTGAAAAGAAGGGACTCCCAGAAGTCCACACTTCCACAGTGCAGAAGTGAGCCGCCGCTGATCTCCACGTTAACCTCCTCCCACCCACTGGGATGAAGTCAGACAGGCTTCTGCGCCGGACGTTTCCTGAGTTTTCCTGGTCTCCGTATTCCCACCACAGCCCCTGTAGCTGGCGACTTGGTTTAATGCTGCACTTTCTACAGCACTTTGTGCATTTTGGCATCTGATAAAAGTTCATTAGAAAACCTTAATGAGGCATCACTGCATTTATTTTGGCTTCCAACTTGCAGAAAAGATCCTTGTATTATTTTCCAAAATCATAGGATGAATAGGAAACTGAGCCAAGCCACTCCAAGTTGAATAAACAGAGAGCAGGAGGCAGAGATAAACGCGTATTGTCAGCACCCACTTGGGTAGCCCGTCCAAAGCAAAGCGGGGGCGGGGGGGGGGTCACGCACCACTTAACGTGGCGGCAAGCCCAGGTTCAGGATCAACACCAACCAAACCTTGTCTCTGATTCACAAGCTGTGGTGAAAGAAGATGCCGCCTACAGGACAGATTGAGTTGGAAATAACAGTACGAATTCTTAATTTTTTCCTCTTTAAAAAAACATACAAGAAAAGGCAAAACAAAAGGAAAAGAAAGCAAATGGGCATGAGGAAATAGCAAGGTGAGGGAAGCATCCACAGGGGATGGAGGGAAGGAGAAGGGAGGGACGGGCCATCATGACGAGCTGCAGCCCAGGGAGATGAGAGGGCTTCCGCACAGAGGGGTGACACGGGGTGGTGTGTCCGAGCCACAGCAGGGTGAGGAGGGCATATGGATGAGGGAGGAGCAACATGAGATGCTGGGGCCCAAGCAGGTAAGGAGGATGTCTGTGCCATGGGACAGGCTGGCACGAGGTCTCAGAGTCTAAGCAGGGTGATACAGAGGTCTCCAAAGAGAGTAGCCTGGAGTTGGGTGCTGGAGCCTGAGCAAGGTGAGGAGGGCATCCATACCTGCGGGCAGCCTGGGGTGAGAAGCCACAGGCCAAGCACGGTGCATATAGTGTCCAAGCAGGGGGGCAACCTGGCACGGTGTGTGAGAGCCCAAGTGAAGTGACGGGGCATCTCTGCAGGAGCGGGGTTAGTAGCGGCTATGGGAGATTGGTGATGTACAGAGGGACTGAGCAAATAAGGAATTAATGTGAAGGATAATAAGAGCCATCACTGTTGGAAAGGGGAGTTAGAAAAATGGAAAGGGAGAAAACTAGAATAAACCCCGTGCTGTTAGACTGGCATTGGAAATACTGGTATGAACTCATGTTTTCCAACACAGAGAGAACAGACACAGAAACAGAGATAAATGTAAATGTGTGTCTACATGTATGTGTATATATGCATGTATATTTATATGTACATAAGCACATGCATATATTGCCTAATTCTGTCCCCTGAGAGGGCCTGGGAACAGTGATACTCCAAGAGCAATGACCACACATAGAGCCCAGATGTTGGCTTCTAAATGCCATTATGTACTAAAAGAAACCAGCGTCCCTTGAAAAAAAAATGGCTAATTCCAAAATGGGAGGGAAAACACAAGATCTGTCTGGAACATCTTGTGGTCCCAGAAATAAAGAAATGCTCAAAGAATCATGGGGACGTATCAAAAGGACATAGAAGCCAGTTTACAGAGGAGCCCTACTCCAGCCAGATCTGGGGTGATTTGAGCATCAGTGTAAATAATAAAACAGGAAGCTATGAATCCATACTGATATAAAGGATAAACTGAAAGTTTGATGAAGAGGGAGTAATTTATATGCTTACAAACTACCTCTTTGTAAAATAGTTATTAATTATAAACAGGACAAAAGATAACTTTATAGAGAAGAAGCCTCAGAGACATCACCTGAATCAAATGATCAAAGTGAACAGCAGCAGCAGTGAGAAAATTATAACCAGGAGCCACGAGAAACAGGCTGCCGTGAGAAAAACACACATCATCTCTCTGACATCCAGTGAAAATCATGAGAATCCATCATGTTCCAAACTAAGGGATATTCTACAAAATAACTGGCCTATAATTTTGAATACGGTCTGAGGATTAGATTGTAGTAATATGTCAGTGTTCACTTCCTGATTTTGATGGTCGCATTTAGATCATATAGGAGAATGTACTTGCTTATAAGAAATATAAACTAAAATACTCAGAGATGATGAAGCATTGTACTGACAACTTTCTCTCAAGTGGTTCAGGAGAAAAAAAGCTCCTTGCTATACTTGCCTCTTTTCCATACATTTGAAACTGTTTCAAAATAAAAATTATTTTAAAAAACATAAATAGGGTCATATCAAAAGGACACAAGAGGGACTTCTCCTTCCAATTAGGTATTAGAGAGTTACAAGAGACTCATTCGCACTCTAACAATGAGAATAAGGAAGTTAATCTATAAAATTATAGTTCTGTTTTATTTTATTTTTAATAGAGGTACTGGGGATTGAACCCAGATGGTTTGGTGTCTGACATTAATTTGGGGGAAATATTTATAAAAACATAGAAAACCTAAAAAGAAACCAAACACAAACTCTAGAACTGAGAAGTTCAATAACTCAAATGAAAAATTCACTCGAGGAATTCAAAGACAGATTTGATCAGGCAGAAGAATGAATCAGTGAATTTGAAGAGAGGACAATGGAAATTAGCTAGTCTGAGGAACAGAAAGAAAAAAGACTGAATAAAAGTGAACAGCGCCTAAGGGACCTATGAGACACCTCAGGAAGACCTGCCTCCACACGGGAGAAGTCCCAGGAGAAGAAAGAGAAAAGGGGGCAGAGAGAATATTTAAAGAAATAATAGCTGAAAACTTCACAAAGTTGATGAAAGAGAAGAGTATAAACATCCAAGAAGTTCAATGAACTCCAAGTAAGATAAACTCAAAGAGATCCTCACCGAGATAAATTATAATCAAACTTTCAAAAAGCAAAGACAAAGAGAGAATATTGAAAGCAGCAAGAGAGAAGTGAATCATCACACACAATACGACTGTCCTCAGTAAAATATGATCACCAGCATAGTTCTCATCAGAAACTTTGGAGGCCAGAAGACAGTGGGCTAATATATTCAAAATGCTAAAAAAAAAAAATCCACTATGAATCCTGTATATAGCAAAACTGTCCTTCAAAAGCAAGGGAGAAACAAAGACACTCCCAGATAAACAAAAGCTAAGGGACTTTGTGACCACAAGACCAGCCCTGCAACAAATGCGCAAGAGATTCCTGCAAGGTGAAATGAAAGGACACCAGATAATAGCTAGAAAACATATGGAGACACAAAGATCTCAGTAAAGGTAATACATGGCAGTGGGGAGGGTGTAGCTCAAGTGGTAGAGTGCATGCTTAGCACACACAAAGTCCTGGGTTCATTCCCCAGCACCTTCTCCAAAACTAAATATGGAAACTTAATTACCCCACCCCCAAAATAAATAAATAAAACAATTTTTAAAAAAGGGTAATACATGGGCAATTACAAAAGCCAATATTATTGTAAAATGATTTGTAACTGCACTTTTTGTTTTCCATGTGATTTAAGAGACTAATACATTTAAAGAAAAAAACATTGTATAAAAGCTAGTGTTACTATAACTCTGGTTTGTAACACCAAATCTTGTTTTCAACATAATTTAAGAGCCGAGTGCATTTAAAAGAATTGTTAGCTCATATTTTCGGCTGCACAATGTATAAAGGTCTTATTTTGTGACATCAGCAACAGGAAGGACTGGGGACAGAACTATAAAGAAGCAGAGTTTTTGTATGTTATTGAAATTAAGCGGACATAAATTCAAATTAAGAATGTTATAACTTTAGGATGTTAAATATAATCCCCATGGTAACCACAAACAGCTAAAAGGAAATGAGAAAGGACAGTGAACAGTTCACTATAAAAAAAGCAATTAAACATACACCAAAAAAAGATAGCAATGCAGGAAATGAGAGACAAACAAAAGCCATTAGGCATATAGAAAACAAATAGCACAATGACAGAAATCCCTCCTTATCACTAATTACTTTAAATGTAAATGGATTAAAACCTCCAATCCAAAAACAGAGACTGGTAGAATGGATAAAAACACATGATCCAACCATATGTTGTCTAAAGAGACATACTTGAGCTCCAAAGACACAAACAGGTTGAAAGTGGAAGGATGGAAAAGATATTCCAACCATATGCTGTCTACCAGAAATCCACCTTAAATATAAAGTCACAGATAGATTAAAGGTGATAACAAAAGGAAAAATAAAGCCAACAAAGACCTCAAATCAACAACCTGACTTTACAACTTAAGGAACTAGAAAAAGAACAAAGGGAACTGAAAGCTAGCAGAAGGAAGGAAATAATGAAGACTAGAGCAGAGATAAACGAAATATAGAATAGAAAACAATAGAGGAAGTCAATGAAACCGAAAATTGTTTCTTCAAAAAGATCAACAAAACTGACAAACTTTTGGCTAGACAGACCAAGGAAAAAAGAAGACTCAAATTACTAAAATCAGAAACGAAAGTGGGAACATTACTATCGATTCTTCAGAAGCAAAAGGGATTATTAAGCGGGCACTTTTGTTGGCACTATGTTACATGCCAACAAAGTGGATAACCTCAATGAAATGGACAGATTCCTAGAAACACAAAACCTACCAAGACTAAATCATGAAGAAACAGAAAATCTAAACAGCTCTATAACGAGGAAATTGTATTAGTAATAAAAATCCCCCAACAAAGAAAAGCCCTGGACCTGATGGTTTCACTTGTGAATTCTACTGTTCTTCAAATAGCTTTAAACTTCCTTAAAGAACCAATATCAATTCTTATCAAAGTTTTCCAAAAATCTGAAAAAGGAATACTTTCTAACTGATTCTATGAGGCCTAGATTACCCTGATACCAAAGCCAGATAAAAATACTACCAGAAAAGAAATCACAGACTGATAATCCCTATGAACAGTGATGCAAAAATCCTCAACAAAATAGTAGGAAACAGAAATCAGCAACATATTAAAAGGATTACAAATGACCAAGTAGGATTTATTCCTGGAATGCAAGAATGGCTCAACATTAGAAATTGATCAATGTAATATGCCACATCAGCAGAATGAAGGGGAAAAAACACAAGATCATATTAAGTAATGCAGAAAAATAATTTGACACCCTTTCACAATGAATACATTCAACAAACTAGGAGTAGATGGAACTACCACAACATAATAAAAGTCATATATTAAAAAGCCACAGCAAACCTCATACGCAATGATAAAAGACTAAAAGTTTTTCCTGCAAGATTGGGAACAAGGTAAGAATGCACGAATTAGGCAAGAAAAAAGAAATAAAAGGCACTCAAATTGGAAAGGAAGATGTAAAATTATCCGTTTGTAGATGATATGATCTTATACGTAGAAAATCCTAAAAGATTCCACAAAAAAACTATAAAATTAATAAATGTATTGAGCAAAGTAGGATACAAAGTCAACATACAAAACTTATTCGCATTTCTATATACTATCAATCAACAATCTGAAGAAGAAATTACAAAAACAATTCCATTTACAATAGCATCAAAAAGAATGAAAAATAAAATACCTTGGAATTAACCAAGAAGGTGAAAGACTTGTACAATGAAAACTAGAAAACATTGCTGATAGAAGTTAAACAAGACAAATGAAAACAATCCCATATTCATGCACTGAAAGACTTAATATTGTTAAAATGTAATTACTACCCACAGCAATCTATAGATTCAATACAATCCCTATGAAAATCCCTATATTTTTTGCAGAAATAGGGAAAAAAATTCTAAAATTCATATGGAATCTCAAGGGACCCTGAATAGCCCTCCCCAAAAAATCTTGAAAAAGAACAGAATTAGGGGAACGCTTTCTGATTTCAAATCTTAGTACAAAGTACAGTAATCAAAACAATGGAGTATCGACATAAAGACAAACATATAGACCAGTGGAACAGAATAAAGAGCCCAGAAATAAATTATCTCACATACGGTCAAATGCTTTTTGACGAGGGTGCCAAACCATTCAATGGGGAAAGAACAGTGTTTTCAACAAATGTTGCTGGGAAAACTGGAGATCCACATGCAAAAGAATGAAGCTGGATCCCTACCCAATACCACATACAAAATCAACTCAAAATAGATCAAGGACCTAAATGTAAATAAGACCTAAAACAGTCAAACTCTAAAAGACGACAGGACAAAGGCTTCATGACATTAGATTTGGTAATCATTTCTTGGGTATGATACCAAAGGCACAAACAACAAAAGTGGACAAATTGGACTTCATGAAAAAAATTTTAAATGTTGTGCATCAAAAGACATTATCAGTGGAGTAAAAGGGCAACTCACAGAATGGGACAAAATATATACAAATCACGTATCTGATAAAGAATTAATATCCAAAATACATGAAGAACTTCTAAAACCCCAAAATACAATCTGACTCAAAAATGAGCAAAGGACTTGAATAGACTTTTCCCCGAAGAAGATATACAAATGGCCAGCAAGCACGTGAAAAGACACTCAACATTACTTAGGGAAATGCAAATTAAAAGATGGCTACTATAAAAAACAAACAAAACCCTGAAAACAACAGGTTTTGGTGAGGATATAGAGAAACTGAAACACTTGTGCACTGTTTGTGGAAATGTAAAATGGTACAGCTGCTATGGAAAATAGTTCGGTGTTTCCTAAAAAAATTAAAAACAGAATTACCTATGATTCAGCAATTTCACTTCCAGGTATATACTCAAAAGAATTACAAGCAGGGTCTCAAAGAATTATTTGTACACTCGTGTTGATAGCAGCCTTATTCACAACAGCTAAAACAATCCAAGTGGAAGTGGAAGTGGAAGCAATCCAAGGGTGCACTTAATGGGTGAATGGATAAGCAAAATGTGGTCTATGAATACAATGGAATATTATACTGCCTTAAAAAGGAAATACTGCCATATGCTATAACATGGATGAAACTTGAGGACATTACAGTAAGTGAAATAAGCTAGTCACAAAAAGTCAAACACTGTATGATTTCACTTACATGAGGTACTTAAGAGTAATCAAAATCATAAGGACGGATGGCATAATGGAGGTTGCCAGGGGCTGAGAGGAGGGAAGAATGGGTACAGTTTCAGTTCTACAAGATGAAAAGTTATGGATGGATGGTGGTAGTGGCTGCACAACAATGTGAATGTATTTAATACCACTTAACTGTAATATACTTTAAAATGGTTAAGATGGTAAATTTTATGTTATGTGTATTTTACCACATGAAAAGAGAAGTGGGGGAAAAAAACCGCACAGGAATGTTTATAGCAGCTTTATTCATAATTGCCGAAACTTGGAAGCAAACAAGAGGTCCTTCTGTAGGTGAGTGGATAAACTATGATACACCCAGTGGAATATTACTCAGCACTTAAAAGAAGTGAGCCATCAAGCTATGAAAGCCAATCTGAAAGGCTATATACTGTATGACTTCAACCACACGGCATTCTGGAAAAGGGCAAAACTGTGGAGACAATAAAAATATCAGTGGTTGCCAGGGTTTCTGGGCACAGCAGGAGACAAACAGAGGGAGAACAGAGGACTTGCAGGGCAGTGAAAATGCTCTGTATGATACCACAATAGTAGATCCATGTCATTATACGTTTGTCCAAACCCCGTAGAATGTATGGGGGTCACACCAAGAGTGAACCCCCAGGTAAACTATGGACTTTGGGTGGTTATGATGTGTCAGTGTAGCTTCGCTGATCATAGCAAATGCATCGCTCTCAGTGGGGCGGGGGGGGATGTTGATCATGAGAGAGGCTGTGCGTGGTGGGGGGCAGGGGGTGTATGGGAAATCTCTGGACCTTCCTCTCAATTCTGCTGTAAAACTAAAACTGCTCTCTAAAAACATTTTTTTAAACTATAAGGCTATATCAGAGTTTTGCTTTAAAATTAATTTCAGAATGAAATGTAATTCTTCTAAAGGACTGCTGTCAGAATAAATTCCTAGTTTTTAGTTTCAAACTTTCCTGATACTATATCCATATTTAACATAACATTTAAAAAATACATCCATATTTGTGTATATTTATTATAAACTGTCATTAAAATACCTTATGTTTATTGTAACACATATGCAAAAATACAAATTCAAAGAGAGTGAGTTAAAAATAAATATAAGTAGAGGGGAGGGTGTAGCTCAGTGGTAGAGTGTGTGCCTAGCATGTACGAGGTCCTGGGTTCAATCTCCAGCACCTCCGTTAAAAAATAAATAAGTAAATAAAATCTAGTTATCTTCCCCCAACAAAAAAATTTTAAAAAACAATAAATATAAGTAAAAATTCTCATATTCTCTTCCCATATCCTGACAAACATGTCATGTCACTCCCCTGGGTGCCTGGGCCCCACTGTGGCAACCACTCCTCAAGGCAAAGGGAAAAGAAATGAGCCCTGGCCGCAGGCCCCTGGCCAGTGAGTGACTCAGGGAGCCTTGGGAGTGGAGGAGAAGGGGCAGGAAATGACTGTACTGTGCTCAGGACCATAAACTCTGCAGTCGACGTCAGGCTGTCAGTCTCAAAACACACTCTCCCTCCCCGCACCCTACCCAGGTGATCAACGCAGAGGCGGCCCCTCTCTCATTCCCACGTAAACCGCTCAGCCTGAACCTTGTCCTTGTGGGGCTTTGGCCTCCTCCCAGGCCACCCTGGGTGATCACACATCAGGTGGAGTTCACCTGGGCAGAGATGCTGAAGAGGTGAGCTATGAAATATGATGTACCCATACTCCTCCCAAGATGGCACCTGGAACTTGGTTGGAAACAACACTGGCATTTGTTCAGAAAATCAGGCTAACCAGGGTCATCTGAACCCTGGTTTGTCCCTCAGCATCTTCCACCACTCCTCAAAAAGAAGACTTGCCTGAAGCTGCTGTCCTGAAAAGTAAGCATTTCTGCCCCCTGCCTTAGGCAGGTATTATGAACAAAATTCCAATAGAATTTTTTTGAAGAACAGTGTCTTTCTTTAAACTGCTATAACCTTGTGAGCACATTATAAAACATATACAAACCTACAAAGATACATATACTTCTTTTAAGAATCCTCAAGGGAAAAAATGAACAATCTGGTTGATCATCAAGGTCCTCTCAAACCTAAAATTCTGATTTTGGGTGAGGTTTCATGTGAATATTATGGCAGAGTCCAAATATCAATCTTACTCATTTTATAGAGACTTGGTGAAAATATAAAACTCTGGTGGAAAGGGGCCTCTCTCCCACTCCCCTTCTCAGCTCCAGCCCTTTGAATTCCACCCACATCAGTGAAATGGAAACAGAAAACACAGATTAACTATGATGTGACCAAATCTCTACTTCATTCTGTCAGCATACGCTCACCCTACTAAGTTCCTGAACACCCTTGGATGAATTTAAGAAGTCACAGAAGACACAGAATGAGGAATGACCAGGTTGTGGTTTTAAAATATGCACAACTGAGCTCTTCGGTTTCCTCAAGGAACGATTCATCACTTACAGTAAATGCTGTAACATATGCCAAGCACCGAGCAAGTGCCTAGTGCACAGCAGGCTCTCCACGCCCTCACGTAAGGAACCACACACCAACAAAGATACACACAGAAATATGCCAAATAAGAAACCTTCCCATGGTCCCCACTCTCTGGACCCACCCAGAAAACACAACAAGGATGTTGGTTTGAAGTTGGCACTGGAAGTAATAGCCCGGGTTGGAGAGTTTCTAAGAGGTCAGGCATGGGGCAGGAGTCACAGTGGACTCTTCCCACAAGTGGAATGTGTAGGGGAAGAGCCAGCACAGAAATCAGTGACAGGGCGCTTAGCTGCAGACTTCCGACCACCACGCCTGACTGCTGCCATCACTCTTTTGGAACCAGAGGGACGATTCCCCATCATGCAGAGCTGAAAGATGTGTCTTTAGGACAGAATGAACAAACAGGTAGCTCGCCAGCTAACCAGAACCAGGCTTATCTGACGGAGGAGTGAGGGCGATGAATAAAGCTTACCAGATGGATGCGCAGTTTAAGAGAGTAAGGTCTGGGAAGGGCACTGATGGCTCCGCGAATTTACTTTCAGAAACACAAACAACAGGTACTAGAGTAGGTGGTGGGGGTGGGGGTGGGGGGTGGAAAATAACAGTGTTCTAAGGTTACAGGGTGGGGTCGGGTTGACAGGGAGGGGGAGCATAAACAGAGGGCTAGCGACTTAATCAAAACCCTAGGAGGGAAGGGCAGGCTTTTGAAAAGAACAAAGCTGCATGAAGGCTGGAAAAGAGGGAACGCAGACTAGGACAGTGAGGAAGAGGTAACAGTGGAATGCAACTTTTTCTTCTTTCTACATCTGACTTCAGTTCACTTTTGTCTCCCAGTCCTCATCTTCTGGGTCAATAGTGGAGCCTCTTGAAGGCTGACACCTTCAAATACCTGAAGGTAGTTCTCATATCCACCTTGACCCCCAGCCCTTAGTCACTGCGGGCCAAACATCAGACAAAGAGCCCTTTTAATCAGCCACTGTGTCCCAGTCACTGCTCACCATAAGCCATCCCGGCTCAGGGTGAAACCTTCCCCAGGCAGGGGTACGCTTCTCCCTTCTGCCACCTACTGGTGGAAATGAGAATGTCACATTCTTCCACCTGCTTTGCAAATAGGTTGAAGTCTGAAAGCTCACTTGTCTTGTTATGCGGACCACATTCTTCGAAAGGAAAAATATATATATTATAAACGATGGTTCAATAATCACTCAGTACACGCTTGCTAAATGAATAATATGAAATTGTGCACACACGTGCGCGTGCACACACACACTGTATTTAGTGTAATCAAATTTGGCCCCTTATGAGCTGTATGGACAAGCTACTTAGCGTTCCTCACCTGTAATAATAGTACTAATGACAATCGCAGTGGCTAACACATTAATCTCTATGAGGATGAGCCACAGTACAGTTCATTTAAATCTCACGAGGTGGGTTTATTACTCATCTGTGTTTCTTCAGATAAGGAGGCTGAAACAAGAAAAGGCTGAATAATTTGCCCAATGTCTCACAGCTGGTAAGGAGTAGATTTGACAGTCCGGCTCCTTAGAATACAAATGGGAACAGTAACACCCACCTTTTGTGATTTTTCAAGGAACTAGAGATACACGTGTCAAGCAGACAACACACAGTATGTTTCAGAAAATAAGAGATATTGATCCTTCCCTGTGTGCTGGGCCCTGTGAGATGTTAGTCACATCCACGAAGAGGCCATGGTCCCTGCCCTCTGGGTAAGCAGGGTCACAGGACTACACTAAGTCTGAGTTCAGCCAAGACAGCCTACTGGTAACTTTCCTTCAGTATTGTCTTCCTAATGCCTGGCACAGTGACTGGGAGTGACTGGAAGGAAGGGAGAGAGGGAGGGAGCAGAATTAAAAATGCATAAATAAGACCAGGTTTAAGACTCGATGAGGCAGGTAGGAGAGATACTCTTATTTCCCTATTAGCATGTGAGAGAAACTGAGGTTCAGGAACTCACGAGGTCCCACAGCAGCAAGGGAACAGCGCTCTGGACTCACTCTTCCCTCATGCTCCACTGTGTTCCTCACCCCTCCAGCGCCCTCCAGTCCCTAGATGGCAGCCGCAGGTTGGCGAAGGGCGATCGTTTGGGGAAGGTGTTAGGTGAACGGATGGTTATGAACAGATAAACAGGGCCTACCGCCTAGGCTTTCCATGAGCCCACTTTCTTCCTGGTCTCTCTTCCACTTGGCACAAATAGCTTTCCTCTAGGTCAGAGCGTTCAGTGCTGTTTTCCAAGGTTCTGCAGTTATTTTTAGCCGGTGTTTCAGTGCATACCTGGGACAGGTGAGGCACGAGAAGGAATGTGGGTGTGGGTGACCCTTCAGCTTCTAGTGCCAGGGTCTGGGTCTCTTGTCATTCCAGCCAGAGGCGTGACTCACACCCTGATTTATTATCAGCCCTGAGTCTAGATTTCACCTTAAGAACTATGTGGATTAAAAATTCTTGTAGATTCTCTAATTCTGTGCTCAAGTCTTGGGGGCATACACACTTGACATTATTTTGTTACCTGCTTTTGATAAGTTGGACACCTTCATTTTCTGTAACCAATACCACAGCCCGTGGTTCTTTCTGGTCTCACTTCCCAAGGCTTCGAGGGACCTGCGATACAGAGTCTCTGATTTAGATTTTTTGATCTACCTGCATATAGAAAGCTACCCACAAAACACTCTGGCTGTAAGCCAGATGTCTTTATGGAGTCAGCCAAGTCCTAGGATATTCATCACATTTTTGAGGGACTGAGAAAGAATAATCATAATCTAGTTGAGTCTAGACCCTTCCTGACAACTACTAGAATCCCCTGACAGTGCCCTTAAACTCCAGAGTGCCTGGGATTCTGGGCTGGCTCTAAGCCTGGAAGAGCCTATGCAGCTGAAACCCCATCACTGGGATCCTAGGACCCCTTCATAAGGTAGGTATTTTCCTCATCTCACTTTACCTCTGTTCAGAGGAAGTAACACCAGGCTAGCTGGTATCATGAAGCCATGATGCAATGAACACTAGACAAGGTGTCTTCGTGATTCAGGTGAGAAGTAAGGGAGAATTTTTTCTGGGCCAGCACTACTAATGACCATTGCAAGACACTCCCTTTATTAAGTCATAAAGTTAGGTGTGGGAATTACACCTGTGACAATTGGGACACTGACGGCAGAGATGAACTTTACATTTCACTTAAGAGAATGTCATTTCTTTAAATGAAATCACATTTCACTTAAAATGTCATTTTAAATTTCTGTGCCTCTACCCATCCTATCATTTCTGAAGACCCACCTCCTCTTTTCTACTTTCTTTGCAATTAGCTCTACCACTTGCATTCCACAACACCATCTTAAACTCCCAAAATGTAGCAGTCCAGAAAGACGGTTTGCACTGGGTTGAACTGAAAATTCAGGTCTACGTGGAATCCCAGAATGTGACCTCATTTGGAAATAGGGTCTTTATGGATATCATGAGTTACGATGAGATCATACTGGATTGGGGCGCCCTAAAACCAATGACTGTATCCACCCCAGACACACTCTCTTCTTACAAAATTACTACACTCAACAAAAATGATTAGGCACTGGCGGAGAATACAGCTCAGTGGTAGAGTACATGCTCTGCATGTACAAGGGCCTGGGTTCAATCCCCAGTACCTCCATTAAAAATAAATAAATAAACCTAATTACCCTCCCCCCCAAAAAAACTTAAAAAAAAATTAGGCATCTTCTAGGTGTAAAAGCCCTCAGAGCACAAGGCTGTTCATGACAGCGAAGCTGAAAGTTGATTTCCATCAACTCTCCCTCATCCCACCCAGTCCCTACAGTGCCAGATGCCGACTTCTCCCCCGGGAGCTGACGGCCCAGCTTTATAGCTCCTGAATTACATCACCCAACAGATGGGGACAAAAGAAAGGACATACCGTCCAACAGGCACCAATGACAAGTGGGTCTCGGAATTACCCCCTCTCTGACGCTTCCTGATCTTCCTCTAGTTACCTGGGGATAAGAGTCCATATAAGAAACCAGTCTTTCCCTCTAACCACCTGATTGATCCAAGAAGCCAAGGAAGTGAATCTACTCAGGATCTAAGAGACTCTGCAGTCTACTCACAGATTTTGCTCCATCCCCAAGAAAAACACAACTTCCTTTAAGCAGGACTTCCACCTTCTAGTTCCTTTGCACATTTTTTTTAAAAATTATAACATTTACCTTAAATTAAGGACAACCAATGACTTTGCCATGAAACCAGCATTGTCAGTTTCACTTTTTTTTCTTTTTTTTGCAGGGAGAGGCAATTAGGTTTATTTAGTTGTTTGTTTTTTCAGGGGAGTACTGGGGACTGAACGGGGACCTTGTGCGTGCTGAGCGTGCACTCTACCGCTGAGCTACACCCTCCCCACACCTGTCAGCTTCTTGCCTATTAGGAAGATCTTAGTTAAATCTGTAAAGTCTTTCACCGAAAAAGGTCCTCAAGGAGTCTGAATCTTTTAAAAATAATAAATTTATTATTTCCCATTAGGTCTCATGAAACACAAGCTGAGGCTGCTTATGTATCACTATTTTACAGATGTAAAAGCTCCTTTACTTGTACAATTACAGGCCAAGTGCTTCATCAACCCCATCCTTGACTTGCAGCTGAAAAAAGCAAAGGTCTGTGTGACGTGTCAGAGCAGCACACCTGACTCATGTCAGGAGCAAGGAACCAAAGTCGAGAACAGTCACGGTCTTGACGTCAGCGCTGCAGCAACGATGCTCTCACACACAGAAAGGGGACGAGCCCTGGGTGAGCTGAGCAGATTCTGGATACAATTCTGTTGGATTTCAGCCTGAGGAACTCGGCTGGAAGGGGTCCCATTCTCTCCTCCAACTCTCTTCACAGGACAGAAAGCAGAAATCAAGTCTTTACAAAAGAAATTAACGGCCTTTCCGCTTCTTCATTTTCCCTCCAGCCACCTTGTTCCTGACACCGATGGCACCCTCCGTATCGTCATTGTCCCCGGCATCCTCCCGCGTGCGTTTCTTCTTTTCCCCATGCTCCCGTAACTCCTGCAAGAAAACAGGATGGGACTGAAAATGAATGACTGTCACAACCTGGTCTCCTCTCCTTAAAATCAAATGCTGAGTAACTCCCTACCTCATGTCAGCAAAGGAATATGACCAAAATCCCAATGTACAAAAATGTTAATCTTATTAGTAATCAGACATGAAAATTAAACAATAAGCTACTATTTTCAGACGGCAGACCAGCAAAGATTTGAGAGAACGGTAACATCCAGTAGTCAAGCTGTGGGGACATTCATATATACGGTCACTCACAGTGTAAACTGCTATAGCTTTTCCAGGGGGCAATCTGGCATCCTGTATGAATTTGAATTTTAACTGTAAGCTCCTCCACCTAACAACTCAATTCTGCTTCTAGGAGTTTACTCTAAGGAAACAAGACAAGTGTGCAAAGCTGTACATACAAGGATGCTCAACACAGGACTAGTTAAAATACAAAAAATTGGAAAAAGCATAAATACACATCAGTGTCAATCATGTTATGTGCTCGTAACAAAATTCTGTGTAGCCATTAAGAAGTGAGCACATGAGGATTCTAAGATGCCAGCATCGAAGATAACAGGGTTTCCAAACCTGCAAGTGATGCTGTTTTTAAAAATCTGAACTCACTCTCCTCAGACCAACAATTTTCAAAAAATTGGAAAGCAATAAAATATACCTAATGCAAAGTCTAGAAGTCATAATTTGATTTCCCTTGATGATTCAGAAGGAACTTTCAATGACTCTAAGAAATGACTCCTGCCTCGGGTGTTTAGGAAAGTAAGATAATTAAATCGAATCTGTGCCAAGAGACAGCCTAGATGAAGCACTGTGAATAAGGTTAAAATGTGGAGGGAAAAAAAAGCGATCACGTGAATTGATATTTGTTGAAAAAGAAAAACAATATACGTTAAAAGTCTAATTATGGCTAAAGAAAGAAAAATAATTAACTGTTACCAACTGTTTTCTATGGGGGGAGTGGTTTATGTGTTTCATTTACTATTTTCATCTTTTCTCTATTTTCTAAAAATGTTTCCCAATGCACATGTAATATTTTTATAAACAAAAATACCAAACAAAGAATTCCACGTGGGCAGAAAAAAAAGACAAATCCACACTTTAGCTTCTCAGAAAGAGCCCCGTGGGCAGTGAAGCGTCTGGCAAGCACTGCAGGGAGCCGGCAGCAGTGCAGGGCGCTCCTGCAGAACTTCTCACCTCTACTCCGACTGCGATAGCTACTGCTGGCAACTGTGCCATTTATATCAGCTTGTCTGTGCTCATAAAACCTTGCAACGCAAGTATTATCCCCAAGTTACAGGTGAGGAACCGATTCTGAGAGATCAGACACTCTGTCCAAGCTCACAGTTCATAGCCGCATCTTCTGATCTCAAGTCCAAAGGGCTTCTTGGCACACGTGAAACATGAACGGTGGCTGGGAACGTGACCACTGTGGTCAGACTGAGTCCAAACCTGATTCAACCATTTAGTTGTAGGGTCGAAAGCAAACTGCCTAGAATCTCTACGCTTTAGTACACTTACCTCACATTTAGAATAAAATAACAGTTTATTAGGAGAATTAACACGATAAAGTGTCTTGCACGTGGTTGGTACCATTTGCCTAGAAGCTAGAGAGGAAAGGCGATGCGTACCATTCGGGCAAACCTTTGGGCTTCAGTCACACGTTCCGTCAGCATCATAACCTCGTCATCCTGAGTTGGGAAAACAGGCAGTTTCTTCCCAATCAAGTGTTCTATGCGCTGGAAAAGCTCCACATCGTATCTGAGGAAGGAAAGCTGGCATGGCTCCGGCCGGCAGGGCACACACACCTATCTACTCCAAGCCTGACGCGACAGGAGCCACAGCTTTAAACAGTACCCATCTATGATTCCTTTTCAGAGTACTGTTAAAGAGCAACCTCCTGCGCACAGCCCAGCAGAAAAGCAACCCATGTATCCCTTACTCCCAGGAAAGCCCTGGGCACATAACAATTTGTTCCTTTAAAAAACAAAATCATAATAGTTATTCTATTACTTTGAGTTGAGGGAAAGGTCACTGCTCTTTGGCTCGAGCAGGTGAAATAACAGGGTTTTCCTGTGTGCTTCTACATGCCAACTACTTCACTCCACACCCACGGGACAGTACATGCTTCTGTGTATGTCTGTTCAGTCTTCACTAAAACCCTGCTAGGCAGGCATTATTATTTGTTTCACAAACGATGCACACAGGATGAGGGGAGGTAAGTGACTGTTCTAGTAAGTGGTGAAGCCAGGTTCCAAGTCAGACTGCTCCGAAGTTCCGCTCTGTTCCCTACATTGCTTTGCCCTAACGTCCAGTCACTTACTGGGTGACAAAGGTGATGGCCTTCCCAGAGCGCCCAGCCCGAGCTGTTCGACCTACTCGATGGATGTAATCCTGGAACAAAAAGGGTAAGTAAACTTGAGGTAGATGGAATATAAATTAAAAACCATGCATGCGAAGTCTTACCACAAGTCTTGGAAAGGAAACAGATTTGTGCTGGAAAAAGGAGAAACGGACAGGGCGATTTGTTGAGGTAAATCTACTTCACTTTTTTATTCTCCTCACGGCACAGAATTGATGACCGCTTTTCTTTTCTTTCATAGAAAACAAACCTACAAAGCACATCTACGTGGTTACAGACAGATGGTGTAAAGGAAGGCAGCACTGGGCCTAAGGCAGGCCTGGGTCACCGCTCTGCGCCCACCGTCTCCCAGCTGCACAACTGTCTGCAGGTCACATGACCTCTCTCAACCTTGGTTTCTCTCTGTAAAACGGGGTACAAACACACGCCCAAACTCACAGAGTTAGTGTGAAAATCAGGAGAGACAGCACCTTGTCCACAGGAGTTTAACACAGCCAAGAGACACCAGCTGCTCTCAGGGGCAGGGAAATGGGGCTGTCCTTCCCAGGGGCATTTGGGAAGTCTGAAAACGTACTGGGTTGTCACAATGTCACCCGTGCACAGAGGCCAGTAATGCTGCTAAGCATCCTACAATGCAAAGGACAGCCCCACAACAAAGGATTCCCGGCCTGAGGTGTTAACGGTGCTGGGGCTGAGAAACCCTGGGCTGCATTGAGGGCTGCACGCCGCCACTTCTCATCAACTAGACTGACAGAGGTCAGCATGTGGTGCGTCTGCTCCTCCAACTGTGAGCGTCCGACACCCCTCCCCCGCTCCTTCATTCACATTCACTGACATCATGTCCTCAGGCACGTACAAGATGATGAGAATGAACAAATCAAGATCTTTCCCAATTTTTGATACTTAACTAATCAAGGACTAACCCCCCCTGAAAAAAAACCCCAATATTGTAACTAAGGAAACATAGAAAACATTCCATTAAGGAATACATTTTGGATACAATGAAATACTATTCAGCCATTAAAAAAAAAAGAATGAAATCTTCCCACTCATGACAGCATTAGTGGACCTTGAGGGTGTGAGGCTAAGTGAAGTAAGTCAAAGATAAATACCAAGATCTCACCTATACGTGGAATCCACAACGAGAACAACTGAGCTCAGACTCAGATATAGAGAACAGCTCTGGTGGTTGCCAGGTGCAGGGATGAGAGTATGAGAGTGTATGAGGGAGAGAGAGAGAGTGTGTGTGTGTGTATGTGTGTGTGCACGCGTGCGTATGTGTGAGAGAAATGGGTGGAGGAGGTCAAAAGGTACAAATTTCAGTTACAAAATTAGTAGGTCATGGGGGTGTAACATACAACATAGTGACTGTAGTTAATAATACTGTACTGCATATTTGAAAGTTGCTAAGAGAAATAGATCTTAGAAGTTCTCATCACAAGAAAAAAAAAATGTTTCTAACTATATATGGTGATGGCTGTTAACTAGACTTACTGCGACCATTTCACAGTATACACAAATACTGAATCATTACATTTTAAACCTGAAACTAATATAATGTTACAGGCCAATTATATTTCAATTGAAAAAAGGAAGGAAGGAAAAGAAAGGAAGAAAGACAGACCAGAAATACACGCTGGGGCTAGGAGGTCAGGTCAGCGTTGGACTCACCTTGGAATGAGTGGGAATGTCAAAGTTCACAACCACATCCACATGAGGTATGTCCAAACCCCGGCTTGCCACATCAGTTGCTAGAAGAATGGAACGAGCCTTTGCCTTAAACTTATTAAGGGAGCCTAGGCGCTTGCTCTGAGACGATGAAAAAGAAGAAACGAAAAGAATTTTAATCTTGAAAAACTAAGAAATCTTGGAATCCAAGACACACACACTAGGCACACTAAATACAAAAACCAAGACAGAAATTTTTAAAAGGATGTTTCTCCCTAAGTCTGAACTGGGCTTCACAGGTTAAAAGGAAACATGGAAGCAACAACAACAACAAAGATTTAAGACTAAAGCTAGAAAACAGCAACATGAAACAGAGATAATTTAACACGACAGAAAATTAATTGAGAAATAATTCATTCAATGCCTTTAGAGACCAAGGAATCACTATTCCCTGAATAAACTAACTCAGCAGCTTCCATACCAGACAACTACCTGTGGACAGTTCTAATCTGAGCCTCCTGCTATCCTGAAAGGAGGAAGCAGCATAAAATCAGAACAACTATGGGAAGATGCATTAATGTCAGGTGATGCTACTGCAGAAATCTCCTGCTATAAGGTTATTTTTCTCACGCCCCCAGTTCACCACCGGCAATGCTAAAGAAGAGTTACCTGACTCATCTGTCCATGGAGGGGGATGGCAGTGAACCCAAGATTCCGGAGTAGCAACGCTGTCCTCTGAGTGTTGTTACAGGTGCTGCAGAATATCATAAAGGAGTTTCCAGCCAGTTCATTTAGAATATAAACCAGGTACGTATCCTAAGTCAGAAAGCCAAAACAATACATGTAATCAAACATGGGGGAAGGGTGGAGTCCTGGGCATACAAATTAGGTAAGAGACTAAGCCTACAGTTGCTTCTCACTTATCCAGACCCCCAGCTGCCAGCTTCACCCTCCTTAACCAGCACTGTCATCCCTGCAAACCGTAGGTCTCACATATGGCCTGAAGCCAAATGCAAGGAGATCTGTACTCAGCAGATACAAAAAAACCTTACATCAAAGCACAAAACTAGGGTACCTTGCCCAGAAAAAAGCCACACAATAAGCAGACAAAAGAAAAGCCGCCCCAAGGATGGGGTTAGGAAGGAATTATATCATAATTTCATTACTGTGGTTTGATATGTTGTGAATCCCCGGAATGTTTGACTTTATCAATGATAAATGTAAGAACAGTCCACATACTAAAACAAACAGAACGGGCTCCAATCTGTAGCACAGCTCTTAATCAAGGGTTGACACATTTTCAGATACTTTGGTTAAGAAGGAGAGGGAGAGGCAGAGACTCTGGAATGATCAGCGTGAGCACTTCACCTTGAATTTAGAAGGAATAAAAAGGTAATACTGCTGTAGCTTCTCAACCGTCTGGTATTTAGAGGAAACGGCACATTTCACAGGATTCTTCAGCGCTGCTCGCTGGAGTTTCTGCACCTGAAGAGAGAAAACCTAGAATAGTACACTGATTCCTAAATGTTCTATTTTTATTATTGTTACTATTACTGTTTCTACTTATCAATTCTTATAAAGAAAAAAAGGGAAGCCCTAGAAAATCTCACCTTCTTGGTCATGGTAGCAGAGAAGAGAAACGTTTTCCGATCGCGGGGAATCACTTTGAGGATCTTGTCAACCTAAGGCACCAAGAGCACAGGGTACCAATAAAACATTAAGACTGGACAACCGCAAAGGCTTTGTGCAGGAGATTGAGAGTAACAAACGAAATACATCTCTGTGGGGACTTGGGGACTCAAAACTTTGATTCAGTTCAGCTAAAATATACTGGTATTTACTATTTGATACCATCTCAGATGCTATCAAAAAGATAATGCCGTCAGAGGAAGGAACAGTTTAAATCAGCAGAGCAGAGCGAACTTAAGAGAAAGTCAAGAATAAGCATTAATCAACTATGATGAGTGAGTCATCGAAGAAAGTAAAGACATTTTAAGGGGACTGGAAGAGAAAATCTGTTTTGATATTTCTCATCTCTGGAATCAGAGTCAGACTCTACTCTAAAGAGGATGCTGAGGACCTGACAGTGCAAAGGGCATCAAGCATGGGAAAAGCAGCAGAGATGTCACATTAAAAAAAAAAAAAAAAAAAGACAACGGTTAAGTGCTCCGCACAGGCAGATGTGCCGTGAACCCGGTTCTGAAACAGGACATTTGAGATGCCCCAAGAGGAGGAAAGACAGCGAGAGCTCACCTCTGTCTCAAAGTCCATATTCAGTATTCGGTCTGCTTCGTCCATGACCAAGTACTTGAGGGCTCTTAAATTGAAACCTTTTGTATTTTCCAAGTGGTCGATCAGGCGACCAGGAGTTGCTACCAAGAAACGTTTAGGAGAGAGGACAATGTTTAAAAAAAAGGACAGAAAGAAAGTTACCACCCTCTCCTAATTAGAATTTCAGAAATTAAAACAAATCAAACAGGGTTATAAAAATCCTTTCTGTGAACTCATTCCACACAAATAAGTCGCACCCAGCATCGGCAGGTGTCCTCCAATTCATCACCCCCGGGGTCTTTTACCGTCGTCAGTTACTCACCTATTACTACATGCGGTTTTTTCGCCAGGGCTAGAGATTGGGACATTGAATCAATTCCACCTACAATCACAGCTACAGAAATAAAAAGAACATTGAAAAGAGATCCTTAATTTTTCCATAGTTCACTGAACATCTTTTAAAGCCAATGCCAGATTTCTACTTTAATTTTTCTTCCCTTACAATTATGACTCTCCCCAAAGCTAAAATACCAAATCAGGTCTTTAGGTCAATGAACTCGTGTTAATATCACTCCCTTCACCCTCATTCTCAATCTGTGAAGAAACTCTGAAAATTCCTTTCCTCTCAGACACTTACCAGTCTGCACCCCAATGGAAGACCCCAGGGCTTCAAACTGCTCTGAGATCTGAAAGGCCAGCTCCCGAGTCGGGGTGAGAACTAAGGCAAACAAACGCTGGGGCGTCTCCAGCAGCGCATTCAGAATGGGCAAAGCAAAGGCCCCTGTCTTCCCAGAGCCAGTTTCCGCCAGCCCAATGATATCACGACCTAGAAGACAAAGAAAACAACTAATAGCAAAAAAAAAATGCTCCCTGTGTCATTTCCACATTATTCCACAATGACTCAATGGTGGGCACAAAGTAGACCATGAATAAATAAAATGAATTACTGAGGGAGAGGAAGATTAACTAGACAGAAAACATGGTCTCTGCCCTAAATAAGTTCAAAATCCAGTGGTGAAATACACAAGTATGTTGTAATACGACAAAAGTTTTAACACAGGTCCCCCGCAAGGTACAGTGAGAACACAAAGGAGGGAGTAACTTACTGCCCAGAGGAGTCAGGGGAGGGTAACAGAGGTGATGAGTGAATTAAATCTGGAACTAAGCAAAGAAGGCAAGGAAAGACAGTCTTGTATAAGGAAAGAGGATGGAGGCCTTGAAGAACGTAGCATGAGTAGGGAGACTGAGAAGTACAATGTGGCTGGAACACAGAAGTCAAAGGGGAAAAAAAGGAGAATGAGGAGAGTCAGAGCCTCGCTAAGGAGTTTGGATGCCTTCCTACAAGAGAGAGGAACTGAAGGATTTTAAGCAGAGATTATCATGACCAGTGTTACTCTTTAGGAAGATAAACTCCAGGCCTGATGGCATAAGGAGGAGCCAAGGAGCTTCAGAGCACACCGTTTACACTGCTCTTTCGGAGGGAAGATGCCAGAAGTAATTCCTTAACAGTGGGTCCCCACGCCAAGCAGGCCATTAACTGAGAAGATCTGGAAATTAATTCCCAAGCCAAGACATGGCCTCCAGGCTGGCAGCTGCCCACAAGGTAGCCGAGGGCTAGGACAGCACCCGGCGGGAAGGCTTCCTGTTGACTAATGACCTCCACAGTGACGCTCACGTTGTTGCCTGACTGCAGGACTGCCGAGGCTTCCTCACCCAGAGGTTAACCCTACAGTAAACGCCCTTTCCCAGATGTAGCCTGATTTGTGTGAAACTGTTCTCTCATCATTTTCAACCCTCTCCTGGGTCTCCACGTCTCCTCCCTGTCATCCCTTGACCTCATCTGACAACCTTACCCTTTTTCACAGTTTCAGCAACAAACTCTTTGGATCTGGTGTCTATATCCAGCTCTGGCATCTTCATCAAGCTCGAATCCCTTTGTTCCAACTGTGTTGGTCTACTCTGATATTTGAAATTATTTCCAGCTGAACTAACCTTTCCTAAAATTATTTTTCCCTCCTGAGTTTCCTTTTTACATCAGTGGTACACCAGTAACATGTCCTAAAAAGAGGCTAGAAACCCTGCAGTCATCTCATGCTTCCCCACCCCTTGCCTTCCTCTTAACAAACTGGGTGTAACTTTATGATTCTTTTTCTATCATTTTCTCTTTTTCATTCTCACTACCACTACCCTACCCATTATTTATTGCCAAAATTATTGCAATGATTTCCTAAATGATCTCCTAGTCCCCCGTCTCTAAACTTACACAGCTATGAGATTAATCGTCCATGAATACAACTCTAAGAATTTCATTCTCCTGCTAAAACAATCTTCCATAAGCACTCCACTGTATGGAACAAAGGCCGAATTCCTTTACCCAGCATTCGAGTCCTGTACAATCTGGCCCCATTCGCGTTGCTAATCTTTTCTAGCCTCTCTTTTAAGAACTCCACAGGTCTCCACACACACCCAGGCTTTCCAGCCTCCTTGGCCTTTCTTCATGCTGTTCCCTATGCCTAGAAAGTCCTCCCCTCCCATCACATCTGAATGTCTAAATCCTATTCGGTCTCCAAGGTTCATTTTAAATATTCCTAGCCAAAAAGTAAAATGAAATAAATTTCTCCATTCCATTCCAATTAGAAGTACTCTATTCTGCTCTCTCAGAAGACTTCAAATGTAACTTTATGTCTCTGACCACCTTCGAATAAATTTACTATAATAATCTTACTAGACTGTAAGCTGTTGGAGAGGGCAGAATCTTACCTCTCAGTGCCTTACAGTTATATCAAATACTCAGTACCTATTTATGGAAGCAAATGGAATTTCACAGAGTAAGTCTAATTCCTTTTTCACATGACAGCTCTTCAAATCACTAAAGCCAATTATCATATTCCACCCCTTAACCCTCCTCTTCTCCAAACCAAATGCACTCAGTTCCTAACCCGGGACTTGTGGAAGAGGAATTCAGGGTAAGGAGTCAGGCTGGGTTTTTTTTTTGTTTGTCTTGAGGGGGGGGGGTTCCCCAATGTTTTTAAAGGAATCAAGTTTTATATATAGATATATTTACACATTTTATGGGAAAAAATAATTTTATTTGACTCTCAAAGGGATGAGGGACCCCCAAAATGTCACCCTCTTCTTATAGTAATGTAGCTAAGATTACCTTCACTTTCTCTGAAGATCTTAATAAATTCCAGGTAACTAACACTGCTGGGTCTCTGTTACCACCCACTCTAATCCTAGAAAGTGGGCTTTGGGAATCTTAAGAACAAGGTTTTACCTCGACTCCTATGAAAGTCCATCCCACTAGTCATCAACCAACAGGCTAACCACTCTTCTGCAAATGTGATACATCTGTCCCACTGTGAAAAAGCTCAACTCCTCTAGATACTAACATGCCTTCCAGATACCCTTACATAAATCTGCACTTACTGATTCATAATTTCTAACAAGTTTCCTATTAGTACACTTTAATCCAGTGCTTCCTTAAAGTTGGCATCTGCTGCAGACAACAAACCCCCTTACAGGAAGCTCAGGAAAACTGGAGGATTATTTTCCAAAAGACAGTAAGCCACAAACTTCACGAATATCTTTCACGAACATATTTTTATTTCGCTTGACCTATGTGAGCAATAGCACTCAAAAAGTAGTAAGTACTTAATTGAGTATGTGCAACTTTATACTGAATCTGTACCAGATCGCATATTTAATTTCAACCTACCTTGTAAGGCCAAAGGAATAGCTTCAATCTGGATCTTGGTGGGCTTTGTCCATCCCAGCTGGTCACAGGCTTCACACAACACATCTGTCACACCCTTAGAATTTGGAAAAATGCACTTTAACAAAGAACAATACACAAAAACCGCCTGCCTCATAAGTACACGACTGTCAGAGCCGCCTTGCAGGAGACATGCACATCCCTCTTTGATTCACAAGGTATTTAACGTGAGGCTACTCAGTCTTCTCCTTTACTGTAAGTACTGAGACATCAAGACTTA
Organism: Vicugna pacos; assembly: GCF_048564905.1. Classification (NCBI taxonomy): domain Eukaryota; kingdom Metazoa; phylum Chordata; class Mammalia; order Artiodactyla; family Camelidae; genus Vicugna; species Vicugna pacos. The sequence continues at coordinate 14,560,710 of NC_133020.1, forward strand.
CCGATCCCTTTTCCACTCACCAGGGAAAAGCCAAGTTCTTTCCCTGCGTTACTTCATTTAATCCTCACAGTACTATGAGGTCCTTACAGTTATCCCCAATTTACAGATGTGGAAAGTAAGGGACAAAAACAACGCGCCTCTGGTCAGCGACTGTGTCGGAATTCAAACCCTATTCACCCGAACCCAAGTCCCAGATACACTAAAAGCCGATTCGCACCACATGCAACATTCTGGACAGACACAACGTTGCCTGCCACCTTGGTGGAGTTGAAAAGGGCAACCGGGGGCTCTCGCGGACCGGCAGCCCTTCCACGACCCAAACCCAGAGCTGAGGGTGCACGTCCGAAACCCGAGCTTCGGAAAGCCGGGGTGGCGGGGGAGCACCAGAGCTAGGCCCCGGCTGCCTCTGCACACCGGCAGCCGCGGTCGAAGGCAACCGGACTCTGCCCGCGCCTGGTCCATGCAGTACAAAGGCAGGCCAGCGTCATCCATTCTTACCAGGTCTTTAAATGTTTTCGTTTCCTCCTCCCCTACCGCCGTCTGGGCCGCTTCAGCCGGTGAACCGTGCTCCTCCAACGCCGCCATGCTGTCCGCGGGCTCCGGAAGTGGGTCGGCGGCGCGCGGAACGCTGGGAAATGTAGTTTTTTAAAATTCTTCCCCAGTCTGCGGGTTGTGCGCGCCCCCCTGCGGGCTTGCCGAGATTTGCATCAGCCTGCATCGTGGAAAAGCAGTGAAAAGTTAGTGATGGAGATAGGTGTTTGGATTTGTGGAACTGAGACGAGTGCAAAAGGGCCCGATGACCAGGGCCTCCTGTCTGCCCTTTCGGTCTCTTTTAAAAAGCTTTCCCCACCTCTCACAACTGCTATGTTTCTCGCTCTTCTGACCATAGAATTTTGAACATGTTCCTATCACAGTACTATTTATTTATTATAATTATTATTTCATTCCTTTATTCAATAATATTTGTTGAGAGCCTATCATAGGGCTATGCTAAGTGCCTAGTGAACAGGACAGCAAACCTTGCCCTCGTGAGAAGACAGATAGTAAGTGATCCCAGATCATTTCACTCTGTGGAAAGTGCAATGATGTAACAAAGGGAAATCAAAATGATGGCCAGCAACCTGGGAAAGTGGTTTGTGGGGATAACAGCAAGACCGGGGAAGGCATCTCTGAAGTCGTGATGTTTAAGCTGAGACCTCACTAGTAAGCAGAATAAAAGTTCCTTCAAGAGCCCAGGGGATAATTATTTCAGACTGAGGGAACAGCAAGCACAAAGGCCCTGAGGCAGTGTAGCCGGTGAGGCTGTTCTGGATGGCAGTCTGCCACTACTGAGGCCAGTTGAGCATCTTGCATGCTCTGTGCCCAGCAAGCACACGCCTGTGGCCCAGGATGCAGGTTCTGCTGTGGTGCCAGGGTGTCCAATGCAGTGTTATTCTGGAGGTGGGGAGATGGAGACAACCTGGTGTCCACCACTGGGGGAGTGGCTAATTAAAATATGTGCGTGGTGTGGACAAGCATGCCCATGACCATATGGCTAGGTCTCAAAAACCTGGTGCTGAATGAGAAAAGCATAAAATACATCATCACGTACCTTTGAAATATATACCCACAATGTAAAATGATTATAAATCAATAAAAAATGTTAAAAAAAAAGAAATATATGCCCACAAGATACCACTTTCTGCTGGAACACATACAAACAGAAAGATCCGCTTTAGACATTTTAGAATGGTTGCCTGCAGGGGAAGAAGAATTGGGAAAAAACTGGGAATTGGGGATCTGGGGATAAAAGATAATATATACATAGTGGGGGAAGGTATAGCTCATGCTTAGCATGCACGAGGTCCTGGGTTCAATCACCAGTACCTCTGCTAAACATAAATAAATAGAAAAATCTTTTTTTTTAAAGTTTTTTTTTTAAGTGCTGGGAGAAGGTGAAGACTCGATGGGAAAGTTCAGAGAAGCAGAGCGAAGAGGCCTGGAAAGGAGACCCAGATGGAAACAATTGGGAGGACTTTAAAACTGTATATAATAGAGGGTTTAAAGTTAGCCCAGTTTTGTTAAAATGTGTTACAGGAAAGAAAACAAAAATCACACGTAAGATTTCTGGGGCTTTGAGGCTGCTCTAAAGGGAAACTGATTTAAACCACCCAACTGCTATTGTAATACCAAACTGTCCGTTCTGGCCAAGCAAAAAGCTCTTCTGTGTATTCTGGGATAATTCCAACATGGGCTCTTTTTTCAAACTTCCCCTGGTGCCAGCACCCAGCTCGGTGACAGGATTCACGTCAGTCCGACAGGGTGAGCACAGGCAGGTTCCCACCGAGGGGACTGTCTGCTTTTGACTACCCCTGCCAGGTCTGGAGTGGTTTGGATATTTACATTCTGGTGGTGGAAATAATAGAAGTCCATTCTAGTAACTGAACCGTGTCATATCCTGTACTTTCAGAACAATGAGGGAGTTTAAAGAGGAAATCCAAATAAACACTCAAAATGATGAGGTGGGGAAAGCAGGCCTGAAACAATACGCTGGCTCCAGAAGCAGAGGTCGAAGTGACTGACCCCACCTCCCTCCAAAAGGTTTTTTGGTTTTTGGTATTTGGTTTTAATTTTTTAATTGAGGTATAGTTGATTTACAGTGTTGTGTTAGTTTCAGGTGTATAGCAGAGTGATTCAGTGATGCACATATACATTCTTTTTCAGATTCTTTTCCATTATAGGCTATTACAAGATATTGAATATAGTTCCCTGTGCTAGACAGTAGGTCCTTGTTGTGTATCTATGTTATATGTAGTAGTGTGCATCTGTTAGTCCCAAACTCCTAATTTATCCCTCTCCCTCTGAAAGGTTTTCACAGGAATTCATGGGCCCCTTACTCCAAATACACACAAAAATATATATTAAAAATTACAGTGTATGACTGCATCTGTATAAAGATAAATGTATTAGGCAGGGAGGGTCTAGCTCAGTGGTAGAGCACATGCTTAGCATGCACAAGGTACTGGGTTTAATCAATCCCCAGTACCTCCATTTAAGAAAGAAAGAAACACTGGAATTTGACACAACATTGTAAAATGATTATAAATCAATAAAAAATGTTAAAAAAAAAAGAGAAAGAAAGAGAGGAAGAAGGAAAGAAGGAACGAAGGAAAGAAAGAAAGAAAGAAAGAAAGAAAGAAAGAAAGAAAGAAAGAAAGAAAGAAAGAAAGAAAGAAAGAAAAAGAAAGGAAGGAAGGAAGGAAGGAAGAAAACCTAATTACTCACACCCTTAAAAAAAGGGGGAAAATTTATTTGTATTATCAATTAAAATATTTTCTTTGACTTAAAAGTTTATCTTTTTCTTTGGATTCTAAAAGAAATTAAACCTTTTTTGTGGGCCTCTAAAAGTAGGGTGGCATGGGTGAGGGAGGGCGTGAGGACCACAGTGAAGCCTACAACAGGCCAGGGACACGGGCTTCTGTTGGGTGACAGCATGTGAGGGTAGGGGTATCTCCTGGACCAAAAGTAAAATGAGCTCAACTTAGGGACAAGTGTTCCATGGAACCGAGTCAAAGAAGAATTAGCTCTTAATCAGTGTCTGCTCACGATGCTCCCAGAAGCTGCATACGTGGCAAGCTATTCTGAAGAAAGCTCACTCTAACTGCTCCATCTTCATCATGAAGGAAGCAATGCAAAATTTAACCCGTCAAAAAGTTATCTGTAACTTATGAATTCGGGTCTGTTATAAATGTGTATGTCCAAGTGGAGAAAGGACAAGGATGATGTAATCATGGAGGTGGGGGGAGAGAGAGAGGTGGGTAGTCTGCATGGAATCCAGAGAAAGGGAGAGTGGATCTACAAAATACTTCATTATCTAACCAATTTGTGTCTAGGGAAAAAAAGGTAACTAGTCCTGGTTATTTGTTGATTTCTTTCCTTTTGCCTTTAGTTTGGAAAGCTTTTTTAAAAAATACAGAAAATTTGTGTGATTTTTTTTTTTTATTCAACAAACATTCTCAAACACTATGGCAGATAGCAGGAGAGACATTAGGAACCAGAAGTAAACAAGAAATCTATGCTTCGGCCCTGGGGTCAGGGGGTGGGGGGTGTAGAGCCTGTTTTAAAAATAACAATAAATGAAGAAATCCTCACAATCAAATGAGACAGACCGACCCAAAAATTAATCACAAGTGGGATGCATGGTAAAAAGGACTAAAGCAAGATGCTGGAGCAGGTATAATAGGATGACCTCGCCTCTCTCTGTGAATCGACGTTTTCCCCATGGAAGGGACTTTTCAACTGAGACCTGGGAGACGAGCAGCACTTACTGGCCTTGTCGGGAGTAGGGAGAAAGAACCTTCCCGGTTAACCCTTACAGTGGAAAAAAAATCAAATGAAGCTTATAGAGATTATAAAACGGCATTTGAGGAGGAAGCCCGTGGCATAGTTGGGGACCTGAGTATTTAGGACCTTATAGGTCATGTAAAGGACCTGGAGATTTGGGACTTTACTCCAAGGTCAATGGGAAACCTTCGAGGGATTTCATCAGGGATGCTTTTGAAAACAGCACTCCACTGGCTGCAGTGAAGAACAGACTGGGGGAGGGAGAGGGAAGCAGGAAGGTCGGTTAGCAGTTGTTCAAGCAAAAGACGATGGTATTTGGGACCAGATGGGAGCACTGGGATTGGAGAGAACTGGATAAAGTTCAAGGGTATGTAGAGGTTAGAGAAATCCTCATGACTGATTTAAAACCGAGGCTGAAGGTCAAGGATGTGTCGATGATTCCTAGGTTTTTGGCTTGAGCAAGTAGAAACTTGGTGGAACCTTTACATAGCTGGAAAACAACGGGGGAGAGGCAATTACGTGGAAGGATAGAGGAGCAAGGGCGTGTTCAGAAGGTAATGGTTATTGTAGAAACAGAGACCTCACCCCAGCAGGCTGGCTTACCCCCATGTTATTACTGCCGCTGTGTTTTCCCTAGAATGGTAACAGGAGATGGAAATGTAATACACCCTTAAATTTTTCAGTTAGTTTAAGCCAAACTGTTCTGTCTCCTGTGCAGTTACACACCCCAAAGGGTGCCCCTTCCTTGGATAATTAGTTTTGAGTCTCAACTTGGCCTCATCTTCCAAGGAACATTAAGACATGAGTGTCTGGTTTTCTCCCCCACACTTGCTTGTTTCTCTCTCCATCTCTTCATCTCACCTCTTTCTTTCCTGCAGCCTCCACACCAGCAAGTCCTGTAGACGCGGCTCCTCACATTTACCTCAAGTCCCTCCACTTCTCCTGCCTCTCCATCACTGCCACCGTAGTCCAGAATGAGCTTTCTTATTGTCTGATTTCCCAGCTGACTCAGCACTGCGAGAGAAGTTGCCACATCCGTGCTACTGCCTAGCCCAGGATACGCCTTCAGCAAATCCTTGTTCAATGAATAAATGAGAATGGTTTGCAGACTAGTCTCCTCAGAGTGGGCCTGGCATGAATAAATCCCCAGAACCTATTTGTTTGCTAATTATATGAATCACAGGGAATTCCTGAATCTGGGCTGGGGTGGGGGGATGGTGAAGCTGACCTCGGACTGGGGCCATTTAAGAAGGTGGGCTGCAGCCAGCCCCTCCTCCAACGGGGGGCACCACCCACAGGCAGTGGCCAGGAGCACCTCAGTCTGGCAGTAAAGCCACCTTCTCTACCAAACCTGCCATTTGGCCCCTGAAACATTAGTCTGAACCCCTTGGTTCACTGTCATCCTTGGGACTTTAGAATAAGAGATTTTTTTAATGTCCAGTACCTGAAAAAATCTGATGTCTCAGGTTGAGAATTACGGTGAAGAGGTCAAAGATGTTCTGAGATGTAAATAAAATATGTAAGAAATGGGTTTAACCTGAAGTGAACAACAAGCAGGAAATTCAGATGTTCTGTTACAATCCTTACAAACCACAGAGGCACGAGTTCCAAGCTCACTTCATATTGTAGGGTGGGTAATGAAGGAAAGGCAGCTTTGACTCATTTCCTGATTTCCTGGTTGTTTCATATTCCTTTCATACAATGTTGGGTTTTTTTAATTGCGTACACAATTTTTTAGAAAACCAATCGTTACAAATGGAGGTGTTATGAAATTCCTTGGCAATCCAGGCGCCATTGCCACAATGAAATAATAAGCATAAAACACAGCATCTTGCAGCCATGCTTTCCAACAGAAGCACATGAATTGGCTCTGTCCTCCCTGAAAACTCCTTTCCTCTTGGCTTCCAAGACACCACAGACACCTGGTGTTTCTCCTGTCTTGCCAGTGAGCCCCCCTCACCCCCACCCGCTCCTCACTCTAGATGTCGGAGGACCAGGGCTGAGGCCAGACTGCTCTATTCGCCACCCATTCCCTTAGTGGTCACATCCAGTCTCACGGCTTGAAACACCTCCTATTTGCTAAGGATCCTCAAGTTTCTAGCTCTCCCTAGCTCCTTCCTGGAGCTCAGACTTGCACATTCAACTGTCTAACCATCCATCACTCCCGGATTTGTCAGGCAGCTCAAACTTGACATCCTAAAACTGAACTCCTGGGGCGGTATAGTGTGTGCTTAGCATGCACGAGATCCTGGGTTCAATCCCTGGTACCTCCATTAAAAAAACAAAAAAAAAACTGAATTCCTGTTTATACTCCTCCAAAACTCGAGTCTCCCAGTCCTCCTCATGGGAGGAAATAGCAGGGTCATCCTTCTAAATTACTCAGGCCAAAACTCTCTCTCTCTCCCCTCCCACAGCCAATCCATCAACAAGTCCTGCTGGTCCACCTTCATAATCTATCTGGAATCTGATTACTTTTCTCCAATCCGAGCTGCCAACAGCTGTCACCTGCATTACTGCAGTTACCTCTTAACTGGTCTTCCTGCCTCCTAAGTAGGCGTCTTGCCTCTACACATATCCCTTGACTGGGAATTCTCAGTATAGCAGCAAAGTGGACCTTTTAAAATATCAGTCTGATCAGATCACTGCTCTGCTCAAAACCTTCCAATGACTTCCCGTCTCACTCGGAGTAAAATCAAAGTCCTTACAACCGTCTGTGAAGCCCTACACACGCTGGCCCCAACGCCCCTCTGAACTCACCACCCACGGCACTCCCCTCCCCTGCTCCACTCCAGCCGCGCCCGGCTGCTTGCTGTTCCTCAAGCGCACTGGGCATGCGTCTGCCTCAGAGTCCTTGTCCTTTCTGTTGCCTGCTCGTGGCATGATACCCTCCTGACTCTCTCCCACACCAACTTCAGGTCTTCACTCAAATGTCACTTTGTCATCAAGGCCTTGCAACCCATGCCACTGCCTCCATCCCCTGCAACTCTCCCCTCTCCTTGCTTTGTTTTCCTTCACGGCACTTACCACCATACGGTAAGCTGAATAATGACCCCAAAGAGGTCCACATCCTAGTCCCCAGAATCTGTGAGAACGTTATGTTACATGGCAGAGGGGAATTCCATTACAGATGGCATTAAGGGTGCCAATTAGCTGACCTTAAAATAGGAAAAGTACCACGGGTCGTCCAGGTGGGCCCAATATAACCACAAGGGTCCTCAAAGTGGAAGGTCAGAGTGGTGCAAGGGGAAGGACTCAACTCATCACTGCAGGCTTTGAAGAGGGAATAGGAGGGTCGCAAGCTGAGGAATGCAGCCACCCCTAGTGGTGGAAAAGGCAAGAAAACGCATCCTTCCTGAGATACCCCAGATAGGATTATAGCCCCGTCAACTGCTTTATGTTAGCCCAGCAAGACCCACATCAGACTTCTGGCTGTAAGAAAGTGTGTGTTCTTTTAAGCCACTAAATTTGCAATAATCTGTTACAGCAGCAATCAGAAACATATACACACCACCTCACAAACCAGACATTTCTTTCTTTCTTTATGTCTGTGCTCCCCGTCAGCACTAGAGTACAAACTCCATGAGAGCCCAGATATTTGACTGTTTTTGTTCACTCCCCTAGCCTCAGTGCCTAGAAATATACCTCACAAATAGCAGGCACTTAATAAATGTTTTCTGGGGGGAGATAATAGCTCAGCGGTAGAGTGCATGCTTAGCATGCACAAGGTCCTGGGTTCAATCCCCAGTACCTCCATTTAAAAAAAAAAGTCTGATTAAAAAAATCAAATAAATATTTTGTTGCATGGATGAGTGTCTGTGTGTCTGGAGGAGTGTAGTGCATATGGGAGGGAGTGAGCTAAAGCAGCAGTTGTGATGGGGAAAGGTCACATGCTTGTGTGTAAAGGACGGCGTAAACTAAATTGAGCTTCTGGAAGAGGTTATGACCCTGGGCCAACATTGCTCCTCCCTGGTGAGGACAGAAGCAGCTCAGCAGCCTTCCACGTGTAAGGCAGCGGTGTGGGGACGGGTCCAATTTGACGGTAGTACACGAAGGAAAAACCTCTCTTAACAGCCCCTGCACATCGAGAGAAATGATGTCCCCCAGTCCTGTTCTGAGAGGTAAATGTGCGTTAGCAACTTCAAGACGAAGCTTAGAGAACTGGCCACCCTGGAGAGGTGGGACGGGTACCCCAGGGCCCTCGGAAGTCTTCTCCTCTTTGGATAACCTGCATTTAAAAGGAGGCCTCCCTGGGGAAGAAAGCTTTCAGAGGTTGAGAATTTCATCGTCAGCACCGGAGATTTATGATTCAGCTCTAAAACAGTGCTGAGCTAGGGCTGGGCCTGCATTTTTCACACCAGCTGCACAGGTTTAAGAGCCTATGGAGGTGAGACGTCAAGTTCAACATAGAGCTACCTTTCCTCTCTGCTCCTGTTTCTCACCATCGGAGGTCCTGCCAACAGTTTGTTTTGCTGGTGCGGGAGGGTCTGATCCTTCCCCCCAGGTCACTCAGAACCACGTGGCCGGTGGCTTCACGGAGGATATTCACTAGTGATGGCCCGACCCTGCCTCTGCCAGCTGCTGACCCTCTGCTTTCCATCTCCCCTGCATCCCAAGGCTCTCCCCACCCTCACCCTCGGACCTGTTCTTCCAGATTTGGCTTTTTTTGTAAAGTCCATAAACTACTTCATTATTTTTTCAGGAAAACCACAGGATTAAGTTCATCTTAGCCCTTCATAATATCACCCATCACAATCCACTACTAAACTATAACAAATGTCACAGGAACTCAGCCCTTCTCTGGGATGTGTACTCGAATTCAGAGTCAAGTTTTACATCAGGTTATGTTCCATCAGATTGGAATAGGAAGAAACCTGTGACTCATGTAAATGAATCAAGGATGTAATATAGCACGAATTTGAGCAGAAAGAACTTGGAATCGGGAAAACCGGTTTGACGCTTGTTGCAAATGTCAGAGAGTAAAAGCCTCCGTGGGTTATGGTAGCAGCGAAATGGATCAAAATGTACTGGAGAGACATTTAATAGGAAGGATAGACCTTGGCAAAGTTCTATCAGAGAAATACGGAAGGGGAAGATTTGGAGACAATGAGTTCCCAAGGTAGGCAACTAATGCAGCCTTGGACAGAAGGAGAAAGGTTGTGAAACTGGGCCAGTTTTGTAGAGGAGAAGCAGGACATGTTCAGCTTTAGATGTGCTGAGAAGCAATGCCCATATATCCATGAGGATGAAGATGCCTGTTCATTATCCATTCATTCCACAAATGTTACATCCCATCTCCTGGGGCAGGAGCTGGAGAGACACTGTAGGCAGGCTTAATGATATCTGAGATGCTGTTTCTGTCCTTCAGAGCCTTGGAGGAGGCACAAATATCTCTAATAAAAGGTGTCATGTGATAAGTCTGTGTAAGAGACACAAAGAGATTGCTCTTGAACCTCTAGATAAGTGCAAGTCTACACTGGGCTGGAATCAAAGCATAGCACTCCAGTGAGAGGGATCAGGGTGGGAAGAAACAACTCGGATTTTCATTTTTTGCACATGCTCCCTGTATCTGCTTTACTCAGTCAGTGATCTTCACCTTTGTTTTCATCTCATCTAATACTCAACAAGTCCAAACTGACTCAAGAGAATCCTTTAGCACTGGTTTCATTCACACCAACATCCAACCCAGGACTGGTGAAACACTGGGAATGGACTGAAGGATCAGAATATACGATGGAAGTGGGAGGGCTGGCAGCCTGGTCAGAAGTTTAGGAATAGAGGAGGAAGAAAATGGTCAAGGAAGCTAAACAGAGAGACATATAAGAAAGATGTCACAGAATCCAAGAAAGAAGAGTGTTTTAAGAACTGGGTAGTCAACAATGTCGAAACTACAGAGAAGTTAGAAAGAATGAAAATCCAACAATTGACAGTGTTTCCTACACAAAAGCTCAGGCAACAACGTTCAAAACAAATCATCCACAAAGGGTTATCATTTTGAATAGTTTTCTGACACTTAGAGCCATTGCTACCCAGACCTGTTTACTCAGCCACAAGCATCCAACACTGTAGTGCATAGCTACCACACTGAACTTGAGTACACGCCCCTAACAGGAAGAAAACTGACCAGCAGGTTCAGCGGCAGTTTCGATGGAACGACCCCAAGAAGTTTCATTTTCAGAGGTTTTTATACAAGACCTGGAAAGGCCTGTTGAACCAGTAATCCCTTTATTCATGTCTGTGTGGTTACTGTCAATATCGTCTGTCCTGGCACATCAGCTCTTAGCAAAATGCTCTTATTAATCACATGCTTCCATTTCAGGTGTTTTGTTCACAAGAACCTCGCCATGTCTGGGACATCTGGAGCAGCACTACAAAATATCTATGCATAAGTGTTTACAATCAAAGCTGAAGTTTGATCAGTTTGCAGTTTCAAATTGCACCCATGTTACTTTTTGCAAATACTAGCCATTTGCAAAAACTACATTTTAATTTCTTATTGGTTGTGTGATAATACTTGTCAAATTGTACTTGGAACAGTACCTAGTCAGTTTCCAATAAATGTTAACTACCATTATTATCTTTAAATATCCACATTTATTTTCTATACTTATTATCTAAATGGCATTTGATTTAAGCACTGAGAAAAGTATTGTTCTTCAATGACATTTTGACAGTGCAGTTTTAATAACACAATCAGTTTTAATAAACGTCTCCATGTCAACCAGGGAGTCTAGCAAAGGAAATTTGAGGCCTGAAAGAAAGATTTTGGACATCACTTCCCCTCCCCAATTCCATCCACAGAAAAAGCTTATCTCGGTTACAATTGTTTGGGTTAATTTAGCGACTGGATCCACACAAATGCTGGGACAAGCCATGCTATGGCTGCCCTGTGTGCTTGGGAGGCAGCGATCTTGGGCATGACTCATTGCAAAAGTCCTGGGGCAAATCAGGTTGCAGGCCTGCCATCACTCCCAGCCCTGGGGTTATATTGGAAACATACAATGGGATTAAACATCATTCTCTGCAGATGTAGCTTCGTATGGACAAGCTTCACCTGTGCAAGCAAGACCACATCAGCGGGTCTTCTCTCCACAAGCCAGTGCTAATGCCGCTCAGAACTGGGGTTGGGGGGCTGCTAAGGATGCCTAATGTTCATTCCTGGCCCCTTAGGGGTCTCGCTTCATCAGCACGATTTCCCCTCTCCTAACAACGCTCTGGTTGCTAAGGGATTATTTCCAGATCTTAGGGCTCACTCTTTGTCCTAGTCCAAACCACAGCAGGGTTTACTTTCCCTCCTGTGAGTCTGCCAGGAGCAAAAAGTAACAACATCCCAACCTCCTGTCAACTCAACAAGGAGAGATTTATTGCAATTAACTAAAAGGATACTTGTTATGACAGGAATACCATATGCTTCAGCAAAGATAGGATCCCAGCTCGTGGCTGGCCTTTGCAAACAGCCAGGATCCTGCCAACACAGCGGGGGTTTTTTTGTTTTGGTGTTTTTTTTTTTTTTTTTTTTTGGTTGCACAGTCATTAACAGGGCAACACCCAGATTCAGGGATGTTTCTAGAGTGGAGACTCCAAGGCTGGCACTCTGACAGTGAGATCACCTCCAGGGCAATAGTTCTCAACCGACTGCAGCAACCACTATCGGGTCTTTGTTTGGATTGCTGGCTCCTCTACCCAATGTCCACCCTCCTTTTGGTCTTTACAAAGAGAATCCTAGGTATATTGGGAACAGCTAGTTCCTAGCTAAAAGTTCTACATTTCTCAGCCTGCCTGGCATGGGCAAGATCACTGACTTGCAAGGTGAAGTTCCCGGGAGATTTCTGGAAAAGTTTTGCCTTTGTAATATAAATGCTGTCCCTCCCCGTCCCTTTCTGCTTCTAGCATTTGGGTTTTATGAAGACTAATTTGGCTGATTCTAGGATTCCTTTCAGTTATTTCCCAGGTTGTTATTATGTTCAAAGATTTGAAACTGTTGGGTGTCTGATTTCTAGACAGTAACAGAATTCCTGAATATGAGTAGATTACTTTTTAAAAATGGTTTTATGCTGTTTGATGCTGAATATTCTAAGTAAAAATGATTACATCTCTGCTCTTTTTCAAAGTCACTGATTTATACACAGGCTAACATGAGATTAGGGATTTAATTACAGGAAGATCAAGAAGTGTAAGGAATGGGCAATTTACTTCAATAAAAGGAAAGGACTGATTTTGCTGCAGTGAGGGAAAAAAATGTGGAATTCGAAAATTGCTGCATTTAACTGTATCCCCATTTATCTCTGCACAATGCCTTTATCTCAATGTCTCAATTCCCTCTACTTTCTTTTCACACCAAGGCATTGAGTGAGAATATATCAAGTTGACAAATTGTTTGACGTATCTGATCTGGAGTGGCTCCTACACCACTCTTCTCTCTCTTTTTCTCTCCCGGTAAATACTTTTGACTTTGACATTTACCACATTGGAAATGACAGGTGCCTGAGCACAAATGCATCGAAGCGATTAGAATCAGAATGTTTGCTAAGGATTATTTTTTTTAAGAGTAGAATCTAGTTTCATTGAATCCCTGACATGCAGAACCAAATGAATCTCCTTTACTGTGAAAGGAAACAATCCAAACGATTGAAAACCCCAGAAGCCGACAGAAGCACTTAAACCTTTAGTATAAACATATTTATTTTTCAAACTCAGATATTTTTCTGAAGTACACTTGTCATCTAAATACCCCTTTCTCTTCTTCCCTTTACAACGTAACATTTCAATCTCTTTGTTTATAGAATGAAGGCCTGAAAGAAAAGCCTTGTTCACATTCCCACAAAAGAAGTAAATAAAATACTTGCCTCTAGGATCCATTTAACTGAACTTGACTTAAATCTGGGGAGAGGCGTCCATCTTTTTAACAGACACATAAGAAGATGGATGATATGTCATTATTAACGAATTCCTATTAATATAGCTAAGCAATTCACTAAATTATTCAATTGCATTTACTGAGCTCCCATAATGTGCAAAGTACTGTTCCATCCTTCTTTAGATGTAAAATGGGTCACTGAAATTATAGCTTCAGCAGTGTGAGATTTTGATACACTCAAAATAACCCTACTGATAGGAAATGTTTACTGCTGCTGCTGCTGCTTCCAAAAGTGCCCGGTTTATTTCTAGGGAACAGCTCAGGCATTGGAAATTAATTCACACTTAAGCACTAATAAAAGATGGAGTTAGGGAGTGACTGTACCTTTTTACCATTATATAAACAACCATGTGAAGTACATTCTGGCGATCTAAAATGCCAGCACGTGTGCAAGGTAATCTAGGAAATGATACCATTTAAAAAAAAAAGTACCAACTTTAAAATAAATCGGGATACAGATCAATTGTAGTTTATAGGAAAAAAAAATACAGAAACACCAATTCATCTCCCCAGCACTAAAATTCCACTTTCTCAGATACACTGCTATCATTGGGAAGCATGGGGGTTGACTGGGTAAATTTAAAGCATATTAAATAATAAAGCCAAGTTTTTGTATGTATGGTCCCAAACACTTTTCAACATATTTTTCAACAGTACAATTGTAGGAATGGAAATTGAAGAAATTGAAAGTATTTTCTTAGAGACAGCTTACAGATTTCTTATAGCTCCCAGAGTGAAAATATAAGACATCACCACCATAGCAAAAGCTAGTTTGTCTATTGTCCATAAGACCCAATTTCACCAGACGTCAGGCTTCCAAAATCTAAGTACTTCCTTCATATGCCTCTAATTGGGTCCCCCTCCCCCGAACTAAATAGGGAAGGCTTTTCAGATCAAGTGATACCTGCTGGCAAAGTACCTTCAGGATAAATATGCTTATATCATTTCAACATTCACTAAGTCACGCCTCCATTTATAAGCTTAAATTCAGCTCCTGGTCTCTCTATCCAGAACTTCCCACGTTTACTTAAAAGGATCATTTAAAACACTGTGGGGGAAAAAAGCCCGCTCTGAAGGAGAGAGACTTGTTGAAGGAAAGCAATGCTGTTTTCAGCTCAGGCCCCATCTTAGAAAGGCAAACTCAACTTCATCTCCCAGCAAGATCCTCAGTAGTCCCCCGTTCAGAAACTTGCTATTCCCTACTATTTTTCCCCCTAATGTTGTGGTTAAATAAAATTAAATGCAAATAATAAAAAGAAATTAAATAAAGTTAAAATAAATTAAAAAAAAAAAAAAACATGGTCTGGAGGTTTTTAGAGAAGATAATATAAAGGTCAGGTTCCATTAAGTTCACATTCCTTTCTGTACCGGTGTCTACAACGAGTGGATAACACTGCCCTCTAAAGGGCTGATTGTGTTACAGCCCTTAGTTCGCCTGGGGGGAAATTGCACCAGGATGCACTGACAAAGTCCGCTCCCACGCACATTCTTTTACTTCTGGGACACAGTCTGTCCTTGACCTTCTGTGAGTGACTCTGAAGACCGTGGAGCCCCTAAAGAGGCTACAGACTTCGTGAAAGCTCATTAGGGGCTCAGAAACTAACACCTGTTGCAGTGGTTTTCAAACCTTAGCAGGCATCAGATCACCCTGAAGGCTGTTTAAACACAGGTTACCAGTCCACGCCTCCAGAGTTTCTGACTCCTCAAGTCTAGAGTTGAGTCTAAGAATCTGCCTTTCTAACAAGTTTCCAGGTAATGTTAATGTTGCCAGCCCAGGGGCCACACTTGGTGATCCAGACTTTGTGCTTGGCACTTTATCTCACTTAATAACTCCCAACAGGGCGAGGTTTTAGCATCCATCTTACAGATCAGGAAGCCAAGTCTCAGGGAGAATAAACCCAGGACTAACTTAAAAGCCATTGCTGCCTCTCTGCACTATGATGTCAGTAAATGAAGCAGTTGCTTCCTCTTCCTTGGCCTCAGTTTCTTCCCACAAGGGGACAGGACTTAAATGACCGTTTAGTTCATCTCCCCTCTCAGAGTACCTGGAGGTCTGGAATACGAAGCCATCCAGGAAGGTCCACTCCATCCCCAGGCTGGATCTGTGAGTGGGCACCCTGAGAGGAGAGGGGACAGGTGTTACGGGGAGGGTGCCCCTGCTGCATCCTGAACCCTCCTACACAGTTCAGAGAGGGTCTGATTTGCTCTAGACTCTGGAGTTCTCTGTACTCAGAAACTCTGGCAGAGAGGGTTTAAAGCTAGTGTCTCCTCTCAAAGGCATTTTGATGACTTCAGAGGGTGGCCATGTCTGTACCCTCTCCAGCCTGGGCTCAGACCACTGGGGCGGTGGCAGGGGCAGGGACGCCACAACAATTTTTTTTTTTCAGGTCACATATTCCGCCAAGATCAGGCAAGTAAAAAGTCCCCAGCGCTCAGCCCCAGGCAGGATGTTGCAGTGATGGGAAAGGACGTGGAAGGACATGCCCCCACCAACACCCCCCCCCCACTTCAAGAACAGTTTTTCCCGTCCTTTGCGTTCAGGTCCTAACCCAACTTGGTGTTTTTGTGATGGAGTTACAAATCTGGAGCATCCCAGGGGGGTTGGTTTCTGGCCTCGGTCTTTAGGGAGAAAAGATGTTCTCAGAAAAACAGCCCCGCGGGCTAGTCAGCTGAGATCTTGAGGTCGTGGCCACGGCTGCTCTTCGTGCAGAGCTGGACTCTGGACTCCAGCTGCTCGCTGAGCTCGTCCAGGGCCCCGGTGCAGGACTCCAGGCTCTCAGCCAGTTTCTGAATCTTGGCCTTCAGCACGGCCTGGCTAACTTTGGTGGCCCCCTCAGCCCGCCTGGGGATGAGGAAGCCACGGGAACCGAAGAAGACGATGAAGCAGACAGAGTTGTACAGCGCGATGGAGGCGTTCCTCCCGCACTGCAGCAGCTGGCGGTCCCCGCGGCCCTGCCCGCGGCAGAAGAAGTCGAGGCAGCTCAGGATCTCGCGCATCTGGTCCTGGCAGGTGGCCGTGATCTCCTGCACCCGTCGCAGCTCCCGGGAGTTGCAGAAGATCAAGGAGAGGTCAGACGTGATGGTGATGGCCCCTCCGGCGGTGGCCACCCCCAGCCCCACGGCCGACGCCAGCAGCGAGACCCCCAGGGTGACCGGGCTGAGCGAGAGTCCGACGATGGCGGCCACAGCGCCCGCCGCGCTCAGCGAGCTGCCGGCCACGTTAGCCACCAGGGAGCGCCGGCGGAGGCGCTCCAGGCGCCGGGCCACCTCGCGCAGGCGCAGCAGCTGCCCGTGCAGCCGGCCGCGGCGGTCCAGCAGCAGCCCCTGGAAGCGGCGCAGCGCATCCGCGCCCTGCAGCTCCCGGGCCGCCGACCCCTCCATGGCCTGCGGGGACACGACACGCGGTTAGCCCGGAGTCAAAACGCAACAGCTACTGCCACGCAAGGGGAAACGGGTCATTTTCCAGTGAGTCATGTGTCAAGTTCTCAAAGACCCGTTCTGTAATCTGGGACAAGTCCCCCAAGTTTCCAGGACCTAAAATGTTCTTAGGGCAATAGGAATAATGCTGTTGTCCGCTTTTCTCCCAGGGAACGCCAAGGATGGACTGACTTTCTTATCTTTTAAATAAGGGCGGGGTGGTATTAGAAGTCTACTTCAATACCGAGGCCCCTGCTGTTAGAAAGGTAGTACTTTGCAAGTGGTAGGTTGTACCTGTTTACACAGACCTTCCCCTATGTGAAGATTTGGATCCTAAGAGCTTTGCAGTAAGAGTTTTTGTTTTTTGTTTTTTGTTTTTTTTGTCTCTGATGAGTGAAAAACATTAAGTCACCCAAAACTCAAACTGTCATTAGTAAGAAACTAATCTTTCTACGTTAGATGCTCGCCTGAAGCAGCTCTTCTGCCTGTTTCTCTTCCCTGCTTTTATCTTAGAATCAAGCCTATGATGTGGTTTGCCCCATTTCTTCTAACTAGAGCTCACAATGTGTTCAGAAATCTCACTCTCTGATGACTGCTAATTAAAATGAATTACATTCAGTTAATACCATCATGTCCCTTTATTAGGAAAGCATCTTTTAAAAATGAGTCATGGTTGAATAAAGTTTAAGAAGTGGCCAAAATTTCTGTTTAACAACTCACTGAGGGCTACCTGTAAGAAGTTGAATTGAAGCCAGTTGAAGATGACTAACAGAGAGAACTGTACATCCTGATAAGAATACATCCTTCCTAGTTGCCAGAAATCCCCCCCCTTCATAGTCACCTTACTTTTCATTGTCAGTAACTTCTTGAAAGTGGCAAAGAAGCCATAGAAATAGGACATTTCACTAGTGAGAGATATCAGGGCAGACATCATTATTCTCATCTGGAAGATGAGGAAATTGAAACATACACATGTTCTAGAGGCAGCTACTTTTTCATAGAGCCTAGTCTAGAATCTTGGTCTCCTGACTCCTAGGTCTTAATTTTATTTGCATGCCTCCATAATTCCACCCACCACTGACAATTTTCCATGTAAAGACACCTTTCAGCAATATGAGACAAAGTCACTCAAAATATATAATAGACCAAGGATATAACCCCTGTATTACAAATCCAATGGCTATTTTTCAGACAGTCTCCCTCTGGCCTCCCCACTTACCATTCACTTCTGGCTATCTCCAGGAAAGAAAAAAATCTGAGACTGTTTCTGTATGAGCAGACTTTATAGTAACGGAGAGCCAATGACTGCCCTGGGAAAGCCTTGTCTCATTCTGAGAATTTGCCGTTTCCTGTCCTGGCCCCTGCTGCCTTCATCCAGAAGGATATGACATGGTGGAAAATGACCCGCCAGCCTCGCAGCACATCCCGTATTTAGGAAATGGACATTGTGTGCTCGCTTTCCCCCAAACGCAGGAAAAGAACCACAGGCTCTTCCCCAACTTGAAACAAGTGTTGTCATTGTCCCAGGGGGCATACCCTGCCTTTCCTCTCCTGAGAATAGCTGATGACGTTATCTGGGAGGACATCAAATGCACCCAGGCCGACGAATTAGAGTTTCTGGAGAGGCCACCGTTACAAAATCATTTTTTAAAAAGAAAAAGGAGTGAGGGGACCCTCTTATGTCTGAGAGAGCCACTCCTGATCTACCCCTGCATTTCAAAAAGCCCTGTGAATCTGCGTGCGAGTGGTTGAAACACGTGATTCATTCAGCGCGCAGCCTGAAGAATGCGAGGCCACACCCACAGGAAGTGCTGCGTGCAGCTTGTGGCATCTCCAGCTGCGGGGAAGATATTGGAGGTCTCAGAAAGGGCACGCATTTTGAGCCAAATGCGTCAGAAAAACCAGTGGGGTCAGGCTGCACAAGGAGCTAATTATAAACTTTCAATGGCAGCGGGGATTCGGCTTCCTGGGTTTTCATCTGAAGCAGCGGCTGTAGCCCAGGCAATAGTTACATGAGTGCATTCTGTCCCACGTTAGTGAAGCATGGGCTGAAGGGCAATTTTCTGGATCATTCAGGGGAGGAAAATCAAAGGAAAAGCATCCGTGGGTGCTTTCTTGGGGCATTCAGATCGGTGGCAACTGTTCAGCCTGGAAGCCTCCTCCTACAGGGTCCCAGATACATCATCCTTCTTCTAAGACTCACCTTCGAATCAGGCAGGCTGGAGCGGTTTTTCACGTCGGTAATTATTGCCTCAACTCTCTGATGCAGCTGAAAAGCCTCAGCAGCTGTATCAATTAAACCCTCCACCTTTATAACCAGGCTTTGTACTGATCAACACAATGCCATTTTCTGTTACTCAAAATCATGGTCCTTTTGAACTTAACTTTGAATTTGATCCTTTTCCAAATATCCTGGTTACCTCTCCTCAGAATATAAACATAACCCTTAGTCAGATGCCTTCAGTATCTACCTGTAGGAAAGTGGTTTCCTTTGACCCCATAGACATAATCATTCCAAAGGGGATGTAAGGTCAGGTAAATTGGGGCAGCATGGGGAGTGAGACAATGTACCCTGATTCTTTGGTTCTTATATGCTTCTCCAACTTCCCTGGACATTTTCCTATGTGTTTTCGGTTTAGATGAACACGAGTAAACCTTTATTTCATGGATGGTGCATTTTGCTGCGATGCAGAGAGACTCATCTCCAGAGCATCAGTAATCATGGTACAGAACTAGGATGAAGAGGAGAAGGTGCAGGAGAATGCACAGCATGTGTACTGACCTCAGCCCACATCCTGGAATTTGTTTTTCTCTGTGTGGTAGACTCATTTTCTTCAGATTTGTGTTTTCATGAGGGAAAAAGAATCCAATCATTTGATAGTTTGGCCTTGTTAAAGTTTTACTGCCTGTGAAAACCTGGTACTTCACATCATTTATAAGATTGACATGACCATCAACAGATGAATAGATAAAGAGGATATGGTATATATATATACAATGGAACACCACTCAGTCATAAAAAAGAATGAAATAATGTCATTTGCAGCAACATGAATGGAACTAGAGATTATCATACTAAGTGAAGTAAGTCAGAGAAAGACAAATATACAATATAACATATGTGGAATCTAAAAAATAATACAAATGAACTTGTTTACCAAACAGAAACAGACTCACAGACATAAAAAACAAACTTATGGTTACCAGAGGGGAAAGGGGGTGGGGGAGGAATAAATTAAAAGTTTGGGATTAGCAGATTCAAATTACTATATAAAAAATAGATAAACAACAAGGCCGTACTGTATAGCACAGGAAACTATATTCAATATATTGTAACGACCTATAATAGAAAAGAATCGGAACAAACTATGTGTATGTAACTGAATCACTATGCTGTACACCTGAAACTAACACAATGTTGTAAATCAACTGTACTTCAATTTTTAAAAAATAGAGTTAAAAGGAAAAAAAAGGAACAGACACTTGAATGTAACATTTTTGATTCAGTGTTTATTTACTTTTGTACATTTAAGCACAGTAAGAAATTTGAGGTCTAATTGGAGGTATTTTGATCCAAAGTGTTTTGTAGGCAATTCTCCCCAAAATTTGTGGACTGCATCCTCAGACTTCTTTTCTGAATTGTTTTTTGGGGGACTTGTAGCACATCACCCCAGAGAGGCTATATTGAAAATGTTGGTTGACCCTCAGGCTATTCTTCAGATCTGTTAAACCCATGATGCAACTAAACCACAGTGCTAGCTTGAATTCGGAGTCCTGGAACCATAGGGAAATACAGTGCAGGAAAGAGAAGAAGAAGAAAGCTTTTTAAGTATAGGAATCTCCAGACTTCAGCCCCGGAGAGCCTAGGTCAGGAGGTCTGGAGTGAGGTCTGGAAAAACATAGGTTGACTCTGACCTGCAGAAAGGGCTGTGAACCACTGCTGTAGAAGCTGGGAATTTTCTGACCACTGGTTACAGGGCAACAGAAACAGTCCAGCTAGTAGATAGCAGTTTGTACGTTAGGTGTCTATATAATGAGATTATTAACAACCCATTAGCTTAGTTAAAATGATCACATTTTAAAGATAAAGTGATAATTTTGCTTAGGGTCTCCCAGAGATCTAGAGAAGACTGGGTCACCTCCATTTTTTGAGGGTCTCAGTGAATTTTTAAAAATGAAGAAATTCTAAAACAAAGATATAAATAATTGTGGTTTATTTCTTTTAATGAGAGTGTAATATGTCTCACATTGTCAATAACTCTTATTCACAAGATAACCACTGGATTTATAAAAGAGTGCACTACATTGACAATGTGACACAAGTTTAAAGTGATGTGATGATGACCTTTTCTTTTTAATCCTTAGCAGTATACCTCGGCGACTGTACATAGAACCCCTTTCAGAGACAACATCGAAAGTATAAAACTGAGACAATTTGTGAACGTGAGGTTTAGGCCAAAGGTCTTTCAGACTTTCCTTTGTACTAGGTCCCAATATATACAGTCATCCAAATAAACAAAAGTAAGTTAAAATAATAACGTACCCACCTGGGACGCTTTACCCATATTTTTTGGTAAATTTCATGAGCATAGCACATAGTTAAGTTCTCAAAATTGCTTGTTGAATTAAAGAAACGTGTTTTGTTCTCTTGAAGAAATGTCATTCTTTTTATAATAATTTGTTGAGAATTTAGCATGGAATTACAAGCTGGTAGGTAACTGAGAGCCCTTATTCTGTGAGGACTTTCAGGCTATCCATGTTGCCTGATGTTCAGCTTTTACTGTCATAAACTCATGGAACTTGCACAGGAAAGGAAAGACCCAGCAAACACTGAATTCCAGCCATTTTCATTTCTCAAAATTGGCCTCTGATCTTCGTTAATGTGCACACACATCCTTAACCACTAGTGTTTAAACACTGGTCTGTGTTCTTTTTTCCACTTAACGGTCCTGCAGATACACACTTCTCTATGTTGACATAGTCCTCACCTCTGTCTTTTTTAATAGCTATGTAATAATCCCATTGTTTGCTTAGACATTTCCCTATTAGACACTTGGATTGCTTCCAGTTTTTTTTTCTCCCACTATTTTAACTGGAGTTGCCAAGAACATCTGTGTAAATTTTCCCCCTTTGGATTATTTCTTTGGGGAGCATTCACAAACAGGAAAACACCAAGTGAAGGAGAATGAACATGGTCATAGTTTTTGCTACATGTTATTATACTGCTTTCCAGAAGAACCAGTTTACGCCATCAGCTTTGTAAGGATCCCTGCTGCAGGCTATGAGGCAACTCAAAGTTTCCTTACATTCAGGGTTAATTTATTGGGTTTCTTTCAGCTCCACGATCATGGATCGAATAACTACTGTATGCCAGCCATCATGCTGGATTCTGAGGATAAACAAGCTGAGTAAGAAACCATATCTGCCCTCCAGGATGGAGGCAGTCCACTGGAGAGAAACGCGCAGAACAAATCATTTCAACTCTGTGTGGGAAGTACTAGAAGTGTGTGCACCAAGGGAGCCCCGGAAAAGTGCATGCCTACGAAGCCCTGGGGGTGACTTTCTGGAAGCACTGATATTGAGCTGAGCCTTGAGAGCCGAACAGAAGTGATTATCCGGACAAAAGTTAGGAGGGAGAGGAGGGCAGGCTAAGGGAACAGAGTGGACAAAGGCATGGTGTGGTGTTCCAGGTGCCGTCCAGGTGTGACGCTGAAGGGGTACATAGGAGGTAAATCGGGATGGCTCTCAGATGCCGTGTGGGGGAGGATGAGCCATCAGAGGCTTTTAATCTGTGGCCTTACAAGGTTAGATCTGACATCACTGACAGCTGTGTGAAGGGTGAGTTTCAGAGGCACCCAGCTAAAAGCCAGGGGATGCGTTAGAAGGCTTTGAAGTAGATGAACGACATTATCATGGGTTTGGACAGCGCTGGTAGAAGAATGGAGTGGATAAAGTAAAATATATATTTTGGAAGCAAAACTGACAAATCATTCTCAAAGCTTCGGCTCAGACATGGTACCCATCACATCCTCTTACACTCTAGGAGTCAGTCAAGTCATGTGCGACATCACTGAGCTAGAGAAGTGTACTCCTTTAGGGGGAGGCAAGAGGGAGAAATGCAAACAATCGGACCATCTACCAGAGTGCTTTCCTTGTAAAGGAGGTATCTCAGGATGAACTGTGACACCACCAATGATCTCATATAGTCTTTTCCTCCATCAGTTATTTCTTTGAACTTGCAGTCTCCATATGGATAGAGAAAATCTCACTCTGGCTAATATAAACAAACGACTGCTGAGAATCTAAGGGAACATGCTTGAGGGTAGGGCAGGACCAAGGAGCTCTGGAGAACCAGAGCTGGAAGTTCAGCAGCTGTTTTGAGGCTGGAATGGTCTGTCTGGGTGCCATTGACCAACCACTGTTCTTTCTTCTCACTGCATCAGCTTAAGAGCCAAAGTCCTAGGAGTGATCACTGGATTGTCTGAGCTTAAGTCAGGTGCTCATCCCCTGGCTTTACTGGGTAGATAAAAGAAGGGTCAATAGAAGCTTTCAAATAGAAGATGGTAACTGAACTTCACCCTCCTGCCAACACTACATGTGGTCAGACAGAAGAAATTTCACACTAGGAAATGAGGATAGGGTTGGTGTATTAGGGAGGGGGAAACTGACACTTGGGGGAATAAAAAAAAGAAAGGAAGAAAGAAATCCAAACTTTTAAATCTAATTTGACCCACCTGGGGTTTATTATACTGCATGGTGTGAGTTAAGCTATTTTATTTTTTTTTAATGGAGGTACTGGGGATCAAACCCAGGACCTCATTCATGCTAAGCATGTGCTCTACCACAGAGCTATACCCAACCCCTCTGAAACTAATCCTTGTCTAGACTGATCACTTTATAAAATAGTAACATGCTTTTCTATAGATTTGTTATTGCTGTCTTTGTCTTATACTGATTTGTTATTGTTGTTTACAGCTACTTCTGGAAACTGTTTTATTTATCAATTACCTGTTTTTAATTCAATATAATATAATCTTGAAAATCACTGTTTCATCATAGGATTCTTATGTTTAAAGGAAGAATCTGTCTTAATTGCCTTTTTCCGGAAAAAAAAAAACTGTAATCTTGCTTTCTTATTCTTCTGGACAAATCTGATACTGGGAGCTCTCAAATTGCCCCCGTCTCCCTAACATGATCAACTAAAGCCAGTTTAAGTTTGTTGCACTTCCTCCTCCACAGGTGTGCACACCTGCACAGCACACCTGGGATCGTGTGGGTGAAACATACATTACCTCATTTATAGAGAAGCGTTTGCCCCATGGGCCCTATTACAGCATAACTTCTTTACCACATGCCTTTTCCTCTGGTGCCAGAAGGACTGCAGCTGAGTCCACATCCCTCCGGTAGCCATAAAGTTTCTCTTATCTCCCAGGACACCGCGAAACTATTGCCTTTGTGTCTTCCTTTTCCAGGCTTAGTCATTATCTCTCAAGTTCTCAGACATATACAGCAATCATTGCCTCCTGATTATAACACCTGCTGGTTCTGTAGGTACAGAGGCATAATAAATCTAAAGAGTTCCTTCAGCTCTCAGATACTTGAATAGTTTCATTTTTAGCATGTCTCTTGTAGATCAGAGAATGTTAGATATTGTTTAACTTTGCTTAATTCCTATTTTTCATAAAAGAATTTAGTCATTTCACATTAAACATTATACTGAAGCAAGGGTGGATAGTATCTTCCAACACCCTGAAAATGGATTGTTCTTGTTCTAGTTACTTGCTTTATTAAAAAAAAAAAAAGTTCCTACAGTGGCCTTTCAAATCATTTGCTTTTGAATTAGATGAGAAAATAACTTTTTGTAATCCACTTTTTCCCCTACAAATTTAGCACTATAAAATTATTTCTGCTTTTACTTTCTATGCTAAAAAAAGTTTAAACGACCTTTGAAAAAGAGAGGAAGCATATCTTATAAGATAGACCTCTCTGTATACAGTGAAAATATGGGGCTTGAATCCTTAGTCTGCGGTTCCTGTGTGGCTTTAGGGAAATCACTCAACTTCTCTGAACCTCAATCACCATTACAGAGTTTTCTTGATTAAATTATAATGAATGTGGAATCCTTTTGAGACCTAGAAATTTGGGTACAAATGTAAGTTACTGGTACCAAACCAGTGACTATTTGTAATTTCTGATGTCCTGTAGGCTTTTAAATAGTTCATTTGTACTTTATTATGCTGATAGTATATTATTCAGTTTACCAGCTGATTTTGTTTTTCATCATTGTGTCACTATTGCCTGTCTGTGGCTCTCTCCGAAATATCTTTTTTTTTCCCCAGCTATGGGGTAGTTCAAAAGTGATTTTTAGCTGGTCAATTTTTTAACATTCTTGCCCTTTTTGTAACTGTAGTAGATAACTTGGGAACATATGCCTTACTCTTGATGTAAAAGTAGTTTTTTTATCTCCATCCAGAGGATTCCAGGATCTGTGTCCGTATCGTGTTACATGACCCTGCTTTACTGACTGTAGCCTATTGGGCCAGAGGTGGATATCTGAATGAAACTTGGCCAATCAGAGTCTTTCTCCTGGGATTTTGAAATTTGGACCTAGACAGAGTTAAGTTAGTCTTTTCAGTGGCTGGAACTGAAATATGGAACTCAAGATCTGTGTAGAAGCTACATTTTTCCCATTATATGCCCAAAGAACAGAGAAAGTTTGCTGAGAAAAATAGAGACAAGGACCTGAGAAGCAAACAGAAAGTCTTCATTTTTATTTCTTGCCATCTTTCTGTTCCTTGAGCCATCCCACATCCTAATTTTTTTTTAACTCCCCTTTTATTCTTTGAAGGATCTTGCTTTCTGATCTTTGCAACAGAGAACACTAACCAACACGACAGCATATAAGATTACTCTTTTACTTTAACATGAGAAAAATAGATTTTTGGAGGTGTTTATGCAGTGCCCTTAAGTGAATTAACTGTTTAATAACCATTTAAGGGTTTCTCCTACCATCTTCATCTTAGGCATAACAGTGCTTTCTTTTCATGGAAAATACAGCTTATCTTTATTTTTCTAACCACAGAAGTAATATTTCTTGTCATAGATTCATGTAATATAAAAATGTAGGAGTTAGAAAGTTTTCCCTCTCCAGCTGTTTTCATCCCTTAGAAGTAATATTAAAGTTCATAGGTTGGAGGGGGAGAGGATAGCTCAGAGGTAGAGTGTGTGCTTGGCATGCACGAGGTCCCAGGTTCGATCCCCAGTACCTTCATTAAAAACATGAATAAACCTAATTACCCCTACCTACCCCAAAACAAAAACAAAAACAAAAAAAAGAATTTTAAAAAAAGTGCAAAATCAGTGACAGCTCAAAAACAAAAGTTTATAGTTTGCTATGTGTTCTTCCATAATGTTTACAATATAAATACTTGGTTGTGATTTTCTTTTACAAAAATAGCATATTGTATATATGGCTATACCACTTTTTTTGCACTTAAAAAATATAACACAAATGTTGTGCTCATCATTCAATATCCCCGTAGATTATTTTTGGCCCTTTTCCTCTGCCTGCTCTGTACCCCAGCAGGTTGACTCCTATGTACCTCCTCACTCAGGCACCCTTACCAGATGCTTCTGAATGGGTCCAGCCAGTGGGAGATACCCACAGGAGATCAGAGCAGGAGGAATGAAGTCACAGTATTCCTTCCCTGCTTTCCCTCACTTCAGCTCTGTCTTTTGCAGTACAGTCAGCCCTCCACATCTGCAGGTTCCACATCCCCAATGGATACAGAGGGCCAACTATATGGGGTCAAGCATCCACAGATTTTGATATCCATAGGGGGTCCTGAAACCAGTCTCCCATGGATACCAAGGGATGACTATAGCTGAATCTCTCATTGGCTATAGTCTCACTGGTTGGCCCTGCCTCTATGGTTCCAAATCTCTCTGGAGTCCCATCATTTATGTTCTCTCCCTTGTACCTTGTACCTTAAGCCCTAGGACTGGTAATAGCTTTCCACTACTGCTAGTCTGTAGGTACGCCCAGATGGCGTAATTTGTTTAACACTGCCCAACCTCTGTAAGTAAACCCTTCCTTAAAATCTCTTCATTTGAACCATCTGGGGTGAATTCCATTTCCTGCCAGGACCCTCTCTTCTACAGACACTTTTCCAAGGTGATACACGTAGCTGTTGCTCATCGTATGGACAAGTCATGATTTGTTTAACTATTCCTTTATTGATGGACATTTATCATATTTTCAATTGAATTGTTTAGTACAAATAATGGTGCAGTGAACATCCTCGCATGTGAGTATGTGTATGTGTGTTTACTTTTGGTGAGTATTTCTATAGGAGAGATTCCTAAAATTGGAATTGCTGGAACAAAAGACACACTTATTTTGAATCTGATAAATATTTTCTCTCCCTCCCAGGCAGAGGGTCAGCAATTTCCTCTCCATGGAACATAACTTACATTTAATGAGCAACAAACAAGCTATAGCTACGAAGAATGAAAAAGTAAGGCTCTGGTGGAACATGCATGTTTAGACCTTTAATCCAAAAGAAATCACGGATATTTTTTAAAGCTAAAAATAAAGTAAGTCTTTGTAAAGGAGTTTCTGAATCCAACAGCTATTCAGACAGTGTAATCCTTCAATCAGCTTTATTTCAAGGAAAGAGAACAATTTCTGACTGTTTGAATTAATCTGACCAGAAAAAGTTCCAGTAGTCCCTAAGTGTATTAGATTAAGCACATGATTAAGAATAAAACACAAAGTACATTCTGCTGGTAAGTTTCAGAGTACATTCACATAATTTGCAACCTCTATTTGGGGCCCAGATACCAAGACGTTTGCTTTCATACTCTAGGTTTAAGTTTACAAGATTTAATATCTCAAAAGCAAAGATAGATGTAAGAAGCAAAGACAGAGATGTTCACTGAGCATTGTATGTAATAAGTTAAAAATAATCTAAATTTTCACCAGTCAGAAAATGGTTAAACTTTGTTAGATCCATACTATGAAATTTTACGCTGCCATTTTAAAATGCACTTCCTTGATTATAAGTAAATTTGAACATTTTTCATATATTCACGGTGATTTTTGTTTTGTCATTTCCCCCTCATATCCTCCTATACAGATATCTTCTCATTACCTCCTTTGCCCATATTTTTATTGGGTTGCCTTTTTTTTCTTATCTATATACAGAAGGTTTACTATGATGTAGGAACTAATTCTTGCTATGTATGCAGCAAATATTTACTTCCATTATTGTTTGTCTTTTAATTTTACCCATGGTGTTTTGTAGTCCTGACATCATGTAATCAAATAATCTATCAGTATGACTTTTGCCTTTCTGTGTCTTCTGATAATAATAATAGACTCATCCAGGTTCTTAATGTGAACTTAATTAATATCTGTGAATGGTATGAGGAGTGATAGTCAAAATAAATTTTGGGAAATTGTTCCTAGTAAAATATTACCATGACTGTTAGCATCCTACACTAACTCCCAACTTCCTTGAGTGAACATAAGCTATGGGGAAGTGTTTTACAGGAAATCTTCAGAAGAGAAAAAAAAGGAGGCCACCAGAACTGGTTAGAACCAGCTAAATCTAAGAAGGCAGAAGACTTGACCTCCAGTAGACCTTGAGCCTCATTATATGCTCACCAGAGCCTAGCCAGAGCCCAGCCAGTTTGACACATAAAATTAATCTTCACATGCCTCATTCTTTAAGTCATGGTCCTTTGTGCCAGTTAGTCCAACGGGACCTCTGCTTCCTCCTGCTTCTCCAGAAAGCATGTATGGACCACCCCAGATTCCTTTCAACCAAAGGTTTTCCCCTGGCCTATAAGAAATACCCATCCACCCAAATGTTTGCCTCCTTCTGTCCTCCCACGTACTGCTTAACT
Source organism: Vicugna pacos (assembly GCF_048564905.1). Taxonomy (NCBI): domain Eukaryota; kingdom Metazoa; phylum Chordata; class Mammalia; order Artiodactyla; family Camelidae; genus Vicugna; species Vicugna pacos. The sequence goes on from NC_133020.1 coordinate 14,589,274, forward strand.
CCACGATCCCTTTACCCTGACAGAGCAGGTGCGCTTCTGGGCCGACTCAGCTTTCAGTCAGACTTGCTATTGAACTAGAGATGACTTTTTTTCAATCTCTTTTCAAAATTAATTTTTAATTATTGCTCATTTTTAGTTTAGGAAATACTATTACTTAAGTAATTATTTTCTTACCCAGATGGAAGAATTACAGAATAATGATTTGTACAACAGTGTTTTCATAAACAAAATGGATTTAAACAAAAAACAAAAAAAAGGCTGTTGGTTTACTGCTGTTTTGCCAGTTCCCAGAACTGTGCCTTGCATGTAATAGAGGCTCAGTAAGCATTTATTGAATGAATCTGTTAATGTAGTAAATTAGTCACGTTTTCATTTAGATCATTCTCGCATTCTAAAATAAATTCTAATCAGTCAGGATGCATTACTTTTTCAGAATACATCCACATTAAATCTACTTGCTGAGTGACTGATTCTTCCCTGCTCCACTTGGGATTGGGCCTGTTCCTTTTCTTGTGCTGTCCTTGTCTTGGCTGGCATCAGAGTTAAGTTGGGTTTATAAAATGAATCAGACTTCATTCTGTGCTCTGAACAGGCTTGAATTGGGTGGGACGCATCTGCTCCATGACTACTTGGGGGAACTCATTGTACAATATTTGGGCCATGTACCTTTTTTGTAGGTATTTCTTTTCTTTGTTTTTGTTTTTTGTTGTTGTTTTTGTTCTTTTTTTTTTCTTTTTTCAGTTTTTTATTTTTGCTAGGTATTTCTTTGACAACCAGTCCATTTCTTTTGCAGTTATGGGTCTGGTCAGGTTTTCTGCTTCTTATGGATTCAATTTTTTTAATTTAGGTAGTCTTCAATAATTGTTTATTTTGTTAAATATATTGGTATACATTATATATTTTGGTCTTTGAAATTTCCTCTTTGTGAGTATTATGTCTCTTTTCTATCCCAATGTTAATTTTATCTTTTCCTTTCTCTTGACTAAACTTCCCAAAAGTTTATCTAATTGCTTGTTCTTGTCAAGAACCTATTCTTCATTTTGTATTTTTCCTTAATTTTAGGCTTGCCATGTTTAGCTAATAAAAATATAGACTGCAAGCATGTACCCTCATTAGTTTCCCATTTTATCTTTATTATTTTTTCCTTTTACTTTCTTTGGCTTTGTTTTGTTATGTTTTGTTTAGCTTCTTGGGTTAAAAGCCTAGGCATTTATTTTCAGTCTTTCTTGTTTTATAAAAAGCACATTTAAAGCTACAGATTTTCTTCTTTCATCCCGTTCCACGGGCTTTTGTTCAATTCTAAATAATTTGCAACTTATACTTGACAAAATTATCTAAATGTCTCTTCTTATTTTTAATTGTTAAGTATGGGGGCGGTGGGGGAAGGGTATAGCTCAGGGGTAGAAAGAGTGCTTAGAATGCAAGAGGTCCTGGCTTCAATCCCCAGTACCTCCATTATAAGTAAATTAATTTAAAAAATAAATAAATATGTATGTATGTAGAGAGATTTGGGGATGGTTCTTTTTAGCCTCAGTTTCTATTGTATTATTTTATAATCATTGCTGGTGGCCTGAAATCTGTTGAGCACCTTTTCATTCTCAGGTAACTGCTCCCCAAACTTTTTGGTGCTGTGATACATATAGAAAACTATATTTGTGCCTCTAATTGGGGTAAACTAAAAGGAACTTAGATACCCAGATAAAGATGCCAGTGGGAGTCGGGCCACAGTCCCCAAAAGCCTCTGGCCTATCCTTGCTCCCACTCAGTCACCCACAGTATACAGTTTGGGAAACATGCTCAGTTTTCGTGAATGTTTTATGTGTATTTGAAAAGAATGCTCTTTCTCTTCTTGCTGATACAAGCATATATACATGTATGTTTGCATACATGTTCAAGATTTCAGTTATCTGATTCAAATTCTCTATAGTGACTTATCTTGGTCTGTTTTCTTAGTGATCACATACTCCTCTTTTCCAGCTAGTGGTAAACACCATGCTACATTTGGTGCTCATCATTCCATGCATTTGATTATACTTTGAGTACTACGTATGTACCCTGAATCATATATAATACTCTTTTGCCTGTTTTATACTTTATATAAACGATATCTTACTGAATATCTCTTTTCAGCAACTTGCTTTTTTCACTCAATACATTTGCAAAAGCCATCGCTATATGAAACGTGTAGCTCAAGTTTAATCGTAATCGCATCAGATTCTTTTGTAGGGGTCTTTTTGTTAATAGAATCCAGTTTAACTGCTCATTTTCCTACTGACGTATGTTTGTAATTTTTCTGCTTTTATACTATGCTGCTCAGAACATTCTCATCCAAGGCTTACTATGGCAAGAGTTTCTCTAAAGTATTGGCCTCCAAGCAGAATTGTTGGCCCTAGATTATGTGCATTCATAACTCTTCTAAACATTACCAGACTGTTCTCCAAAGTGGACATACCAATATACATTCCTTCCTGGGGTACATAATAAGTCCTATGGCTCCATGTTCTCACCAACAACTGGTATCTTCACATTTATTTATTTATTTATTTTTTTGCCAACTGGCTAAAACATTGAATCACTTTGTTTTTCTCTGGGTTTTTATGATTTGTAGCAAGGTTCATCATCCTGTTATTTCTCATTTGGTTTTTCTTTTCTGTGAATTTTTAATTTTTTGTATTTTTTTTCTAATGGGTTATTTGTATTTTATTGATTTGTAGGAGTTCTTCATGTAATCTGGATACTAATCTTTGTGCAATATTTCATATGTTACAAGTATCTTCTTTCAGATTATAACTTCTTGCTACATTCCATTTTTATGATGTCTTTAAATAAGCAGACATTTGTATCTTTTTTTTAATTTTAATGTTGAAATTATCAATTCTTTCCCTTTTTGGTTTGGGTTTTTGACTTCCTTTTGCCCTAAAAGGCAAGACTATAAAAAATATTTCCAATTTTTTCTTCTAAAAATTATTTTTCACATTGGGTCCTTATCTGGAATTCATTTTTGTTACATGATATGAGTTAGGAATCCTAAATATGTATAATGGGCATCATCTGCCAGCATCACTGATAGAATAGTTCATTCTTTCCCTATAGATCTCGAGTGTCAGTTTTATATAAATCATGTTTTCATAGATGGATGGGGCTGTTTCTGAGGTCTCTGTTCTGTTCCTAATTGTTCATTTGTCCATCCATGCACTAATATCACACTGATTTAATGACTTCATATTAAAGGTGGAAGTCTGGTAGGAAAAGTTCCCCCATCTTTTTCTTCTGTTTGATTGGTCCTAAAAGACTCCTAGATTAAACATTACTGTCTCTTAATACTATGAAGATAACATTGCACTGATATTTTAAAACAGTGTTGCCAATGAGAAGTCTGATGTCAATCTGATGCTCCTTCCTTTGTAGGCATTCTATTTGTCTTCCCTGGAAAATTAAAACATTTTTCTCTTTATCTTTTCTATTCACAAACTCCACACTATTTGTGGAGATTTTGTAGGGACCTTTCGATCTGAGGACACAGCTTTCTCTGAATGATTTATTTAAAACGTTCTGCCTTTCTTCTTTACTGTATATTCTCTCTTTCTGGAACTCTTATTAAAGTTAGAATTCTGGACCTATCTTCCATACCTTTTGATTTTTCTTTCATACATCCCATCTCTCCCATTTAGGCTCTGCTCTGGGAGAATTTTTTAGCTCTGTCTCCCAGTTCATTAATTTGTTCTTCAACAAATTCATTTAGCATATTAAATTACTTCAACAATCAATTGAAATTCCACAATCTCTAGTTTACTCTTATTTATAATGTGTGTTAAGCTTTCACATTCCTTTGATGATACAAGTCATACTTATTTCAAAGCCCTAATCGTCTTGCGCTATTAACTCTGTTGTCCCAGATGGAAGTTTTATCATCTGTTGAATTTCTTATCTCTCTTTCACGGTGGCATTCTTTAAAGTTTGGCTGTCTCCTCTCTCCAGCAAGACATCTGAGCAAGACATTGTGTTCTTGCAAAGTTCAGAGACATGCAGTGGCAACACACTCAGTCGTCAGATTTTATTTGAGGAGCTGTTCTTTCCCACGCGGATATACAAAACCTTTTCATTTTTACTTCCTTTTTGAACCTCAGGTGTCTGCACCGCAGCACTGCCATGAAGGTGACTTCTGTCTAGTGACAGAGCTCCCACAACAGCCAGGAAGCATTTTTCTTCCTGCGCTGAGATGGCTCTGCCCACTACCTGTTCCTGTGGAATTCCTCAGACCTAAGAAAACCATCACTGGGGAGCATTTCTCCACCATATCTAAATAACCAGTTCCCAGCAGCCTTGAGGACAAGGAGAGGGAGTAATTCTTGAGCCACATGAATTCAAACTTAGTCCATCTATCCCGCCCGCTTTTGCCCTTGAAGGTGGTTCAAAACAACATAAAAGAGGAATTTAAAGTAGGATTGTTTGTTTATGTTACCCACCTAGGCCTCGCACTTGTGCACCGAACACTAAACTCTCACTAATGCTCTGTGGTCCAGAGAGAACCCAGGGCCCCACAGTTTTAAGAACAGCAAATATTTTCCCACTCCTTTAATATCTAAAAGGACGGTATACGAAAAGACTGTTTCTTTCTCCTTATAATTGAATCCCTGCCTCAGCTGTAACTGCTTATTAAGGCCTCTTCAGCTCCTGGCCCCTGCGCCCATGCCAAGGCCCTCTTACAGCCTCTGAGTGGCTTTTCCAAGGTCTTTTTCCCCAGCCACAGCTCTTAACAGCCAACTGCACCACCATAAAAAGCTACCTGGTCCAATATAAGCCTATACAAACTGCCAAGATCAAAATGTCCTGCATATTCAAGAATAAGAGCCCAGGGTCAAGGCCAATCCCTACCGCGCTGCAAACCTTGATCACTCCGCGTGTCTCCATTTGCTCCTCTCTGCCTTTTCTCCTTATTTGTTACATGTCAGTTTTGCGGCCAATGCATCAAAAATGGGAACATTGAAGGGGCACCCCATAAAAAGCACTGTTCCTTCTTTTATGAGTTCAAAACAAATTAAGAAATGAGATACAGGAATAAGAGAAGAAAATCAAATGATAACTTAATTCCTGAGATAGCTGGGTTGCAGGGCTCAGTTTACTATGGGAGTCAGGAGAGTTTCCCAACAAGCAAGCCTCAGGATGAGATCCAGCAACTCGATCTGATCCAAAGTAGACTTGCCTCGCTGTGGGTAGGAGAGTCAGCCTGCTCCTGGCGCCGATCTCACGCTGGCTGGATTTCAAAGAGGAAAGTGGATGGGAATGAGCTGAGCGTGTCCATTTTATTTCCCCCCCAAATCTGCCAATTAAATCATGCCCTCTTTCAGTTCAAGGCAGAGTTAAGAAAGGGCAGAAAAAAGCAAGGTGTTAACAGTAATGCAACTCCCTTCACCTGGAACTTAATTTTTTTTTAAACTAGTAAAATATACGTATTTATTACTTAGATAATTAAATAATTTGATTCTGTTTTTTTAAACCAAATGGTAGAAGCTGCTTCCTGGTGGGACGGGGGTGCTACGGTTACAATCTGGAAGTCTAAAGATAAGATTTCTCAGGCATTATCAATTAGCATTAGGAGACGACGCCCTACTCTTTCAAAGAGTTCTCCATATGTCTTTATGAAAACACTTAAGTTCACACATTTATTAACCATGCACTTAAAAACATGATTCATATTGCTTTGCAGCCTTTGGGCTAGGATCAAGTGTAGTATCTGTTCTTATCAGTTTAATATCTGCTATGTCCTCTGTCCAAAGACAATATATTAAATGGATTTTTGGAGCAGGGAGTTGGAATAGGAGCTTGCTCCGTCCACTGCACACACTGACCTGGTACTGCCGTACCTCCAGGAGCGGTTCCTCTCCTGGGGCGGAGGGGTAGGGGGGCATGAGTCACAATTTGGAGCAAGATTTAAATACGAGTTTTTCTCAGTTACAGAGACAAATGTTTCTAGCCTTCTCAGCTGTCCTTCTATTGCCCTTGTGTTCTTTCTTTTTGTCTCCACCACGTGAGTCACTCCCCACTTCCAGACTTGAAGGAAATGGCCACACCACAAGGTGTGAAATTAATTTCCTGAATGGTCACAGAGTGGCCAGATGATGCCACCTGGGAGTTCAGAAGCTTTAGCTCTGTGTAGGGTGAACGTTGGCCAAGGGAAAGGGAACCAGGATGAAACAGGCAGATGCTTTCCTTTCTCTTCATCTTGGAATTCTCTGAGGTGTAGCTTTTTTGTGCAACCCTTCTGAGGAATCCCTGAGTACTGAACAGATACCCCTAATGAGAGACCTCCTATTCAAAGAGTACTTTGGAGGGAGGGTATAGCTTAATGGTAGAGTGCACGCTAAGCGTGGACAAGATCCTGGGTTCAGGATCTTGTCCTGAAATAAAATAAATAAATAGACCTAATTACTACCCCCCCCCCAAAAAAAGGTTAAAAAAAAAAAACGCAAAGCCTACTTTGCACCCTCCCTTTGCCTGTTCCTCACTCTCACCATCTGAAACTACTCGGGCTCTTTGGGGTCATCTTGCCCGTACTTGAAGGCCACCCGCGGAGTCCATGCATCCAGTCTCCCACAAATCCAGCACTTACCGAGTGTTTCTTAAGGAAGCAACGAGAAGATTACATCACACATTTTACCTAGGAAACCCTTTTAAATATTCTTTGAGTCTTCCCTCAAAAGTTCTACAGCTTAGCACTCATCCATCTCTACTTCCTCTTTTCTTCAATCTTCTAATAAAATTTTCTTCCTTATTCTGTGATGGATGGAAAAGTTCAGTCTCCTCTCAGGACTTCAGTTCTCCTCACTGCCAATCGCCCTGCTTATTTCAACAGAGACCCTCTAGTGATCTGAGCACACAAGGCACTCGTTCTCTCTGGTGGGCAGGAAGGCAGGTATGGCCAGTACATCATTTTAATACATGCTTCCTGTGTCACACAGGCATAAAACAAAATTCCAAGCAGGAAGGAAGTGGAGGGGAGAAGAAGCTACATCAAGGTGGAGCAAGCATGGGGTCCAGGTGGGCATGAGTTTGTAGTGATGTCTGGTGGAGGGATACTTCCAGACCAGGAGTGTGGCCCTGGAGACAGGAGCAGACACAGCATAAAACTGGGTTCAAATGAGGCCACATCACCTGTGCAAAAGGAAGCCAGGAGCTAAGAAAGGCTTTTCAGAAATACTGGGCATAGGAGTTCAGTTTAATACTCATATCTTATACTCAATATGCATTCCATAAGTTTATTGCTGGGATCAGAACTGATCCTGGTGAACTCTAATTCAAAAGGACACGTGCACCCCAATGTTCACAGCAGCACTATTTACAATAGCCAAGACATGGAAACAACCCAAATGTCCATTGATAGACGACTGGATAAAGAAGTTGTGGTGTGTATATATGTATATGTGTGTGTGTGTGTGTGTGTGTGTGTGTGTATATATAATGGAATACAACTCAGCCACAAAAAAAGAATGAAATAATGCCATTTGCAGCAACATGGATGGACCTAGAGATTGTCTGAGTGGAGTAAGCCAGAAAGAGAAAAAAAAATACCATACGATATCACTTATAGGTGGACTCTTAAAAACAGACACAAATGAACTTATTCACAAAACAGAAACAGACTCACAGATATAGAAAACAAACTTATGGTTACCAGCAGGGGAAGGGGGTGAGAAGGGATCAATTGGGAGTTCAAGATTTGCAGATACTAAGTACTATATATAAAATAAACAACAAGTTTCTACTTTATAGCACAGAGAGGTATATTCAATATCTTGTAGCAACTTATAATGAAAAAGAATATGAAAAGGAATCTATGTCTGTACACGTATGACTGAAATATTATGCTGTATACCAGAAATTGACACAACATTGTGAACTGACTACTTCAGTCCAAAAAAAAAAAAAAAAAAGAAGAAGAAGAAGTGATCCTGATCCTGGTGGCAATGAGACCGATTCTGAAAATGGACAAACAGATCACCTGCCTAGAGCCGAGGGTTGAGGAACCAGGAAGTCAAGCAGCTCCCTACTCTTAATATTGTCCCCTCACGCTTAAGAATAATACATTTTCCTTATGTATTAGTTTTCTATTGCTGCTGTAACAAATTACTACAAACTTGGTGGCCTGAAACAACACAAACTTGGTATCTTGCAATGCTGTGACCTGGACGTCTGATGTGAGTCTCACTGGCTGACACCAAGGTGTTGACAGGGTAAAATCTTTTTTCTTGCCTTTCTCAGCTTCCAGAGCCTGATTAATTTGATTAATTAAGACATATTGTGCTGTGTAGGGGAGGGTGCAGCTCAGTGGTAGAGCGCATGCTTAGCATGCACAAGGTCTTGGGTTCAATCCCCAGTACCTCCATTAAAATAAATAAATAAATAAATAAATAAATAAATAAATAAATAAATAAATCTAATTACCACTCCCCTCCCCCACCCACCCCCACAAAAAAAGACATATTGTGCTTAGGAATGACACCCTGGCCCTAGAAAGCAGGTCTAACACACCAGCCCTGAAGAAAACATGCATATTATCCCCAGCATGGGCTGTGTTACATCAGATTATTAAGCAGTGTTACGACACGCCCTTGGCTTTGAATTGTTCTCAGTGTTCCCCAAGTAAAGAATAATGTGTAGTCAATGTTCACTCCGCTCAGAACAGAATAGCACAAGTACAATGCTCTAGCTGCTAAATCTGAATGGAAGAATGTACTTCTGTGAATATACTATGCAAATTGGAGAGAGAGCAAGAAGTGATGAGAATAGGTGTGGAGGGAGATCAGTGAACAGGGCAGCAGAGGACATATTTTGAAAAGTTGCCACGTGTGTGTATAAATCGGCTTCCTCCCACTGGGCATGTGATATGGTGATTGATAATAAGATGTATTTGGTCTTCATCTCCTTTTCTGGCACAGAACTCTTAAAACCCTTGAAATTTCCTAAATGGTAAGCAACGAAGGTGTCTTTTTTTTACATTAATGAGGTGCCTTTTGGAAAGTACCTGAGGGGTGGGGGTTGGTTGCCAGAGGAGCCAACTGTGTGATTAGAGGGTTGGAACTTTTAGTCCCACCCCAAGACTTGCTAGGAGAGGAGAGGGTCCCATTAACCATCCCCACCAGGCTGAATCAGTCACCAGTGGCCAGTGATTTAAGTCAGTCATACCTATGTGGCGAAGTTTCCATAAAAACCCAAAGGGATGGGATTTGAAGATCTTCTGCGTTGGTGAACACATGGAGACTTGGGAAGAGTAAGTAACATACTGGAAGAGGGCAGACCTTTCCCCAGACCTTGCCCAAGGCACCACTTCCATCTGGCTGTTTCTGAGTTACATCCTTTTACAATAAAAAGGCAATGTAGCAAGTAAGTTGCTTCCCTGAGTTCGGTGAGCTGCTCGAGCAAATTAATGGAAGCCAAGGCAGGGTCATTGGAACCTCCAATCCACAGCCAATTGGTTCGAAACAGGTGATAACCTGGACTTGTGACTGGGGTCTGAAGTTAGGTTGGGGGAGGGGATGGGGAAGGGTGCAGTCTTGTGGACTGAGCCCTCAACCTATGGAATCTGATGCTATCTCTGGGTAGACAGTGTTAGAACTGAGTTGAAGTATACGAACCCAACTGGTGTCAGAGAATGCTTGGTGGTGGGGAACCATTCCCACCCCAACACGTCAAAATTGACCCCAGAACCTTTTAGGCAAAATATTGCCTTGCACTCCTAGTAACATTAGCTGGCATTTCATAGCATGTCCACTAGCCACAATAATAGATTTTAAAAGCACTTTCAAATACATTATTTCAGTTGATTATGAAGACAACCTCAGCCTCGTAAGGAAAGGTTGTTAGTTTCCCTCATAAGCTTAGAGAGGTTGGCTAGGCATCCTGCAGAAAAATAATGACCCAGCCAAAAAGTTTGTCATGACCTTGCTGATGGAGACACTGGAGTCATCCCACTGAAGAATACTGTCAACTAACCAGACCCACACCTCCCACCCAGCCTAACTCCCACCACAGCTCTGGGTGTATCCCATCTGAAAAGCAATCGCCCTTTCCAAGACCAAAATCCTGGGGCTAAAATGACAGGCTGAAATGAAGATACAGGACTTAATTGTTCTTTACAGAACTACCTTCAAAACAGGAACTCAAAAGCAGATAAATGAGAAAACTTCCCGAGCTGCTCCTTAATCACCCGACGGAAATGACTTTTTAATGAGACCCCTCACTAAATAAACAAATTAGCAAACATCACTCGGCTACTGTTACCTACCTACACTTCCTCCAAGGTAAGCTGGGCCCTCGTCCCAGGTAAATGATGTAGGGGGTTCTGGGTTCAATCCCCAGGAGGTAGGAAACTATCACAAACAAGCTTAGCAAATACAAAGCTTTTGAGCAGCTCCTTCTTTCCCACTTTAAAATAAGGTGGCTTTTGAGAAACACCCGACTCTATTTGAAGCTAAAAAGCAAAAGGAGTTTCAGAGGCAAGATCGAATTAAAAGTCCTTCCTATCTCAAGTCAATCAAGCAAGCAAGCAAGCAGTCATCCAGTCTCTTTCCTTGGGCCTTCCCTGGTTCTCCCACCATAAAATGGCCTTCATCCCTTAAGAAGGGGCTTCCTAACCTTAAAATACCTGGTGGTAGGTGTAGCCTGCCTCCCAAAGTGTCTACTAATCATAACTAAGTAGCACCCCATTTGTCTTCTTCTCAAAGCAACTTCAGAAAGTGATGCTGTTCTTTCCATCGTGACTGAGGAGAGGCTGAGGTGCAGAGAGGTACAGAGATTTTCCTATAGTCATTCCGGGCTTTGTTTTTGTGTCTAATGAAACAATTATGAAAGATTTAGGGGCATCATTTTTCCATAAACGGCAAGACATCGCTGGCCAGAAACATTTAATCACTCTACCGTCTTCCAATTGGGCAGAAAGTGAAAGAGAAGGATTTGGGATCGCGTGTCACACTGAGCGAGCTGGCCTCGTTCTCACTGAGATGATTTACAAGAATAACAGGATGGCCTCTGAAGCCAGGCTGAGAGTCAGCAGGACCCAAATTTGAGCCCTTTTTTTTTTCCAGCTGCTTAATGTAACCTTGAGCAATAGCTCCCAGGCTTCGTTTCCTCATCGATATAACTACTTCTCAGAATTTCCATCAGGGTTAAAAGAAATAATGTAGAAAAATGACTCAGCACACACTGGGTGCTCCGTAAATGTTGGCCACTGTTGTTATTTATTTAACTGCGGAGAGAAAACATCTGCTTATCAGACTAGTGGGGTTTTTTCCTGTGGGCAGACTGTAGCAAAATGCAGCCCAGGGCACTTCAGAGAGGTGTAAACCAAAACGTAGTATTTGGAATCATTTTTGATAGTTCTTCTCACTATAAACTGGGGATAATCATATGTGACTATTAAAACTAAATTGGTAGAAAAAAGCATGGAAGTTTGCAACAGATGATCCAGGCTACAACCTAATATTCATTCAGTTGCTTAAATTCGACTGTATTTTTTCCAAAAGAAGGGAAAGAGTGGTAAGACATAATTAATGAGCTAGAGTTTCCAGGTAGTATATTTGACATAGATCAGTGGTAGAGTATATGCTTGGCAAACACAAGGTCCTGGGTTCAGCCCCCAGTGCCTCTGTTAAGGGATACATTAAAAAAAAAAAAAAGAATTTCCAGGTAATACTGGACACATCTGCCTTACACATGCAGGGGGAGAAAGGCTGACGGCCACTGCCTTGAGGGACCTTGAAATTTGTAATTGCATTAAAACTTCTAATTCCTTGTTCAAGCCAGATTTAGAAGGAACTTTAGAATTGCCAACCCATTTTTAAGGAAACAGATTGGGAATATTTGGTTAGCATATCTAGCTCAGAGGAAGGCTATGTCTTTTTTTTTTTTTTGGCTATATTATCCTATTTTTATAACCCCTGTAAACGATAAACATCTTCCAATCCAAGAAGTGTAAAATTACCTGCGCAACCTCAAGATGAAAAGTTTACTACAAAGAGACGTCTGTTACTCAGTGTGATTACATGAAGCATAGAGGAAGTTAATAAAATAGATTTGTTTTCCTTTTTAGAAATGTTCAGCACATCAATTATCTCGTAAGTTACTCCAAGTTATCTCTGCAAGTTACCCCTAGATATATTTTAAAAATATTATTTTCAGTTGCTATCCAGTAAAGGATACATTTCAAATGTATCTTGATTAGCCAGTCACATGTAACAAAAGTTCCTTTCCTTGAAAATATCTGCAGGAGTTCTGAAAACATAGTAACTTCACTTTACTGTAACACTGATACTCTTTTCCTGTTCCAGCTTTTGCCTGCTTTTTAAGACACAAAGAGTACCCATCTTCTCAATCTCCACAGCTTTCAGGCCACTTGACAAGAGCAGAATGCAAATTACTCAGTAACTACATATTTAAATAACCACAGTATAATTGGAGTTGAGCAGAGGTGTCCTGGCGGAAAAAACAAAACCAACCACCCTGTGCAAGATGTGTATTCTCCTCATTCAAAGTCCCCCCCCCCCACTATCTGTCCCCACCTACCAAGCCAACTTTATCTCTTCGTAGGTCCCGGAACACCCGTCTCCCTGAACCTGTCTCTTGCACAGCTCCCAATCAGAATCAGTTCCTTGCTCAAAAATCCTCAAGGATTTCTGTATCAGTTAAGATTTGCATTTGGCAGCTAGCAACAGAGCCCAGAAATAATAGTGGCTTAAACAAGATAGAAGTTTATTTTTCTTTTCTTTAAAGGAATTCTGGAGATAAAGTGATGCAGAGCTGGTACAGCATCGCCTCTAGTCCCTGTATCTTTCTGCTCCACAATGCACCTTCTATCCTCAGGAACAAAAGATGCCTCCTCAAATTGCATCCATCTTATCCACCTTCTAGGCAGCCAGAAGGGGACAGACAGGCAGCTGTCAAACTTCTTTTCAAACACCTTCAGGGCCTAACACAGCCCAGCATACATCATGAGCTCTCTTTCAATAACTGCCAGGTTCCTAAATTAATTCAGCAGCAATACTGAAATAAGGTGATTTCTCATTTACAAAACTTTGGTCAATTTTAACAGTATACCCAGGGCACCAGATTAGAAACTATAAGGTATAATTTGAAACTCTTCTATGACCCCTGCTTCCAAATAGCTCTATAATTGACTGGCCACAGTACCTGAAACTCCGAGAGTCAGAGATTTATTCTGTTAAGAGGCTATTTTTCCAGTAAAAGGTACTGTATTACACTGAGGGGGTGGGGAGAGTTCAACTAAGTACAAGGCAACTTCTTACAAATGAAAACTTAAGGCGGCCACGAAAAATACTCAGCACTATCAAGCAGCATAGAAGAGCCAAGATCAGGAGACATTTCAAGAGGGATAGAAGTCTACGAACATCTTTTGGTAAATTTTGTGAGTTGAGCGATTTGTGAGTGCCACAGAATAAATAACTTGAGGAGAGAGAGAAAGGCTGCCCAGGGCTGGTCAGAGAAGCTGCCTGCTGGCTGCGCTGATGGGCCCGGGTTCTCTGTGTGCCGCAGGGAGGAGTGGGGGCCTTAGAAAAGAGGAGCAAAAAGTACAGGTGAAAACCGTCTCTTGCACAATGCGGACCGAGGAGAGGGCGGGTGTCATACAGGAAGTGCTGAAGCTGGAGAACCTAGGAGCTCTGGGTTCCAGTCCTGCCTCAGCCACCCGCTGGCTGGGTAACCTTGGGCCATGGACAGCCTCTCTGGACCTCAGTCTTCTCAAAAGAGAGGTTTGAGCTAGATGACTTAAGGTCCCCTATGAGCATTAAAATGATCATCACTGGATACTAACATTTCACGTTAGTATGACAATGATGTAATAAGTGTAGTTATTGCCTACAAACATTGATTGGTTTATCAGATCCTTATTGTTAAATGTGCCTCTAATTTGGGGGTTTTGTTCTCCATATCCTTCATTATTTCTCTTATTTTCACACTTTGCCCTTTTCCTCTGTGCACTTGAAGGTCTCAAGTTTTTTCCTCACTGTTACTTTGAGTTCTCCACAAAGTAAATTTCTTAACAATAATAAAAAAAAGAAGAAGAAGAAAATATGAGCACGAGTACTTCAGGAGCGAGAGCGGGTTAGACCTGGGAAGGCAGCAAAGGGGGGCCGTTGTGTGGAAGCCACGCACCAAACCAGAGGCATCCCTGCAGCTCTGCTCCCGGGGGCCAGAGACACTACCGTAGACGTGAGCGTAGAACTTTCTCTAGCCAGTACGGGAAGGCACAGCAGAGGCTGTGGCATATTCCAGAGCGAAAATATAATGATAAGACAGCAAACACACACATAGCTATTATTTTGAGGGAGGCCTTGTTACAAGTTATTCACACATACATTAATTTTATTTTTTCCCCAGAGAAAGGTGTTCTTGAGATTCTGAAGAGAGAGGAAAAGCAAGAAACAGAATTAAGGTACATCACACACTTGGCCCAGGGCCCGGCACGTAGTAGGCCCTCATCATTGTGGCTGTTACTGTCGACACACAAAAGGTCTCCTGTAGACTGTCCCCTTTCTCCTCCCATGTGAGCACCCTCCACAGTCTAGAGCGTCTAGTCGGCCATTCACCAAATCTCACATTCCCACGGTTGCACAAATCCATCAGAAGACGCTAATGGGATTCCCAGCTCTTCTCAGGTGTATAACCCCCAACGCGGGCCCCAGGGCTCCACAGCCAGTAGAGGATATGCTAGAGATAAGGGTTTTGTTCCCTCCTTCTCACTTTCCATCAGCGGTTCTCTCTTTTGAGCCAAGGTTTGTTTTATTTTATTTTACTGGCATAGAGGAGGAAGGGAGGCGGAGGGCAGAAGAGAGAAAGGAAGCAAAGAAGATAAGATGCAGGAGGTATGTCAGGTCTGGGTTTTGGCGGGGGCTGATATTTAGCGCTTTTGTGTTTGAGAAATATGAAAGACTACGACTAAAGACTGAAACAGAAACAACTGGGATTGGGGCTGGGAATGACAGTCACTTAGATCAGCTCCAGAAGAATCTGAATTGATAGCCGAGATGAATAAACTGTGAGCAATCAATTTGCAACACATGTAAAAGCTTAAGGGATAGACCAACTCTAGGTCATTATACCAGTTTAGCCAGCAGAGGTCTCTCTTTCACTAACCTTCAATTGGGAAAAAAAAAAAAAACAAACCCAAAATCCCCGTGGGTTGTCCACTTTTACTATTCCTCTTTTGAAGTCTCTTTCCACAACCAAATATGTAAATAATGAATCGTCTGAACAAAGTATTTGTGAACACTTAATCCAGGTGCTCAGTAAAAATGAAAGGCTAAAATGCTGAGCTAAGCAGGGAGGGTGTAGCTCAAGTGGTACGAGTGCATGCTTAGCATGCATGAGGTTCTGGGTTCAGTTCCCAGTATCTGCTTCTAAAAATAAATAAATAAACAAACCTAATTACCTCCCTCTCTCCCACAAAAAGTAAAATAAGTAAGTTTAAAAAAAATTAAATGCCTAGCTTTTCAAAGAAAATGATTTCATATTCACCCCTCAGCTGTTTACTCGCTTAGAGGATTCACACTAACTATACTGGCAAAGGGCAAAATGTGAACTGGCCCCTGAAACAACCCAAGCAATCAGCTCAGGTTGACAATGAAGAGAACGCAAGCTGAACCAGTAGCAGGCGTAACAGAAGGACATCAGCTGGCTGACTCTGCAGACCGACACCTGACCGTGGTACTTGCCTGGGACCGCCTTTGAAATCTGCAATAAATCAGTTGTGACCAGCATCCATTCTGATGGTCCAAGGACTTCATGTCCCCTTCACTTATTGAGACAAGAAGTTGGGTGTTTTGTTTTTTTTTTGAAGTGTAGTTGATTTACAATATTAGTTTCAGGTGCACAGCAGAGTGATTCAGTGACACATAAACATACATATATTATTTTTTCTTTTCATATTTTTTCCATTATATGTTATTACAAGAAACTGAATATAGTTCCCTGTGCTATACAGTAAGGCCTTGTTGTTTATCTATTTTATATGTAGTAATGTCTGTCTGTTAATCGCCAACCCCTAATTTACCCCTCCCTGCCCTTTCTCCTTTGGTAACCATAGTTTACTAAGGCCAGAGT
Organism: Vicugna pacos; assembly: GCF_048564905.1. Taxonomy (NCBI): domain Eukaryota; kingdom Metazoa; phylum Chordata; class Mammalia; order Artiodactyla; family Camelidae; genus Vicugna; species Vicugna pacos. The sequence continues at coordinate 14,605,384 of NC_133020.1, forward strand.
TTTAAAACATTTTTTGACATTGTGTATGTTGAATAGCATCTCAAAGAGATACAAAGGTGTGAGCCTGGACTTTCTTTGCCACACCCTGTCGGAATGATCCCAATATGAGACTAAGGGTTTGGCCTGAATTAGACAAAAGGAGGAAATGAGAGAGTTTAATCGACGCTTAACTAAAGTCACTCTCTTCAGTTGTCCAGTGGCTTCCCATCACTCCTGATGTAAAGTCCAAAAGCCTATCACCATCTGCACCTGCCCACAGCTCCAGTCCTAGCCCTCAGTCCTGCTGCCCCGTCTGCTGCCTCCAAGCCACAAGCCCCTTCCTTCACTTCCTCAAAGGCCTTCCCGGACATGGGGCCTGGGGCAGGGCTCTGCCTAGATCACTTCCTTCCCCCTCCAGCCTTCAACTGGTTAACTTCTGCCCAGTCTCTAGGTCTCAGTTGAGGTACTTTTTTGAGCAGGGACTTCCTAGCCCCCACCTAGGTGAGACCCTGTGGGCCAAACTCTTATAGCATCCTGCAGGGCGGCCATTACAACCCAGGGGACTGCAGAAGGCACCACACAGAGAGAGATGCATTTTTAAAGGCTTGTTTCTTTTCGGTGAGCATAGACTGGCCTGGGGATAGTGTTTGGACTTCAGCCCCAGCCTGATCTCTCAGCTGGACACGTTTGTATGGGGCCCAAACCAATGGAGCACAAAGCAAGGTCCCTCCACAGCACAAATTAACAATTATAGCTGTGACTCCTTGTCCATCTCCTCCAACAGCCAGCAGTTTCATGAGGTCAGCGATCCTGTCTGTCACGTGGAGACACAGAGCTTGGCCCTTAGAAGGGGTTCCATGAATATTCAGGCAACAGCGAAACAGTGTTTGGCACCACTGAGCAAGCACTAGGTTATACCTTCACGTGCCTGTTTCTGTGAAGATAATAATCACTGTTCAGCTGACATTCTTGTACTATCATCTTCCTTTGACTCCCATGACTATGTGGTTTATGGCCAAAAATCAGGAATCTAGCTTCCCTGGAAAATAACCTGATCCACAGGGGATGGAATTCGTGATCTTGACTAGGAAACAGGAATCCCAGAATTGTAAGCCAGAAGGAACCTATAAATCATCTTGTTTATATTCCCTACTTTACAGGAAATCATGGATTTGATTTTTTTCATCTGTAAAATGAATACTGGATGCAGTGTTCTCCCATTCCAGGTATTCTGAGATTCTGAGTTTGGACCCAGGTCAGTCCCATGGAAAGTGACAGCTCAAGACTGGTCCACTAACTTGAAATTTAAAACGATCTCCCCAGCACTAGGTCCTAAGTAACAAAACTACGGCAGGCGGTTCATCTGTTGAATTCCAGGCAGAATCCCTGGGTGTGCCAAATGCCAAAGATCAAGGAATGTGAGGTTTGGGATTATATTACCAACAGGATTCCCTGTGGCAAAAAGATGGAATAGGCTCAATTTTCCATGGTTTGTTAAGATATCCCTGAGTTAATGGGGATGATATTTACATACCTCACTTCTGTGCCCTGGAAGCAAAACCAATATACCCCGATACACACACAGTCCTCATAACTCATATATGGATTTAATGGTATCTGAAACTAAATAGAAAAATGAAGAGGAAATGAAGTCTAGAAATGCTTTGTTCTCTGTTAATGTTTGAAAACAGACTGTATATGACACACAAAGAGAAACTTTCTCTGTGTTCAAGAAATGTAAAGATACAGGAAAAGAGGAACATATTAAATGACAGTTTGAGTATACAATAAGAAAAATCCAGATTTCAGGAAACCCAAGAGGCAAAAAACCCAGAAAACAAACAAACAAAAAAACCCACCAGGTTCCTCAAAGAATTGCAAGGAAAAGAAAAAGATACAGAATGAATCAACAGAATTAAGAATCAATATCAAGAGGAGATGGTTGCACAACATTGTTAGTGTACTAAATGCCACTGAATTGTGCACTTTAAAATGGTCGATTTTATGTAAATTTCACCTAAATAAAAAGAATTTTTAGAATAGATAAACAAGATTATACTGTAGAGCACAGGGAAATATACACAAGATCTTATGGTAGCTCACAGAGAAAAAAATGTGACAATGAATATATATATATTCATGTATAACTGAAAAATTGTGCTCTACACTGGGATTTGACACATTGTAAAATGATTATAAATCAATAAAAAATGTTAAAAAAATTTTTAATCCAAAAAAAGAACTGTAAAGATAATTTTTTCAAATTTAAAATATCTTTATGGTTTTTTTTCTTGTTAAAACCCATTATACAAAATGCACTCAGTAATAAAATGTATAAAGTCTCTTCACAACCCCACTCTCAGAAACGGGAGCAGTAACCTTCCAGGTCAATCTAGGCATATATGTGAATTTTTAAATTTTTTTGTAAAAATGGGATCATACCATATTGTTCTGTGCCAGGTTTAATATTATGGAATTTTCCTATTAATACATACAAATTTGCATGGGGTGTTTTAATGGCTGCAATCTGTGTTATACTTGTACATACTATAGTTGGTTCAGTTAAATAATCTATCCTGTAATCCTGTATCTAAGGGGATGTTGTTAGCTTACTTTTTCATTTCCTTTTAAAATCTAATATATAACTTAACAATGACCATTCTGGTAAATATGTATTTAGTCACACATGTGATTATTTCCCTAAGTAAATTTGTCTAACTGCTAAATCAAAGACTAAACTACAATCTATAAAATAAAATACAATATGTATGTGTGTGTAGGAATGTAACATTTTTCCCACATGGTAGCTATAACCTGACACCGTTTTTTCCATAATATTGTCCCTCTCTACTGATCGGACATTTCATATTTATCATATAATAAATTCTGCTTGAAGTTTTTAAAAGAATAGCAAATCTGAAGGGAAAGTGAGAATCAGGTAGTGATTCTGGACTCAGATTATCTGACAATATACAAGCATTAAAAGCAGGAAGGATGAGATGGGTTGAGAAAGGTTGTTGTACCTGTTTTAAGAGGCTGATTCTGGGGATTTCTATGGGCAAGTAAGGTGATGCCACTAAACCAACGATTAAATGGCTTGGATGAGAGGGATTTCACACTGAAATTGAAAGGTGGTCATGGCTTCCACACATGCAAACTCTTTGCTTCTCTGGCCATCAATAAAGCTGGAAAAAAAATCACTCAGTTTTGGATTCAAGGGAGGGAAGTAAGTGTTAAACTATCAAGAAAGGATAATGGCCAACTTTGTATCTGAGTGATGCTAACTGTAAGTCTATTTGCCTAAACTTATGTATTCTGTACATAACTTACATCCCAATAGTCTTGAATTACAATTGAGCATGTTTTCGCATTTTAAGACCTTTTTGTATTTCCTTTTCTAAAACCTGTGTTCATATCCTTTGCTTACTTTTCTATTGGATTGTTTGCTTTTTCTCATTGATTTGAAGGAATTCTTTATTTATCAGGGAAATTAGCCCTTTGATATATGGGTTGCCAGCATTTTTCCCAGTTTGCCATTGTCTTTGCATATGGGTGTGAGTGTTACTGATTTAGTACCACAAACAATTCCAGACCAGGTCCTTTCTAAGATAATTAGAGACGGCCGTACACCCAATAAATGCCTTATTTTTCAAACTTTGTTTTAAATTGTGCCAAAATATACATAAAACTTACTATTTCAATCATTTTTTGCAGTATGTTTTCTGTTTATTAAACTATCCCCCCCCCATTATTTGTTCTTCTTAAAGGTAACAATAGCAGTAATTAAAAATGAGAAAATATATTTACAAGGTCAGTATAGCGCTGGTTGTGGTTACTTGAGAATCCAAAATAAGAACTGTATGTCTCTGTTAATTATACATACAATGGTTATTATTTATTATATACTGTGCTAAGTTCTATACACACAGTTTCCCACTGAATGGTGTTAATAACCCTATGAGAGAGCTATAAGCATCCTCATTATATAGCTAAAGAAACAGAAACTATTAAATGTGAGGTAACTTGTAAAAGGGTCTCACATGCAATAAGTTAGGTAACTCAAGCAGTCTCATTCCAGAGCCTCAATAAGGATGGGCTACAGAACACTGTGAGATTTTTTCTTTTTTTTAACATTTTTTTTTATTGAGTGATAGTCATTTTACAATTGTGAGATTCCTTTAGATGGAATATGGATGAACTTTAAAATTATCCCAGTACAGTAGTTCCCCCTTATCTGTTTTCACTTTCCTCAGTTTCAGTTACCAGCAGTTAACAGGGGTCCGGATATATTAAATGGAAAATTCCAGAAATAAACAATTCATAGGTTTTAAATTGCAGGCCCTTCTGAGTAGCATGATGAAATCTCTCGACAGTCTTGCTCCATCCTGCCCAGGACACAAATCATCCCTTTGTCCAGTGTATCCATCCTGTATATGCTACCCACCCCTTAGTTCAGGAAAAAACATAGCATATACAGGGTCTGGTGCTATGCTGTTTCAGGCATCCGGGGTGGGGGGTCTTGGAACATATTATCCATTGATAAGGGGGGACCGCTGTACTTACATATTTATTTATTTAACTATTGTAGTTAATTACAATGTAACAAAATTTACCGTTTTAACCATTTTTAAGTGGCATTAAGTACATTCACATTGTTGTGCAACCATCACCACTATGTCATCATCTTTTGACTTTCTGTGGCAGGTTTTGTCATGCAGAACATTTTAATTTTTATGTCATTGAATTTATGAATATAAAGGGAAACCCAGAAGGATCACGACAAGGTCATGATTCTGGAGAGATTTAGATTACGGATTTTATGTGCTGTGTCATACTTAGACCTTTCTCACTCTGAGATTATATTTTTAAAAATCCTCTGAGCTCTCTTCTAGTATGTCTATGGTTTCTTTCTTTTTTTTTTTCTTTTTTTCTTTTTTTTAATTTCACTCTTTAATCCTTCAAGAATTTATCTGGTATGAAGTGTGAGATATGGATCCCACTTTATATTTTAATGCCAATAGGAATTACATTTGCAACTAGACAAAATTCATTTTAAATCCATATTGGAAGCGGGTGGGTATAGCTCGGTGGTAGAGTGTATGCTTAGCATGCACAAGGTCCTGGGTTCAACCCCCAGTACCTCCATTAAAAAAAAATAATAATAATAAACAAATCCATATCAGGGGAAAAGACAAGCAGAAGCAGCCAGGAAAATTCTGAAAAGAAGAGTAAAGGTACTGGTTGGAGTATAGAGGATTAGTGCTATGAGTAATTAAAACTATTCTAAATCAAATCTATTCTGGGGGGAGGGAATAGCTCAGTGGTAGAGCGCATGCTTAACATGCACAAGGTCCTAGGTTCAATCCCCAGTACCTCCTCTAAATAAATAAACCTAATTACCTACTCTCCCTCCAAGAAAAAATTCATACAAATTTAAAACAACAACAACAACAAAACTATTCTAAACAGTAATTAAAATAATATGATCCTTAGTGTTTAAGCTAATCAAACAATGGAACAAAATAGGATGATCAAAACTTACCAGAATTCAGTATAAAGGTTCAAATTTAACATAAAAGGTATAAATTTACTGCCATTTTTATCATGGTGACTATTCCTATCCCAAAACATGGCACACATTTTCACTTGTTCCCATCTTCTGTCAGAGATACAAGCTGAGAAGGAGAACACTGCTCCACCTCCCCACAGCTTTCCTCTCTGCTGACAAGAGGTAGTGAAGCGTTACCGGTGGAGACTCTGTCTGGGGTCTAAATTTTCCCCCCGAGTCACTCCTAACATATTGGACTTCCCAGGTTTTCTATATATATATGTTGAAAGCTGTGACCAAGTCTATTTAATCAGACATATCTGTACCATATGAACATCATCTGGGCTAAAAACCAATACTAAGTGTCAAAGATTAAACAGTAAGTGTTAGGTTTTGGCAGAATTCTTTATAAAGGTTCCCAAGGCTGAATTTGGGCCTTAATTAAACTTGGAAAGTTAGGATGGCAGCCAGAAGTTACCACCTACTCCTCAGTATTATAGCCACCGATCTCAAAGATGGGGCTTTGAGTTACCATAGGTGTTGGTCTAGAATAGCAACATCCAAATGGAAATGCAGTGTGAGTCATATCTATAAATTAAAACTGTCTAGGAACCACACTAAAAAAAAAAAGATGAAACAAATGTAGTATTTTAACCCAATACACCAAAAATATAATTATTTCAACATATAATCAAAATAAAAATTATTAATGAGATATTTAACATACTTTTTCATACCAATTCTTGGAAACCTCGAGTATATTTAACATTTACAGCACATCTCAGTTTGGACTAGTCACATTCAAGCGCTCAGTAGGTGCAAATGGTTTCTGCCTACCGTACTGGCCAGTACAACTCTAGAAAATGGTAATGAGCAAGGGAAATTGCTTAATTTAGTAGAAACCCAGAAACTCCAAGGTTGGAAATACAGTATCTCAAGGGTCTGGAACAGAATTTTATAATCACTAGTCCTAATATTCACTTGATATTTGAATCTTTTCCAGATGTCCCTATCAAGGGTCATCCAGACTAGTGCTTGACTGGCACTTCCAGGGGTGAGGAGATCACTGCTTCCAGAGGCTAGCCAGTCCATGGCGGGGGTGGGGGAGCAATCTTAACTCAAAAAATTCCACTCTAAGGGAACGATCAGGTTGCTTTATGGTGGTCTGTGCAGTTTAGTTGGTTTGGAGTAAACTTAAGGTTGGGTTAGGAAGTACTGGGGGATTTTAGAACTAAAATATGGACTGTAGGTTGGACAGGATGGGAACCGTTACACTGAAGGCTGGGACTGGACATCTCATTAAAATTGTCAGCTACACTGCAACAAAAGTAACAGACCCCCCAAAACTGTATATATGCTAACTTCATTAACCTGGAGATACAGTGATTTGGAGAATGATTTGAATTATTAAAAACTTTAAAATTTTTCACAGTACAGTAAAACATTACTGGGTTATAATTAATGAAGAATATCACTTGCATTAGATCTGTATTACAAGGAACATCCTAAATCGTACTTTATCAAAGAAATTAATTCCAGACCCAGAAATCAGAATCACTTCCAAAGTCTTAGTTCCTATCTCGATTTTAACATTTTCTTTCAAAAACACCCTGGAAACCACAGACAGGGAAAAAAAATTTAATTCAGTAAAAATGACACTGACTGCCTGAATTACGATAAATTCTGATTGGGTGGCACTTGAAATAATACATTTTTGCTGTATTTGTGTTTCTTCTGTTAGTTTCTTCCCCTCCCCCTCCTTGGAAATGAGAAGGTGTTCTTTTCCGGGCCACCTTCACCCTCCCGCCCTCCCCAGTTCTACCTTTCCAGGGCAGGGGAAAGGTGCATCCTCGCCAGGGCTCCTGCCAGCGCCTCCTAGTACCTCTGGCCAGCAGCCGGTGAAACGACGCGCCCCGGACATCCATTAACGTTTTATACTACACTCTGCCCTCGCCGGAGCATCTCCGGTTTGCTGACCGGGGCTCCACGCTGCGCGACCCGCCCGCACCCTATCAACCGCAATTCGGGGGAAAAATTTGGGACCAGAAGCTCCACCCACTCTCCTCCCTCCAGCCTCCACAAAACCGGCTACAACACCCCACCTCGGGCTGCCGAAGTAGGTTTCGTCACACAATCTGGGGCACAGTATTTTTTACAAGAAAACAGGCATCCAAAAAAAAAATTCAAACTGCCCTCGCGGGCCAATGGGGAAGAAGCGGGAGGTGGGCGGAGCCAGCGCGCGGCGGGCGGGGCGGGCGCGGGGGCTGGTACCGCAGGGGATTCGTAAAAACACGGCGGGCGCACGGTTTGCCTTTTTTTTTTTTTTCTTTTTCTCCAAAACTAGCTAAAGCGCGAGACTCCGCCCGAAGCTGTAGCTTCTCGGATCCACCTTAAATTTTCAGTGGACTCGGCGCAGGGGTCAGTGGGCGCAGCCAATGCCAATCAAGTTTACAACCACCAGCACGGGAGGGAAAAAAGGAAAAAAAATCTTCAAGTTCCCTGGTCCGCACACACACTCACAGGGACGCACGCACACACGTCCACAAGCACACAAAAGGAAGGCGGGGGTGGGGGACAGGCGCTCGGGAGAGAAAGGGGACATGTTTGCGAGACGCTCGCTCGAGGCTCAGCGCCCGTGGCCCGAGCGCTCGGGGAAGGCGCGCGGGAAGCGCGGCCCGGCCCGAGCGCCATGATGGTGGCCGCGGTTCGGAGCCCATTTTCTGGGGGGGGAGCTGCAATGATGCAATCCCCCGTCCCCGCGTCCCGGCTGCGCGCCCTTCTCCCTGCCTTTTCTTCACGTTCCCTTTGAGGCGCGTCGACGTTTCGCGCCCATCACGCCTCGAATGTTTTTTGTGTTTTTCGCTTGCTGATTCCTGCCTTCGCTGTGTGTGACCCCACGCGAGACAGGCCCGGTACGCGGGCAGCCGCACGGCGACTTGAGTTTACGTGTAAATGCTACACTTTCGGTTCTGCCGGGTCTGGCCGGAGCTGACCCCACCCCGCCCCACCCCCCACGCGAGCCGAGATCCAGGCGGTGACCACCCCGAAGGGGGGATGTTTCTAGCGTGACCGTGGACTCTTCCCTTCCCCTCGCCCAGCTCTGCTCGCAGGAGTTTTGCCTTAATTTTGGCCGGGAGGGAGGGGAGCGGGCGTAGGGTGTGGCCCAGGTGAAAGAGATGGCAAACTTAAAAAAAAGAAATTTATACTCTGAAAAACAGATCGGAGATTCTAGGCGAGTTTTAAATCACCTTTTTCAATTCAAAAAGGCTTCAGAAGGACAAGTGTCTACGTTCACGGGGATGAAGATGAAATGGCGAAGGCAGCCTTCCTCGGCCGCCGGGAAAGGTCGCTGCGCGCGGCCAGGACGGTGGGCGCACGGTGGCCTGAAAGGCCGCCCGTCCCGCTCCTCTTCTGTTGATTTCCACGGTCCCCTCCGTCCCTCAGTCATGCCCCTGGACCTACATTCTCCTAGTTCTTCTCTGCTCTGGTCCCCCGCACTGGGCAGCGGGGATGCGACGGGGGGAGTTGGCAGAGCGGGTGTAAGGGAAGAAAGCGACCCCCGCGAGCGGCTGTAGCGCTCGACCTCTCGTGCGCGCGGCTGCGGCCCTCCTGGGCCGCTGGCGAGCGGAGAAGCCTTTCGAAATGCGCGGGGCTGCGGATCATTGGAGCCCGGGGTGGGGGTGGGAGCGGGCTGCTGCCCTGGAGGGTCCACGAATTCGGAGAGATTCTCCCCTCCGCTCAAATCCCCCAAGCGCCCCGGAGTTGGCGGAGTACTGATGTGACGGGTCTGATTGTGGAGAGGAATGAGAGCTTTCGCTTCTTTCTTAGCCCAAAGGAGAGATGATGGAGGGAGGCAAGTTTCGGAGAAACCGCCCAGCCCCGCTGCGCGGGCCGAGGCGCAGCCGCCCTCCGGGGCCTGCGGGCACCCCGGGCGCGGGAACTGCGCGCAGCGACCCAGGCGGTGCGGGAGCTGCCAGTTGCAGACAAGGAGCAAGACTTAATAGTCTTTCCGTTCCAAGACCCCAGCCAGCCAGACCCCGCAACTGCCGCGGCGGACGGGCGTGGGACTGCGGGGCAGAGTGGGGAGACGACAGCGTAGTGGCCCGGGTAGCGGGGCAGGGGGTGGCTGGCGATGCGGCCGCATCTCCTCGGAGGGACGCCCGCGGCGGGCCCTGAAGTTCGGGGTCGGGAAGAGGACGCTCCGAATCCCGGGGAAGCATTTGGAGACTTGACACAGAACGGACGAAAGACGGACACGGTGACTTTGGGGGCTGCGTTCCTGTGAACGTGCCTGGCGCCGCAAGCATCCAACTTCTTCCTGACCCAGCTACTCCTAAAACAGTCTCAAAAAATTCACATTAAAGATGCCTATTTAGGAAAGAAACAGAGTCTAAGCAGCAATTAGAAGAGGATTTTCTTCCCCGTCTATTAAAGATACTTTTTAAAGTACCCTTTTTGGCTCACAGAGACTTTATTTCATTATTTCCTGACTCTCCACTCCTTCCTCCCCATTTTGAATTGTTTTTCTTGCTTTCTCAGTCTCTTCCTGAAAAACACCCTGCCTTCGTGTTTTGAATAGAATCACAAAAACACCTTTAGTCTTTAATTAAAATAATACCTACTTGGAAGATGTGGCCCAGCCACAGAAGGACCTTCTTTTCCCTTCCCGGCAGAAGAGGGGAGTCAAACCTGCTTTTTTTTTTTTTTTTTAAAGCAATTTCGGGTCAAAGTAAGCTGAAATTATCTTGTTTAGAGCCCCTTTTGGGGTGCAATAAATTAAATGCAAGTTATTTTGAGCAAAGTAGTTTAACCCAAATCCAGATTTTTGCGATTTAACCATTTGCAGATTCCTAGAAAAAAATAATTTACTTTTACACCTTAGCCACATTTCCTAAGAGAGTTTGAAATTACAGGAATCATCCTAATAAATCTGATTCTAAAATGCCTTAATTTTTTTTTCTTATTTAAATAAAAAAATACCTGTCTCTGCTATGTGGATATGGGGTCCTAACCCCTCAGATTTGGTATTGATTAACCAGTTTTGGGTTGTGTAGATTACAACCAAGAAATTTAGAGATTGAGGAATTTGTGTGTGATGACCAGTTAAATTCGAAGAATTCCTGTTCTATCTAAATCAGCGTGGAATGCAGACTCATTTCTAAAAGACCTATGTATCTGACTATTTTGGACAAGAGGTGTAGATTAGATGGTCTGAACAATTGCTCAAATTCCTCACAACACTGCATGTGTAAACACAGAATTTAGAGAAGTCACCATGTTAGTTTCATTTTCAATCCTGCAAATGTGTGATCAGCCTACACTTATGTAAGAATTTTTGGTTCTGACACATTCATATCCTAGAAGACATAAATATCTGAACTCACATTAGAGACTTTGACCATCTCATTAATATGAAAATGTGGCTTTCCTATTCTCCACTTCTAAAGCTTCGTCCACCCATACAGGGTAAGTGGAAAAGAGTGACCACTACATTCCGACCTACATAAAACTTATCTGAATGGTGGGCCTGAATTATCTAGCTATTTGCCACTTCATATTATATTTGGGTAAATGTGACTGGAATGCTGGGTTAAATACCTTAAGCTTGGTAAAGCACATTACATACAGCTCAACTCAATGAATAGCTATGGAAGTTTTCTTTATTGATTGCTTGATGTGTAACAATAATTGGAATCTTTTTCACACATTACAAAAAAATTATACTTGGCTCAGTATGCAATCTTTTAAGCATAGCCATATTATTTAACAGAAGAAAGGGGGAAAACCTACTCTACCCAATACAGCATTTACAAATGCACAAAACAGGCCACTTTGGCTTGTATATTTGTCTAGATTAAAAAAAAAAATCTCTTTTTAACATAAATAAGTTAGTATAATTTTCAGTGTCTTTACAGAGTTATGTACACAGGTACACTTCAAACGGTTTTGTTTTATACACATACACAGGAAATGTAAAAATACTGTTTAAAGATGTAGTATCCGTTTCACTTGACCCCATGGGTGCTTTTCTCCATATGCACTGTCCTTTAAAAAACCACTTTCCCTTGGGCAAATCAACAAATAGGATGGGAAGCTTCAAATTAAAAATTATTTCATTATTTTTTATGTCAACTTACTTACAGATCTTTAAAAATATCCCAGGATTTAGAATTATTTTGACTGTCTACATACCCTGAAGTGAAAAGAAAATTAAGAAATTTTCTCAGCAAATCTGATAAAAATTAGATGGTCAATTCTGAGCATTCAGAACTGCCCCCATACGTGCCAGATTTTTGCCCAGAATTACCTGGAGTGATTACCAAACTACTGAATAATTTAACTGGTAAATTCCAATTTTAAGGGAAATTGGGGAGAGCACTGAGGATCATTTTTTGTTGTTGTTCAAAAAAAAAAAAAAGTCTACATAACGGAATCATCAGAGCTCCCAAATGAGAAAAAGCTTCATGTAAAAATAAATAGCAATTATTTCCAGCCAGTGTTCAAATCTGGATGATTTTTTTAAATGAAGTATCAGTTCTCACTGAAAGGGACATTACATCTTTAAAGAAAACAACTCAAACACTTCCCCCAAGCTGCTTCTCTTCATGCAAGTCAAATATTCTCCTTGCTGTAAATCGAAGCAAGCTCTTCAAACCACCCCCACCCATGCCAATTCCTCAGCCCCACCCGGCCCTCCCTTCCCCAGAGTTTATGTGCTACATAAAAGATAAAAACTATATACACAGGTAGTACAATGAAGCAAATAAGGAAAAACCTAATTGCACAATGCTACATCCAATGCTTTTAGAGGCAGATGATTTAAGAGTGCCTAAAATTTTAGTGTTGTGTTGTTGCTGTTCAGTGCTTATATGGGATGTCCAATCCATGGAGTCAGCAATATGTATTTAAACTTTTAAATTTATATCTTCCTTGCTTCATCAAGCAGTGAAGTATCTGATCAACAAGGAAACACTCAGTTCTGCAAAAGAAACAAGAAGAAACAATTAAGAGAAAAGCACTAAGATAACATTGCCAATATATTACAGGAATTATTTTGCTACTGTCTTGGTTGGCAAATATCTGAGAGATGGAAAACAAAGAATGTACTAAAAGTTGGTGACTAGAGTCATCTCCATCCAGTATTTCTTTCACTGGATTCGTACTGTCCTCTGTGCTGTGTACTGCTGTCTAGAGCAGTGGTTCTCAACAGTGGGTAATTTTGCCCCCCAGGGGCATCTGGCAATGTTTGGAGACATTTCTGGTTGTCACACTGGGTGTGGAGGAGGGGGTGCTACTGGCATCTACTGGGAGAGCTCACGGAAGCTGCCAGAACATTCTACAACACAAAGGACAGCCTCCCACAACAAAGAAATATTCGGCCCAAAATGTCAGTAGTGCAGAGGTTGAGAAACCCTGGTCTAGAGAATCGGGGTCAAAGATAGTAAGAAAGAACATGGACAGGAAAATTAAGAAACTGTTAACATTTCAGTATCAAAATTTTCTAAATTGGAAAAACAACTGGAATTACAACTTATAAAGGCTCTCCAAAGAAAATTGTTTGTTTGTTTTCTCCCTGAAGTATTCTAGTTTCTTAGTCATATGCAGAACATACACATGAGTGCTTGTGAATAGGTCCTTACTACTACTTCCTGTATTCTCTGAACTGGCAATATTTACTAACAAGTGCCTCTCTGTATGTCAGAATGGGGCCAGATCAGAATCCAGTAGGTCTGATTCACTGTGGCTCATCTGATGAGCTGGGCCACAAGTCACAAACCAAGAGCCGCAGGTGTTAAGTTTACCTCAGAAAACTTTTTCACCCAGTTTACCTACTTCATATATAAGGAGTAGTGTAGAGGTCCACTAGTGCCGTTTTGCATTTGCTCTGAAAAATATCAGATGCATGTAACTAAAGGCCTAGATATGATATTGATTTAAAAATAAACAAATTTGAATCCAACCTTCATCCCTGTTCTTTATTTTCAAATTTTTATAAATGAGGATTTTAAAAGTTAACATCAACATTTACTAGGATATCTTCATATGCGGGGCTATGAGTGTGTTTTGGGAAAAAAAGAGGTCGTGGTCCTTGTCTGTTAGAAGTTTACAAACTATTAATATATGTAGTTTAATCATTATGTAGACAAATCTATGTAAAGTTGGGGGCTGAATTATTCAAATTAGCTTTCCATGCTGATCATATTTTAGTAGGTGGAAAAATCTCCACTTCCCTTGTTCGGGGTAGACCTACCTTTGCCAGCCCTAATATCTTCTCTCCATTTCCCCCTACAAGTATCCAAATTATCCTGTTATAGCACAATTAGCATACACATGCTGACGTGTTCCTGGACTGCTTACTCTGGCAGAGTTTCTTTAACTTCTGCTTTGCAACTTCAGTGTTATCAGAAATTCTGTTGGAACCTTAGTATTTTTGAGCCTTCCATTTTGGTTTTTTTCAGTACACAGGTTCCTTCTCTGTCCCCCAAACTTATCAGAAAATGGGGAAAGTGACAGTTTATGGAAATGATAAAGATAAAAGAAAGGAACATACGCAACATACCTCTCTTTTCACATTTCTAACCATTTGATTAACCAAATGTGAGCCATTTGTACCTCACTTTTACCTCGAAGTTAAATCTTTTATTTGCCATTTTGCCACATATGGTCAAAATGTGCTACCGAGTCAACTTGATCCTCTGGGAGATGAATTCTCGTGGAGTGGGACAGAGGCAGACCCCCGCTCTTGTTCAGATGGAAAAAGAACCTATTGTTCCCAACATGTTTTGATGGGACTCTCAGGAAACTGACCTTCCTACCTACCAGGCCTTGGTTACAAGTACTTGCCTGGGACACTTGTTTTAGTCATTGGGTGCTTCAAAGGAAAACGATCTCAGGAGGTAAGAACACTGAAGAGTTACAGTATCCTTACACTGATTTCCAGCCTTCCACATTCTTACTTTTTTGACCTCACAAAATATAAACAAAATGAAACCCCACAAACTTGAATCTGCCAGCCACCACTAAGATCGGGCATCTTGGGGTCTGAAAACCAAGGAATTCTTGTAGCCCCAATCGGTGTCACTTATTTGCTCCTGTTAATCAACCCACCGAGCAGTTTACGTTTGACGCCTTCTGAGGCCGGGCTTCTTGGGCGTCTGCTCCACTGAACCCGCGTTGGGGGAACCGTCTGAAACGTTTTCTTCTGTTCTGTTGGCTCTTTTGTTTTGAGGAGAGGAATCTAAGGGAGAGGGGGAATTTTTAAAAGAACACAAACAATCTTTATTAGAAAAAACAATGGCTGACAGAAGTTGGCCCACTAGTCAGGGGATGAAAACCCACCACCTCCACCCACAACCCTGGCTCTGTCATTCCCTGTGGCCTTTAAGGGCACAAAATGAGTTTGTTTTCACATAACAGAAAGTGCATTCTACGCCCTAAAGCTCTCTCTCCAAAGGGAAGAGGGAGGCCATTGATAAACATCCCAACGTTGTCACCTACCGCTGGCAAGTGGGGAGGAGCCGCGATGTTTTCAGTTAGAGAAATTATCAGATAACACAATCTCAGGCTTCTGACTTAAAAGTCATAAACAGACAAGGAATCAGCTAAACAGCGTTTAAAACTTAAGAGTAGGAAAGTGCGCTCCCCAAGAGCTGAATCAGAATACGCTGAAAAGAAAGTTTGAGGTTAAGGACCCTCGAGCAGGGAAAGCAGTGTCGCAGACAAACACAGACAGACAGACAGACATTTTATGCATCTGGAAGGGTCATTACCGTCTGTGGCAGGTCGCTTCCTTATCCCAGTGCACTGCTCCGCTAAGCCCGTCTGGCTGTCCGGTGCATCAGTCTTTTGGTCTACCAAATGCGTGTCCTCTGAGTTGGCCTGGGACCCAATTAAAGGCACCGCCTGGCGGGTCCCGCTGACATCCTGGCCCTCCTGCGCCGGCACCTTGCAGGCGCCTTTGGGTGGCCGCGGAGGTCTGTAGTAGAACTCGGGCAAGCTGCCCTTTTCCACCTCTTGCCACTCGTATTTGCCCTCCAGGGGCTTGTGATTCTGAAAATCAAAATTCCACTTGAGCTGGCTGGCTTCTTCCATGTCTCGGCAGTGCTTCTCCAAGTCCCGGGTTAACTCTTCGTGATTGACCGGGCCGAAGAGGTTTCTGCAGGCCGAGGGCTTGGGGTACTCCGCCTGTCTGGCGTCCATCCGCTCCAGGCTCGGGCTCCCGTTAGACACTCGCACGTTTGACATCCTCCTCCCGGGGCTTGGCGACCGCCTCTCTCGCGCTCTCGCAAAACAAAACCGAACAAAGCGAAACGCCCCGACCCAGCCCGAGCCCCTCTTATAAACCCTGCGACTGCCCTCGGAGCCAAGAGAAACAAACACGGACGAGTAAGTGCCCGAGCGTCAGGAGCGCGCCGGGCTGGGGGAGGGGGCGAGGGGCAGCCCCGGCCAGGCAGCCCCGAGTCTCCGCCGATCAAGTGTACGGGCGAGCAGGAGGGCGGGGAGGGGAGGGGAGAGGAGCGGAGAGGAGGGAGGAGGGGGCAGAGCCAGTCCGAGTCCCGGCCGCTGCGAGCCCGCGGGTCCCGCCGACCGAGCGGCTCTCCAAACCTTGCCGGCGTCGGAGTCGCGGAGCGGCGAGAGAGTGGGGACAGGGGAGGGGGAGAAAAACACCCCGAAAAGACGAGCCCCCTTTTTTAAGTTGCCCAATATGGCGGTGGAAGGGAGGCTGACGAAGAAGAAGATGATTGACACCGCAAGTCTATTTAAACAGAGGAGGAGATCATTGGTCGCGGCGCCGGGAGCCGCCCCGCCGAGGCTGGCGAGCGCGGCCTTAAGGTGGCCCCGGCGCGGCCGCGGCGCCTCCCCGCTCCCCGCCTCCCGAGCGCGCCGCCGGGAGACTGGCGGGTCGCGTGACTGCTGGAGGTGTACGGCTGCCAGCAAACCTGCTCCGGCTGGCCTCGGAGAAATTAAAAATAAGACAAACAAACTCGCCAAACGGCCGGGAAGCCGGGGAGGGGCCTTTGTGGCGGGCCCGCCGGGGCGGCGGGTTCTGGTCCCGGCGCTGCGCGGGCCGGCTCGCGGCTGCTCTGGAGCCCCGACCGCCCGCTCCTCGCCCGGGAAACGGAGGGGCTGGACCAGAGGATCTCGAAGGTTGCCGGCAGCTCGTGCTGCGCCTCGCTGGCGATCTTGTTTTTCCCCACAGAATTTGCCGAGCGGGGGAGTGGGTGGGGGTGGGAGGCTGGGGGGCGAGGCGGATGGTGGGATCTCTGCCCCCAGCTGGGCTCTCCCCCGGGGCCCCAACCGCTCGCGGTGCGGGGGAGGGGTGCGGGGAGCCCCTCTGCCTGGGTCCAGTAGCTGGGGGTGCGCAGTGGTTAGCTCACTTTTAACCTAGAAGTATGTGCTATTCTAGGGGAGGCACGGGGCTTAGGGGGAAAGCCAACGAGGACGTCTTTCTATAAATTAGCTTGGAATAGACGCAGCATTTGTAATGTATTCTGAACCCCAGCGCTCCCTCAATAAAAATAAGAAAGGATTTCAAGATCAAAAACTCCACTGTTCTCCCGAGTCTCTAATAAACTTTGTAGCCATCTCAGACACATTTAGTTTTAAAAAGCGAGGTTACACCCCTGGCCCTGGTTCTTGCTTCCCAAGCACAGTTAAGGCCACTAACAGGCTGCGTGTGGGAACTTGTCTCGTTTTTGTATTTTTCAATCCTTTCCCGGGTTGTAGCAGTTTCCTCTACCTGAGTCCCGCCGCCAAATACAACAGCTCCTTCCTTCCTCCACCTTTCTCCCACCAGACTCACTTCTCCAGTCCACCCAGAACAACATTCAGATGCGAGTGAACGCTTTTAGAGGGCTACAAGTCGTTGAAGAGTGAAAGTAATCGGAAAGTCCAGAATGTGAAGTGATTTAAGAAACCACCACAACCGCGTCCTCACGTCTGATAATTATTATTTGGGCATCTCTCTACTCCCCTTTGCAGCTTGAAATTTACCTATCAATATGATCTTGAGCAAGGTGATGTGAGTTAAAACAAGATGCTTAGGGCTTTTATCTGAGACAGAGCTCAAAGGGTCTTTAACTGTCTTCCCCTATTCCACCCCCCCATCTTGGCCTGGATCAAAGTTACACATTTTACTGGAAACTAATCTCCAGTTCTAATAGTAAACAACAGCAATGTTTTCTTAGGCATCTGTGCTACAGATGAGTTGACTTCTAACTTGTTTTCTTAACCACGTATTGTGTGTCCACTTTGTGTGCCTGCCTCACTTCGTACACTACAGACTGTGAGAGCTGGGCGGGACCTTCGGAACCCTGTGGGTCAACCCTCTCTTTTCACCACTGAGGAAATTGAGACTTGGAGAGGTTTCCTGTCCAGGGACACATATCTAATTGGTAGCAAAGCCAAGACTAGAAGAAGCAGGTCTCCTGACTCTAAAGCTAGTTCATTTTCTGTTCCTTTCCTTGATGGTAGGGGGTTTTGTCTGGATTCTGGATTTGCCTGTATTATAACCTGCAGGTCCTCCTCTCTTACAAGGGATTCAAAATGGCTCCTTCTCATGCCCTGGTCTGCCTGCAGATGCTTCCTTGATGTGGTCTGTGGTCTCTGATATTTAAATACAGCTCTCACTGGCCTTTAGTATGACCTTGCACTAATCTGACTAAAATGCAGGCTCTAGAAGGGTAGGTGTGGTACCCAGAGAGCAGTGAGGGAGGCAGTGCCCAAGACTTGTTTCAAAGTCAGAACTACTTATCTGACTGACAGAAAATATTTCACCTGGGATCAAGGTAAAAGGTCGCATCTTTATTTTTCTACATTTAAAGCCCCACTTAATTTACTGATTTAGAGAAGAGGGGAAGAGGGACAGGAAAATTAGGGTAGGTGTCAGTATCAAAATTTATACCCATTCTTGAAATTAGATAATTGTTGTTGAAATTTTTACATAATCACTAGACTACACCTAAATTCTGTATTATAAGTAAGCATAAATTCAGATGCACAAATACACAAGCTACCACATCCATGGAAATGGAGTGTTACACCTTGCCACTAATGTTTGATTTTATTCGTGGAATTAATATCTTACATAAAAGTAAAAAAAAATTAATTCTTCTATCCCGTATCTGAATACTTCAACTAATATGTAGGACCACCATTTTGTCGCGTTGTTAATCTTGAAAAGTAAACGAGTCACAGTCACGCCACCTTAAGACGTCTGGCTGCCAGCAGAAAGGCTGTACTTACACCGACCTTGCTATGATCTAAAGCGTTTTGTTTACAGTCAAGGCACCGGAGGCCGGTACGGCAAATAATGCGAAGGCAGGCGTCCGCTGTAGTAGCGACGAAGCGTGAAAAAATACTATGGAGTCCCCGAGGAAGAGGGAACTTGGAGCTCAGAGAGCCATCCTCCTGCGGAAAGTAGGCGGTGGCTTTAAAAGACGGAGCCGGGCAAAAGAATTTCCAATAAACAGCGTAAAGGCGGAGCCTGGGTAGAAGACAGAATGTTCCATTCGCACTGCTCCAAAATGGGTTCTGCTGACCCAAGACCCAGAGTCTAGTCCCGGGTCATGTTTTTATTTTTGCTTTTGTCGTTTTCACTCCTGATAGTTCTCTCCTTAGAGCTGAGAAATGTCCCATAAGCCACCCATGATTTTTGTGTCCTTCACCAGCTCAGCAGAGAGGCAAAGACCAAACTAACTTAAAAGAAAACACCTGTGTGGTTGGCAAGGGTCCCAGCGGGCGGCAGGGCAAGCTCGTCTCCCAGGTGCGGTCCTCGCAGGGGGAAGTCAGGCAGCCCCCAGCGTTTCTGCGAAGGCGCACGTTTCCTTGCCCTGTAGCCCCTCCCACCACAGGCACACAATTTTAATCCTTCCTCGAGGACGTTCGTAGTGAGGCAGCCTTCAGTTGAGTTCTCTATTCTCCTAAACGGACATATTTTTAGAGCTTGGAAATTTCGCGGTCGCCTGTTTCTGACACTTTGCGTTCAATCTAACAAATATTTATTGAGTGCCTTTGATATGTGAGGCTCTGGGGATACAGAAGTAAATAAACAGATTTTAACTCAGATGGAGCTCACACTGCCTGTCAGGGGGAGAAGAGCCAGAAAATGAGCACAGCCCTCCGTAAGTGACATATGTACAGTGTCAGGAGGTGACGCATGGTCTGGAGAAACCACAGGCAGAGGAGAGGAAAAAGAGTGCTGCGAGGTCCCCGTGTGAACAGAGTGGTCCTGAAGGACCTCACTGAGAATGTGGCCCTGGAGCGGCGCCCTGAGGACGTAGGAGAACCACCAGGCAGCTATCTGGGGAGGCTGTCCCTATAAAGGGATGAGCAAACTCAAATGCTGAAGAGAGGTCTTGTCTGACGTGTTCAAGGAACAGTGAGGAGCGAGGGGAGAGTAGCAGCGGGAACAGCAGCTCCCACAGGACCATGGAGCCCAGTGCAGGGTGTTTACCACTGACTGGGCGACCAGGAAGCCACTGGGGTCTGAGGAGGTTTTACGCAGTGGAATGATGTGATCTCACCACGTGGAAGGTGTTCCCCAAGGCCATATTCTTAGCAGTGTGGGGAGTGAGAGGGTGACTAAGTCACAATCCTCGCCTCTAGGGAGCAGACATCCTAGATGGGGAGCCCACCGTGTGCACAAAAACTGTGGAGACAGACAGCAATACATGGAAGGACGTGGTACAAAGACAGAGTACAGAGGAGGGAGAAAGAGGATGCCTTCGAGGAGGTGACATGAGTCAGACCTTGAAGAATGAGAAAGGTGTCAAGATTATTTGGGTGTACAGGCAGGGGCGGGTAACTGGCTGGGGGGGTATTAGACAGTGGCAGGCCATGGATGGCATGTGAAGAAAAAAAATCTGTTTTATTCAGTAAGCAAAGGAGCTTTTGGTGAAGATAAGAACACAATCACTGTCCAAACTTGTCTCCCGACCAACAGCAAGCCTGGGCCCTGAGACACAGTGGGCAGGGATAGAGCTAAATGAAAGCTGGGCAGAGAGTCCCATCATGGTGTTAATCCAAAGGGAGCCAGTTGTTGCACAGAGCACAGGCTTGAGGCAAGAGGGTAGAAGACCAGGATAAGAGGGTTTGGAACAGAGAACAGGAGGCAGTTTGCTGGGAGCTGCTGAGCTTAAAAGGCAAAGCTGCAGCTGCTCTGTATGTGGTGTGTACAGCCTCGACAGGGGGTGGAGGTAACTGTCAAGGGCCCCCAAGCTGTCTGGGACAATCCCATCTTTGTGTTTGGAAGTGGCATCTGACAGCAGAGTAGAGAATGGGTGTGATGAGCCCGGAGAGGCTGACACAGGGAGGTAATTCTGGAGGCTGACTGCAGTAGCTTAAGCAAGAGATACAGTGACCTTAAGATGTAGTGTGGAGGAGGGAATGGAAAGCAAGGAATGAATGTGGGATTGCTTCGGTAGTTAGAACAGATAAGGGGACTGGATAAAGATAGAGAAATGGAGGATGATTTTATGGACTCATGCATGGGTATTTGAGAGAATAATGCCATTAATTAAGGGAGGTAACACAGAGGGAGGATGTAACAGAGACTGCTTGCTGTCTACCAGATTCCATCCTCACTTTCTTCCTCAGCATCAGAGTTATAACTGGGCATACAGCTGCCTGCTTTGCTAAATTCCCCAGCCTCCTCTGTGGTTAGATGTGGCCTTATGATAGGTATTTTCCAACAGAATGTAAGCAAAAATGATGTGTCTTCCAGGCCTAGTGCATAAACCCTATCATATGACCCACTCCCATCTACTTCCCCCCTCTCATGGGCTGCAAAGGTGACTAGAACTTCGACCTTGGAAACCACATGCTGAAGATGACAGAGCCACCATTAACCTGAGTTCCTGATTTGACTTGAGAGAAAAAATAAATTTCCATTTTGTTGAACCATTATATTTTGGGTCCATCTGTCATAATATTTTATAAAGAGGGGAAAACTTGGGAACAGGGAAGATGAAGAATTTGGCTTGATGTAGTTAAGTATGTGCACTGAAATTAATTGGATCCCCAAGAAAAGAAAGAATAAGAGGCAGTGGAGACAATATTGGAGACATGAATCTGACACATAACGTGAAGGGAGGCCATGGTTGGTGGGGTTCTCTGAGACCCGTCCATATTTACAAACGTGCCAATAATCACATGGCCAGGTCAGATCCTGAGTAGGTTAAAGACTTCAAAGATACGGGAATAAGGTTGCATGGAGGATATTCTCAGTATTTTTCATCACACTTGAACTGTGTAACATTGTTTCTTCACTGTCCCGCACTCCCTTCCCAGAGCCTGCTCCCTTAGCTCTTCTGCTGAGGGACAGCAGTTTATGACATTGTTCCTGTTCCCTTCCTGAAGGTGACCATCAGAGGAGGGGAGACGAGGTATCTGTCTGACCTGAACTTGGCCAAATTCTCTCTCCTGAAAATTTGGAACCAGATCTCAGAACCTTCAGTTAGTAAATTGTAAGTTAGAGATTAATAAGGCAATGTAGATTTAGAATTGAAAGAGCAGTTTTAAGAAAGCTGTCTTTGGCCCATGTAGGATGGAGATGAAGATAAAGATTGTCTGCAGTGTCAGAAGAAAGAAAAGGACATGCAAAGAGGGGCAGGGAAGAGAGACCACAGGCTATAGAAAGACAGATAATGCTTAGCATCCCCAAACTCCCCAGTTTCTGGATCCTGCAGCTCAGGAGGTCCACCCCCCTGGACTTCAGTTCTATGGGACAGCCCTGTGTTTGTAAAACAATTGCCCCATTTTGCTCCAAGCTATTTTGTTACCTGTTTCTATGAGTAGAACCCAAGACACTCTTGACTAACTCAATACTTTACATGTTTGAAAGCAGCTTCTCTGGTGTCATCACATTTGACCCTCCTAAGATCACAGTTGCGAGACAAATGCTATTATCCTCTCTTGCAGATGAAGCCCTGAAATAGAGAAGGCCGAGTGTTCCAGGGCCACAAAAGAGAGTAGACAAGGCACTGGGACTAGTGTGCCTGCTCATCTGATGCTGAGTCCAGAGTCCACTCTTGTAGAAGGTGTGATGACTAGATGGGTTTGTAAATTATACCCTCGAGGTTTCACTGGCTTAATTTACCTACAAGGCACTGTTCATAAAGAGAAGTTTCTGGGGAAAACAAAATTCAAATTCCTGGACAGAAAAATAGCATCTCTGAAAGAAACTGAACTCAAAAAGGGTTTGAAACTGATCTGGTTGGGTCAGACTTTAAAGAAAAAATGCATCAGGCATTTTTAAATAGAGAAAAAAAATTCAATTTCAAGTAAAATGTAGTAAGCAAATGCAGTACTACTGGCTTCCTAAGGATGGGAAATAAAGGGCAAAATCTGGACTCATGACCTTCATTTCCATGACTGAAACAAGTGGACAACTTCTGTGACTAGAATATGGAATTTGGAACAAAAAACACGTTCACCACCAAGTCACCATTTTCAACTACATCCCATTGTTTACACTGAGAACACACGAAGGAGAAAACCTCCCTCAATTACAATCTCAGTCTTCAGTTTATGCAAACTAATACCAAAAAAAAAAAAAAACCCTCAAACTGTAAAGTGCTCATTTTCTGCTCCTGACCACTCTGAATAACTGTTCACATGAGTATTTGTTCATTCCTTCATTCATTAACTTTGTAATGAGCCCTTACCAGATGCCAGAACCTCTGGGGACACAGCAGAAAACAAAGATAGCCAAAGTTCTGCTTTCATGGCATAGCGCTTACACTCGTGTGGAAGACAGACAATACACAAATAAATAAGCATAGTACGTCATGTTGTGATAGGTGCTTAAAAAAAATAAACTAGTGTAGTTGAGGGGGCAGAGAGGAGAGAAGGCAGATGCTGTGTTAACAGGGAAGGATGTTTTGATAAAATGAAATCTGAATGGAGACCTGAATGAAATGAGAGCATGGACTGCGGAATTTCCTGGGTTCCAGGCAGAGGAAATAGCAAATCCAAGAGTCCTGAGGTAGGGATGTGCCAGGGATGAGCCAGAACTAGTGTGTCGGGTAGGGAGGAGGAGACGAAATCAGAGAGAAAGCAGGGGCCCAGGTCACGTGTGCTTTGTAAGCCATGATAAAGACTTTCGATTTTATTCCAACTGAGGTAAGCCATCTTTGAGCAGAAAGTTTTGATCTGACTTTGACTAACTTTGATCACTTTGCTGAGTGGGAAGTACTTCACACAAGCAAGACAGAAGTAGGGAGACCCACTAGCAGACCATTGCAGGAATCCAAAAAGAGGTCATCCTAGCTCAGACCAGGGTGGTAGCAATGTACACAGAAAAAGAGCAGAGTTATTGATAGATGTGTTTTTAGAGATATGGCCAATAGGATTTGCCATAGGACTGGAAATGGAGTGTGTGTATGGCAGAGAAGAGTCTGTAATGATTAAGGCTTTTTGGCCTCAGCAACTGAAGAAGGTTTGGCCATTTACTGAAATGGGGTTGACTGAGGGAGGAACAAATTTTGCTTTGAATGTGTGAAGTTTGAGATATCCATGGACACCCAGGTGGAGACATTGATTGAGCAGTTATATATATGAGTCTGGAAATCAGAGGAGAGAGTTTTGCTGGAGACACAAATTTGGAAATTTTCAGCATTTAGATGATATTAAAGCCATAGGACTAGATAAGACCACATGTGAGTGAGTTTAGACAGAGAAGAGAAGGGGCCCGAGCAGTAAGCCTTAGAGTATTATGACTTTTGGAAAGCAAGAAGATAGGAAGGGTCTAGACAAAGGAGACTATAACGGAGCTACTGATGGAGTGGAGGAGAGCCAAGAGAGAGGTGACCCAGACACCAAGTAAAAGGAAGTGTTTCAAGGAGAGAGAGAGAGCAAATGGTTCAAATGCTGCTGCTAAGTCAAGTAAGATGAGGGCTGAAAACTGACCACTGGATTTGATGTAAAGGTCACTGGTGATCTTGGTAAGAGTAGTTTTGGTGGAGTGGAGGATAGGAAAGCCTGACTGGAGTGGATTAAAAGAGAGAAAGTCACATATATGCATGCTGTATATCCACATGAACAAAATACACACATGCATATCTAGTCTAAGCAGAGGCTGGCTAGGTTGTAATATCAGGGAGCCAGTCTAGAAGCAGGTCTGGGGTGCAGTCAGGGCACGGACAGGTGCAGAAGTACGCGCTTAAAAAGATGCCTCTCACTGACCACCTTCTCTACTTGTTTCATTGCATGGTTCTTTCAATATCTTTCCTTAACTTTCCTAAGAATTGTCATGTTGACAAATTACCTTAAACCTCTCTGAAAGGAAACAATTTTGGAGACTGTGCTGAGACAACTAACCACAGAATGAGCTTTGTTTGTGAGTCTCCTTTTCACCTGGCTAATGTTCTGCTTAGAAAATCATTGCAGAACAGCATCTTCTCTTCCCACAATAATAGACTCTCTTATTTACCAAATAAACAGTGCAATGCTTTATTGTAAATTCTTAGCATAATAAAAGGACATTGAGTTGCATTTCTATTTATTCTCAACAAAAAGCCTTTCCTGATGCTGTCATAATAGTTTTCTTCTCCGAACCTCAATAATTTGCTTAAGATCTTCCTGTATCAGTGTACCAGTTATAACTCCAGTGTCTAATGCAATTTGCAATTTGTTGCCTTTTTCCTTAACTTGGGATTAGATTTTTCTGATCTAGAATGTTTCAGAGTAGTTTTCCATCTCTTCTTTTACTAAAGAAACAGAAACATCCAGAAGAGTGAGGCCCTGTGTGGCCTCAGGAGGACAGAAGAGGGTAAGTAATAAGATAGAATTCCCCCACAGAGCATTCATGAAGCAGGAATGTTACTAACCTGCTGCGCTGTTTGAACAGCACAGGAGGGCAGCATGAGGCCAGAACTGTCAGCCCTAATCCTGCAAATATTCCAAACCACAACCATACTTACAATCTACTTTTCTGAATGCATACACAATAGTTTTAATCCCGACCAAATTTAAGCAAACTCTCAATCTGCAGATTCTACCTATTAAACATTTTCGGATCATTTTCATACATTACCCACATAATAATCTGAATTTAATATTTACATATTTTATCATAGCAGAGTGTTTTAATAATTGTGCAGTCAAGGTAAGTATTATAACCCTTAACAAGTGAGGAAGTAGAAGTAAAGATAAAAGGTGACTTGTCTTAGTCACACACAATTAGGTGCAAAGATAACAACC
Organism: Vicugna pacos; assembly: GCF_048564905.1. NCBI lineage: Eukaryota > Metazoa > Chordata > Mammalia > Artiodactyla > Camelidae > Vicugna > Vicugna pacos. The sequence continues at coordinate 14,631,113 of NC_133020.1, forward strand.
CAAACCTGATTCTTTTCCACTACACCTAGCTCTTCAGGTAGACACTTTCCCGTTCCCCCAAACACATACACTGCCCCCATGACATATTCACCTTGACTTCAGATATAAATCTATAGTCTTTAATCTTTTCTATATCCTCCAATGAGGCCAAGTTCCATCCTCTAAACAAAATAAATGCAGAGTAGTTGCACACAATTGGTATTATTGGCAAGTATACACAGTTGCAATGAAGTTCAAAGATTCCTCCATTAGATTCCATTAGGTCCTAGATTCAGCAGTCAAGGAACCCATTAAGTCTACAGCCCCTTCCAAGAGCAGATGCCCCACCCCCAGGCCATGACATGGGCTCCTGACCGCGAGCTGTGGTTTATGATGGGGCCTGGTGTGGACAGCTCTGCCCAAAAGGAAGATGGTTATTAGCCAATCCAATCTTAAACTCTCACTGGAGAATCAGAACTGGAAAGTACAGTACGAACCAGGTCAGAGTGAAAAGATCACAGACAGATGCAGAGAGAAGACCTGCAGGGGCCTGCAGAGTCACTGAATGAGAAGCCACGTGCTTCCACAGCAAAGGGGTCTACAACTCCCAATATTCCAAAGGAACTTTTGATTCCTGTTTACATGTGATTCTTTCAAGGCCCCATAGTTTGGCTTTCCATGTTCTAAGGACTTGGCAGTGTGGCTGATTCCTGTCACACACGTGAACACGCATGCACATACATTCACATGTTACTCAAGGTAATAAATGAGACTGTTCCTTACAACCAAAAGACCTTACCCAACCATCACCACAGATACTCTCCTTAACCAAAATAAGCAACATTTAATGCCAAGCCAGCTCATATGGAACATTTGATTGCTTGATCAAAACTGTACTTCATTCATTCATTATGTATCTATTGGTTACCTGCAATGTATCAGGCATTATGTGGGTGCTGGAGTTACAGAGACAAAAAAGCAACAGAGACAAATAAGACAAGGTCTCTGTATTTGAGCGGCTCCCACCTCAGTGGGAAAGGAAGAGGAGCATCATGCAAGAATTGAAACAAATTACAGAAAATTCAAGGAAACTGTACACTGATTGTCTAAATGGAAGACCCCTTTTTGCTTGTAAGTCGTTCTAAAACAGCTCTTTTGGCCAAGTCCAGTTCATCAGTCAACATGAGATTTATGTCAGTATACTGTATGCCCAAGTGAAAAGACAAGAACAGAACTAAGTCATCATTCTTGAGTGCCCTGATCATCGGGATGAAGAATGGTGTGATTAGATGGACAGGATTAATAATTACCAAGTCTATCATGACCATTACTTATGCTGGTCTCTCTGGACTTTAAATGTGCTTATGATGTTTTAGCCTTAAAAGTTAGACATTCTTTACAGATTTCTTGATTTGAGCAATTATCAGAGACAGAGAATTAAAGAAAACATAAGGAGTTTAAAATAGAGGAGGAAAGAGAAAAGGCACTGAGAAAAAGGAGGAGGGAAATCTAGAAAACCAGTCTTAAAACATGAGTCATCACTATGTGGACCTAGATTTATCACAGGTCTATATTTACTGAGGATTTAGTCTTAATCACTTAAAATAAGAATTGAAAAAAAATCCACCAGTACATACTCTTACATGTTTAGTTTGATTTTCTAATACTATTCTGTGCAGAGGGCTCTGCTGTACTTTTTTTAAGCACTAGAGATGTAAGTTAAAAATCAACTCATACTTTACATTTATTCCATTAAATAGTAGGTCTATTAAATAAATCATTTTAGGGTAGTTAGAGCACAATTAAATTTGACAGATACTTAAGTGTGTCTCCTTTGTATGAACCGTAAGGCCAATCACTAGAGAAATTTTGAAAAGTGAGTAAGATGCAATTACCATCTTCAACGGTAGGAGCTTTATTCTATATATAAAAGTTAAACAAGAAGACAACAATATTAACACATGGCCAAATATATGTGCTTTAAAAAGATGGAACAAGGAAAGTGCTATGAGTATTCTAGAAGTGCGATCTGGGATGGTTTCAGAGGTTGCTTCTGAAATAGGTCCTAAGAATTCAATGGATTTAAACTGGGAGAGGCCGGTAATTGAGTTAATCAAATGCGACAATTTACTAAATGTTAGCTTGGTAATTAGAAGAGTCATCTTATTCCCCTGTTATTTTCCCTGACACTGTCCGAGATAGCTCATAATCACGTACCAACCCTTTAAAAATGTAGGATTAGAACTCTCTCTTTTGCCTCCTGGCGTCCTATCTCCCACAATAAAAGCTCTATACACCAGATATAGTCATTATTAGTTCATGTGTAATTGATAAATGGGGAAAAATGTCAACGTAATTCAGAAATCACATTGGTTCATTATTTTTCCCAGAATACATTTCGAAGTGATCAGAGGCAAGCCTTCCTACAATTAAATAGAAAACCTTAGCAATATAAAGACTAAGAAAAAAGCAGGAAATTCTTCAGGAATGCCTTTCTTTAGTGCAAAGAAAGGCTTGTTTGGTGGCTTCAAGGACCTTTAAGATTTTTACAACATTGTTATGTGGTAAAGCTACACAGTGTAAATGAAGGTGTGAAACCATTTTCTCGTGCGTGCGCGCGCGTGCGCCAGGGTCAGGGTGGGGAGGACTGACTGATCAAGAAGGCTAAATCCTGGATCAGATTTTTAATTTTGATGAAACTGCTTTCAACTGGAAGCAAATGCCCTCAAGAACCCAAATGTCCAAGGAGAAAGCACATGTCCCAGGATTAAAGGTTCTGAAGCAGGGCTGTCTAATATGAGAAACACATGCAATTTTAAGTTTCTAGTAGTCATATTTTTAAAAAGTAAAAAGAAACAGGTGAAACATTTCAACATATAATCAATATAAAAACTACTGAGATATTTTACAGTCTTTTTTCATAGTAAGTCTTTGAAATCTGGTGTGTATTTTATATTTACATCACATCTCAATTTGGATTGGTACATTTAAATGCTCAACAGCCACACAACGGCTGGTGGCTACCATACTGGACAGCATAGCTCTAAAAGATGACTGTGATACTGAGTACAAATGCTGGTGTAGATTTAATTGTGTTAGTAATTTTTTTATTAGCTTAGTAACTTTTATGGTCCTCAAGTAACATAACTGTATAAGTTTCGAGTGGTCCACTCCTAAGCTTGTATTTCCCATAACTCCTGTTATTTTTAGTGCACCGTTTCAAAAAACATACTTGCTTTTTCTGTACATACTTTCCTAGCCTTCCTCCCAGTTGGTGGTGGTCATATGATATAGTTCTGAGCAATGAGGTGTAAAAGGAAGTCTGTTAAGTCATATGGGGAAATTTTTCCATCCTAACAAGAAGGGAGACCACAAATAGAAAGCATTTTTCCTTCTTGCTTTTTTTTTTCTCCCTACATCCCTTCCTTTCTGCTTGGAACATTTCATATAAGAACATGATGTTTGGTGCTATGGCAGCCATCTTGTGTCTATGACATAAGACTCTTAACATGTTGAGGACAGAACAGAAAGGCATTTTTCCTTACAGACAGGTAAATACAATTAAGAAGCCAGGCAAATACAGGGGTGGGAGGGAAGCCAGAGCCAAGTTCCCTAACAGAAGGAAGAGTGCTTCAGCAACGATGTCCTTAAAGGGCACTGCTTAATATTAAAAACCAAAGTTCACCCTTTTTTCTCCCATATGTCCCCACCTCCTTGCTAATGATTCCCTTCCACCTGACGGGAACATTCTTCAGGTGTGACAAGAGTGCTGGAACTACTCCCAACACTGAAAAGAGCACATAGCTAGAAAAAGCAGCACAATTTCTTGAAGTCTCTTGTTTAATCATTAAGGATTCATGCAATTTGGCTATAATGTATGTTTAATACTTTTTGAATGAGCTATCATGAAAAGAGTTCTATTACTTAGTTAATAAGATTATATTGTGTTGATTCAATCCATTTTGGGTAATTGGGAATGCATGTCATATTTGTTGTTCAGCAATTTCTTACTTGTCTTGGGGTCACAATAATTCAAGATTCAGATTCACATAAATATGTGGACACAGATGGCAGCAGTTCTTTCCCTGCTTTACAATGTCTCGGTAATTACAGGAGAGGATGCCCAGAATCCTGTTAAAGAACCAGTATAGGGTGGGGAAGGTATAGCCCAGTGGTAGAGTGCATGGTCAGCATGTTCAAGATTCTGGGTTCAAACCTCAGTACCTCCAATTAAAATTTTAAAAAAGGAACTGGTTTGGATAACTTTTGAAGATACTGATTGTGAAAATTTTGGAAGTATATTTCCTGAGTCGTATGACAGACTGAATTTGGTAGCCAATCCACTAGTGAGTTTCTTTTACTCACTAAAGGACTTTTCCCCCCAGCGAACAAAGAAGTGTTACTTGACCACTTAACAGTCTTACACTAACCTTTTTGTCACATGTAAATGAACTAGTAGGCTGAAAGGATTCCTAGTTCTGTACAGACTTTTCATCCAATTCCTATTCTTAATTTTCGTTAGACCCACCTCATCATGTGCAATATAAAGTATGCAGTTTGTTTTACAGTTGTTGACTGCCTTGACAAAGTAAGCAGTGTTTATGAGTCCGTCTTAATCACTTTAATAGGTGAACAAAGAATCAATTCAGCTTACTTACGTTTCTTTTCCTTCATGAAGAAAATGTCAATTTAATCTTGGCTTAGAAAGCTGGCTATCACCTTACCTCAACCAAATGAGTGTACCTCTAGAAAATGGAGCAAGATTTTAAAGTCCCTTCTGACTTTGGTACAAATTGTTGCCTTAAATGGTAAGCATCCAAATTGCTAGACTTACTAAATTTTACTGTCATATTGAACATAATAAGAAAAACCCAGAGGCTAATTTTTTTTAAGGTGAAGCCTCTCTGTGAACCATGCTGGAAGTGTCCAGGCCTTCAAATTTTGGTTCCATCTGCATGTATGGCCATACTTTTCCTCTACTTAATCTCATGCTACCTAAAAATCTCACTTTTTTGTATAAATTTTCTTCAGTTACAAATTAAAGTTTTCAAATTAATTTAAAACCAGAGTCCAACAAATTCACCAAATTGTTAACATCTGTGCTATTATCCAACTCTAAGATAAAGATCCAGGTTTAGCCGAATCTATCAGTTATTTAAAGCTGTTTTTGAGCACATTAAAATGCATCATTAGAAATCTTCCATAAATACACTTTTTAAAAAAATCAGCTTGCCTGCCTTTTTTGTTTTCAAACGGATCCAGTCCTATTTGCAACAGTTTTACCAGATCTTCTCATTTTTTAAGTATCACAGCCTTCCAAGCCATCTGAAACTGATTTTGAAGGGAACTTAAAACCATTTTTAAAAATTTGCCTGTTGGTTTGTGCTTTTTCTGGCTATTGCTTCTACAGTCATCTCTGCTTTTAGTTTCGAAATTTGCATAGCTGCTTTTTTGACTCTGCTTCAAGAGTCATTCTTAACCATGCAAGTATTGCTCGAAATTTGAGCAATACTTGGGTAGGCTTAGGGTTGGGGTGATTTGCATCTCTTCCATAACAGAGTCCATATCTTAAATAGGGACCTAAGTACGACCTCCGCTTTTGGGTTTCCCGCTGTTAACCACTTCTTAGTTATGGTTAGAGTGGTGCTATCACCTTCATTACTTTCATTTTAAAGATCTTCTGACAGGGCAACGATTTCTGAGTGTTCGAGTTTTTCATTACCACTTATATTTTCACTGGTTTCAGACTTACACTTCAACTGTCCTGTTATTAACCTCCAACCCGTGCTCCCGGCTGAAAAACATGACTTTCACGACGATCTACACACCAGGACTGTAAACGCCGGGCTCAGAAATCAGGACCCAGGGGCCGCCGAAGTAGTAAACAAACCCCGCGCAGGCGCAGTGACAGCAGGAGGGTAAAGCGGTTTGCGGGCAGCCAATGGGATTTTTCATACGGTGAAAAGTGCAAAAAACCAACCAAACAAAAAACCCACACTGCGTCCTAAGGTGATAAACTGATTGGTCTTCCCTATTTTTACGTACTTCTGGCTTTTGTTTCTGGAGAACTGTGAGGCCTTCGGTGCCTCGCTGAGAAGTCCGTAGAATTCTTCGGCCCCAGAGAACTGCCGCTGGCGTGTCGCCTACTCCTCCTAGCCTCATCTGTTCTCGCCTCGGAGTCTTGATTTTTTTTTTTATTTGACTACCCCACTAATCCATCGGGCCTGGGGGATGGGGAAAAAAACCCCGAAGCCCCCCCCCCCCCCACACAAATTTCTACGCGCTGGGTTTCCCCAAACATCGCGAGATCTGCCTGCGCGAACAGCGGAACCCTCCAATGTGCGTGTGCGCATGCGCTTGGCTCTATTTTAGCGCGAAAATATTTCGAAAGCTTTGGCCGGGGATTAGTCACCCAAACGTAACCCTCGAGAAAGGTCGGAGGATCTCATAATTCATGTTGAACGATGGATTCAAATACTCAACACTCCATTCTTCGAGGTTTTTCAGTCACAACTCCACATGCTTGTATGGTCGTCCCTCCTTCCCCGTTACCGTGTTTCGGCGGTGAACTCTGTGAGGAGAGGTTTCCGCGAACCTAGGAGCGAAGGAACGGGCGTGGAAGAGCCAGTCACGGTTTCAAAGCAAGAGTGATGCGCTGTCTGTGTTTGCAAAGATAACCCTGGGAGCGACATGAAGGAATAAATCTGAGGGGCCAAGGAAAAAAAAAGTTCTTTTGTTTTGTTTTTGTTTTTTACTGGAGAGCCAGAGAGGTTGTGAGTGAGAATGAAGGTAATGCAGTGGGCAGAAGCGGGGAAATTTGAGAGGTAAATGAAGGCAGTAACTCTCCAGCACAGCGGAGAGGGGAAACGAGAAAAACAGAACTGTTGGCAGTAGAGAAAGTTTTCCTCCGAATAGTGTGAGCTTGTGCAAGTCTGTAAACAGAAAGGCAGAAATGCCACACTTTTAGTCCATCGAACGTAAGGTGAAAATTGAGAAGTCCCTAAGTGAGTGGAACACGGAGGGATCTAAAAGCTATAGTCCTGGGCAAGGACTAGGGTTGGGATTAGGGAAAACAGTTAAGTTAACAGAAGTCAGGAATTTGGAAACGGTCTTGAGAGAACTGACTAATTTGACCTCTTTCTTTCTCAGGATGTGGGGGACACCTGTGCAAGCATTGGATTTTGTCCTGCAGCATCTGAAAGGTACCACCCAACACCTGAAGTGCTCTCGCCCAGTGAGTCCCCTTGTCTCTACCACCACACCTCAGCCAGAATGAAATGTGGATTTCATAGAGTGAAATGGTGGAACTGAACCACCAAGTCACTTAGACGTACCACTGGTGCATTACAAAAGTACGTACTTCTAGTCTCTAGCCTCCCAGTTCACTAAATATGAGAATCCATCTTGATATCAGCAGCAATCTTATGCAGCTTAGCCATTATATTTCGATTCTTTGTGTACTGTCTGGAGTACATGGCAGAGGAAGGATGAAATACATACTTACAGTAGGCCAGCAAAGGAATGGCTTACAGGTAAGCAATGTAGCTTTATTTGTAGGAAAAGCTGAATATAGAAAGCCACAGGGATGGAGAAGGATCCAGGTATCAATAAATAGAATGGAAGTAACTTTGATAAAGTCCCCAACATGATCGTCCCCTATCAAGAAGTTTTCCCAGGAGCACTTCATTTTGTTAGCCTGAAGTATAGCCTAGTACCTGGGCTCTACGTGTGGAGTTGTTGGGAAAATGTTCCAGGGAAAAGTCCACAGATGTGATAGAATAGGATTTCTGTGTAGAAGCATGGGTGTTTCATTTTAGGGAGTGGGATCATCCAGCTGTAAGAGGCACGACCTCTCACTGTGGTGTCACAGAAAGGGTGTAGACTTGAGACTCAGACCTGGGGTTTCACTCTTGGATATGCCAATCGCTCTGTGTGACCTCTCTTGAGCCTCAGTTTCCCTGTATTGGAAATAAGGATAACAGTGCCTACCTCATAGGATGACTGTAAAGATGAAATGTGGGTCTGTTGAAAAGACTGCGTGAGTTACTATTACAGAACTTAATGCATAATATATGATCAACAAATGAGAGTTTCTTCCTTGAGCCTCCCACCACATTTACACATGCCATCTCCCCACCAAAATGTGGATGCTCAATATAGTATTGATTTGCCTGTGTTTAGAGAGCCTTAAGACAAGTTCTTTACCTTGCCTGCACATTGGACTCAGCTCTAACAAGTCCTAATGCCCAGGCTTCACCCCAGAGCAATTCAGTCAGAATCTCTGGGAGTGGAACTCGAACTTCAGTGTTTTTTTTTTTTTTTAAAGATCTTCATTTTGCTAGTAAGGTTGAGAACCATTGCTTTAAGAAGGAGAAAAGAAATTAGACCTGTGATTTAAGACCACCTCTCTGGATAGCTATATATTTGAAATTTTCTAAAGGAATAAGGGTTAGAGCTTGAGATGGGCAGATGAGTAGGGCACAGTGAACTATATTCAGGAGAGAGGCCACTATGATAGAGGCCTCTCCTGATTTGAGAGGCCAGCATCCTGATTTGGGAAAGGTCAGTGATGAGGTCATTAGTATAGACCCCAGGAATATACAGGATTTACTGGAAAGATGGAGGACTGAGCCTCCTAAAGTGGGCCTTTGATCTATCACACATGACTCAGATGATGATGTCTTTATTGCTTTACCACCTCATGAATCTTGGGCTGTGAGCATGGCAGATGGCAGTAGAGGGGTGGGGGGCTTTTACTACTGACTGCCCCAGTAGTTGGGGAGGCACATCAAAACATCGCTGATGTCTATGTATGTGAGTTTTCTCCAGTGAGAGGGTGCATGTGCGAAAGGCCATTGAATGGAAGCCTCTTCCCATAGCCTCGCAGGGTTAATGTGGCTGTTCTGACTACAGAGTGGTTCTGTCAGTAGTAATGGATGAGAAGCAGGAGGATCAAGCCTGTTTTTATAGCCTTTCAGTAAATAGAGAATCACTTGGAGTAGGAGGAATGGCATGTCTAGGTCAGGAATTCAAGCTTCTAAGAGACAAGGTACTTTCTTGTTGGACAACTCTGGTTTCTAGGGATAGAAGTAGCTCAGAAGGTGAAACCACCATACTACTTCAGTCACTGATCCCAAGAGCCAAATGTAGCACTGATGGCCAGGAAAATCTTCTGCCACATAAGGGAACCTGTCTTTCATTGGGTCCCTTTTCTTGAGAAACACATTAGTTTGTCTAGTGCCTAGCAAGACTTGGTGAGATGGCTAGCACTGCTGCCTAGGTAAAGAGACAAGGGATTCGGAGACTATGTAGGGGTCAGTAACTCGAGGTTATGAAGTGGGTGAATAGATTATGCACAAGGGGTGGAATTGGGTAGAAGGAAAGGAAACTTGGGGTGAGGAGAAAAGCATGCGGAAAGTTAGAAATAGAAGAATCCCAAGTGGTGACAGTGTAGTTAAGGTATTAAAAAAGTATGCCAAAACAGGAGTGCTCCCTGAGACCCTGTGACAAGAAATACCAGAGACACCATTCTACGGGACTTTAACAAAATGTACGACGGTGAGAACTGATTACTGCTCTTAGGCCCTCACCCACATCAAGAGCATGAAAGAGTCAAGATGAAGACAGGCATAGGGTTTTGAAGAGGATGTTTGAAAGGAGTTGTTGGAGAGCCATTAGACAAATGAATCGGGGAAAGAGGGAAGTGGCCCACTCTTTCCCTAAATGTACGCTTCCCTGTCTACAGCAGGTGCAAACTGGGGGCAGGGGGCACGCCTACACTGTAGGTCAAGGGGCAGATTTCAACTATGATGCTGGATATTCTAATTACTAACTTTTCTTAACTAAAAGTGACCAGAAAATGGGACAGGACTGCTCAAGCTTCATTTAAGGATGGGAGGAGAACCAGCCCCGAGAGAGGGTTATTCATAGGGACAGTAGGAAGTAAAAATTAAGTTGCTCTAAATTAGTCCCAAAAGTCATGCTTGTTCATTGTGCTGGAACAGTACTGTTGAGAACCTACTTTGTTTTTTAGATCCTAGAGGTCTAAAGACAAGTTGGATAATGTTCATCCCTATAAGAATCTATGAACACAATGCAATGTAATGTATGCAGTAACAGAAGTAACGTGTGTGAAAATTAAAGAAGGACTATAGTGAAAAAGAAAGTGAGGAATTTATTTTGCGGGGTGGGGTGGGAATAAGAGAGACTTAGAACCTCAGAGAAGGTGAAAGCCAGCAGTGTTTGAGAGAGGAATGGGTGTTCCCTGGGTGGACAAAGCAGAGGAAATTGTCAGGTCTAAGCTGTGGAGGCGTGAAACAGCATGGTGTACATGGTGGAGACTACAGGCTGGGTGAAGGGTGTGCATATTCAGGTGGGTGGTTAAAATGGAGGTGAGATGGAGGCCATAGGTATTGTGGCTGTTGGCAGGCTCACCAGTAGAGAATTTATGGAATTTTGAAAACATATACACACACACTCAGATGCCAGTCATTTCCTCCCTCTCCTCTCCCCCTTCCCCTTTATACAATTTGCCAGTTTGTCAGAGAGTCCTGGAGGGGTTGTACAGGAACTCTTCTGCATCCCAGTGCCTACAGCTGACTGGATCCGGCTCTGTATCTGACCTGAGACTCTGCCTCCTTAGAATTTTGATCAAAACGTTGAGAGACTGAGTTATATGTTTTCTCCCCCAGTTTTATTGAAGTGTGATTGATAAGTAAAAATTGTATATATTTAAGGTGTGCAATGCGAAGTCTTGTATGTATACTATAGTTACCATGTATATGTATATTAGGTCTCCAGAACTCATTTATTCTGTAATTGAAAGTTTGTGCCCTTTGACCAGTATCTCCCCATTTCCCCCAAATCCCCAGCCCTGGTAACCACCATTCTACTCATTGTTACTATGAATTCAACTTTTTCAGATTCCACATATAAGTGATATCATGCAATATTTGTCTTTCTCTGTCTGGCTTATTTCACTTAATATAATGTCCTCCAGGTTCATCCATCTTGTCACAAATGGCAGGATTTCCTCCTTTTTTAAGGCTGAATAATACTCCTGTGTGTGTGTGTGTGTGTGTGTGTGTGTGTGTGTGTGTGTCTGATTTTCATTATCCATTCATCTGACGATGGACATTTAGATTGTTTTCATATCTTGGCTACTGTGAATGATGCTTCAATGAACATGGGTGTGCAGCTAGATAGTGATTTCATTTCCTTTAGATATATACCCAGAAATGGGATTGCTGGATCATCTGGTAGTTCTGTTTTTGGGACTGGGTCATTTAGATGAGAGCATTGAACTTGTAAGTTCATGTAACTTTCAGAGCCAAGGCCACCATTTTGGGTCAGTAATCAGATTGAGCTGATCTCAAAAGGGAAGCAGGTGAATACAGCTAATGAAGAGAGAGAATAGGAGACGATAGGTCATGCAGCCTCAGAGAGAAAGAGACGGAGTCAGTGGGTGCCTTGGCTCTAACCACTTTCTGGTTCCATCTTAGATCTAACTGCCACTTCCTGTTCTCGAGTTCCCTGCAGTTCTTCTGAGTCTTTATACTAAATCTACCTCCATCTCAGTGGCTTTCTTTTTTTCCCTTAGACAATGCTGTAATGTGGCCCATTGTGTTCTCCCCTTCCTCATGTTCTTGGCCTAATAAAACCACATACTTCCCACAACAGAAGCATACACATATGCAGTAGGGACACTCATTTAACTCACTACAGCCCGAGTATGCCAAGAAAAAGTATGTCTCATTGTTTTCTAGAGTTTTCACCTGCATATAAGTTATTTATTACTACATAACAAAATTTCCCCAAACACAAGAACTTAATAATAAACATTATTTCATAGTTTCCGTGGGTCAGGAATTTGGGAGCAGCTTAGCTGGGCATTTCTGGCCTGGTTCTCACAAAGTTGCAGTCAAGATGTTGTCTGGACTGCAGTCACTTGACTAGGGATGAAGGATCTGCTGCCAGGGTGGCTCACTCACCTGATTGATGGTTGGTGCTGTCTGGTGAGAGGCCTCTGTTTTCCATACATGGACCCTTTCAAAAGACAGCTTGAGTGTCCTTATGACATGGTGGCTGGTTTCCCCCAGTATGAGTAATCCAAGAGGGAGGGAGCCAGGCAGAAACTGTCCTAATGATCTAGCCTCAGAAGTTACCAAGAATCTCTTCTGCCACATTCTCTTCATTGGAAACGAGTTATAAGTCTGGCCCACATTCAGGGAAAGTAGTATTAGGTGTCACCATTTGAAGGGAGGCATATCAAAGAATTTGTAGACATTTAAAAACCACCACAACTATTAGATAACAAGAAAAAAAAACCCAACTACGTTTTCAATTCAGTTTAAGATATAGTTCAATTTCATTACTTAGATATTTCCTTTAAATAGTATGAAAGTCTCCTTTGGGTAAAGATGTTTCATCTTTCATAATGCCTTCCCAAGGAGATCCTGTCATTTTCTCTGAAAGTAGCATCCATTTGTATGGAGGTGGGGAGGGGTAACCTACACATCCTTGAGTTGGTGAGAAGAGCCTCATTCTGGACCTAGAGTGTGTGCACTGGCAGATTTCTGGCATGATAGCCCTTACTGGCCTGATCACTGGGGAACCTGCTGGCCTGTGATGCTGCAGCTGGTGAATTCATGGCCCATTTTTAGCTTCAGGCAAATCTCCCAGGGAGTATCAGCCTCCCCTTGGGGACTCTGCTTCCCCATGGCCCCTGCTATAGAGTCACCTCATCTGGCCACGGCAGGCCCCCTGACTGTTAGTTCAGCATCCATGCTTCAAGGGAACAGGAAACTCTTGGGATAGTTGACTGCTCTATATGTCTGAGTACACTGTAGGAAACTTGCCATTGGCCCAAACATCCGTGGAAAGTGCAGGGAATGAGGTGTGAGGGACCTAGGCTGTGGTCCCCAAAGGGGAGACCTCTTGCCCTGAGTGTTCCTGTCAACATGGAGGTTACTGTGATATGCAGAGTAAGGGCCCCTAAAGATACCCTAATACCCAGAACTTGTGAATAGATTACCTTACTGGGCAAGAGAGACTTCATTGATGTGATTAAGTTAAGGACCTTGAGGGGAGAGATTATCTGGATTATTTGAGTGGGCTCAATTTAATGACTTTCCAGTATGCCATAGGTCAAAGTGAGATGAGACTATGGACAAATGGTTAGAGGGCTACAAAGGTGTTTTGAAGATGGAGTTAAGGGGGACTGCTAGTCAGGAAATGTGGGTGGTTGGAAAAGGCAAGGAAATAAGATTCTCTCTCTGAAGCCTCCAGAAAGAAACAGCTCTGCCATCACCAAGATCTAAGCCCAGTAAGACCCAGGTTGGATCTCTAACCTACAGTATTGTAAGATAACATATTTGTGTTGTTTTAAGCCACTAAGTTTGTGGTAATTTGAAAGAGCCACAAGAGGAAATGAATACACTCATATCTGACTTTGGTCTGGAAAGAGGTCAGGCCCAGGAATTGACTGCTTTTTTCTCCATCTCTCTCTCCTTCTCACTGAACCTGAGCCTGAGAGGGAGATACACTTACTCTCCGTGTGGCATGACCTTGTTCAACCATACAGCAGAACTTAATAATTTTTCATTTTCATTCAAAGTTGAAAGTAAGTACAGTAAACACGCATACACTCTTCACTGAGATTCACTAGTTGTTAATGTTCTGCCGTATTTACTTTCCCTTTCTGATTACATGCATACATAGTTTTTGTTGTTGAACCATCTGAGAGTAACTTGCATGCGCCTCAACCCTTTATCCTTAATACTTCGACATCTCTGAAGAATAAGGAAATTCTAATATTAAACACAATTCCTTTCTCACACCTAATGAAAATAATAATTCCATTACATCGTCTATTATCCAGTTCACAATACAGATTTCCCGAAATATTTTAGAGTTATTTTATACTAATTCTCTCTGCTTCCCCAGTCAGCATCTCATCAAATTACATGCTTTACAATTGGTTGTCTTTAGTCTCTTTAATCTGTAACAGCTCACCCTCATTATTTCACAGTATCGGCTTTCTGGTAAATCCAGACTAGTTCTCTTCTAGAATATTCTGTATTCTCAATTTGGTTGATTATTTTGTCATGATTTTTTTTTAACATTTTTTTCTCATGATGTCTTTAACTTGTTTCTCCAACCCCTGCCTTTTTTTTTTAAACTATGTATAGAGGTTTGATTAGACTCAGGTTAAATACTTTTAGAAAGAATACTTTGTTAGTAATATTGTGTGGGTTACATTGCTTTATGTTAGGCACTAATTGTCCCACTGTTAGTGATGCTAAATTTGGTCACTTAGTTGAGATGTCTCCCAGTCTCACCATTGAAAAAGAACACATTTCCCTTGGCAGTTTGTAATTTAATCTACAAACAACCTGTTCCCAAACAACTTTTCATTAACAACTTGAATACCTGTTGAGGTTTTTGATCAGTTATTTCATTGGGAGCAGCAAAGATGGCGTTCTGTTATATTCTGCATGTATTAGCTGGCATTCTCGTGTGAAAAGAGCTTTCTTTTAAGAGAACTATTTTAGTAAATCTCCCGGTGGACAGTTGGATAGTGGTTTGCTTTTAATTTTGTTTAAAGCAATTGGAAAGCCCCTGTTTTTTAAAAAGATGTGTTAGTCATTGGAGCCCATTCACTAGTATTGCAGTAGCATTCCCTGTATTTCCAGTTGTGTCTTTGCTTGGTTCCCAGCAGCTTTTTAAATCCAGGCAGTTCACTGTTGTAGGATTTGGAGTAGAGGTGGGTGAGAGGTTCACCAATCTATGATAGAAGGGAAGGAAAACTACCAGGTGAGAACTAAGAACCAGATGCCACCTTGACTTCACCAGTTCTCAGGAAGATTAGTTTGTGGAAGTTGAGGATCTAGAAATTAGTTCCCAGAGAACTGCCTGCATGCTCTGGGACCCCTTGGAAAGTTTTTGCTTGCCCCAGTCTGAAGACCTGCTCTATGGTATCAGACAGCCTGAGCAGAGTCTTCCATATTTGGTTGATGACAAGTAAAGGCAGAAATAAATGAATTTCTAGAATGACTTTGAAAACAGTAGCTTGGATTTCAAGCCTGCTTTCATGCTGCACACTCCTATTTTGAATTCAGAAGCTGAATATTAATTCCTTCTTTCTTTCCATTACTTTTGTAACTTCCAAACAGTGCCACACTCTCTATCCCCAAGGCAAACCTATTCCCCAGGCAGAGGAGAAGAAGATCACATAAATCATTTTCAAAATATTGCCCCAATTACATAAGTATTGTGGGGTTTTATGGGTTTGGATGAAAGACAGCTGTCTCTTTTTTCTTCCAAGTGGCTAGGAATAAGTTTGTTGATTACAACTTAATATTTTTAACATAATTCATTTATTATATAACCTATTTTATAGCCATCAATAATATTCTGGATTATGATTCCTTATACAATTATTTTTATTATTTTATCATTAAGCTATAATGTACACGTGCAGTCATCCTAAAAAGAATGAATAATTTGGTCTTTTTTGGTTTTGTTTTAAATAATTTAAAGCAGTCTTTTTTATTTCTTCTGTCAAAGGCCCATAGTAGTGAATCACATCAATCACATTAAATCGACAAGTTATTTTAGTTGAGTCCACTATTCGTGATGCAGAATAGTACAGTGCAGTGTGCCTGCACTGGAGTCGGATCACATAGTTCCAAACCCGAGCTCCCACACTGATGAGCAGCGCGGGTTGGGGACGCATTACTTATCTTCACTAAGTTTCGTCTACAAAACAGGAATGTTAATAATAGTACCTGTCTCGTGGTTTGATAGGAAGGTTAAATGACATCATGTACTAAATACCTGGCACATGATAAAATATTAGCTGGTTTTGTTGTTTTTGTTGCCATTGTTATTGTTATTATTCACTAAGAGAAGAGAAGGTGATATCTAAGCTACCATCCGGCTGGCTCTCTAAGAATTTGTTCAGACACATATCCAGCTTTCCTGATACATGAATTTTCTGGAAGTGGCAAGTATTAGAATTAGCAGAGTTGACTTTCTCTATGAGGCTTATATAGAAAAACTAGAATTAACCTGATTCTTCTCCTAAAATAAAAGAAGTAAACATGTCTTAAGCTGTGGATGGTGAGCCAGGAAGGAGCTTCAGTTTGTTGAAATTATACTCCAGCTTCTCTGTGCTACCTCTTTTCTTACAGAGTTTGCATTCCTGCACATTGAAAGTCAGCATTTCTTCCCCCAAAAATAAATATTCAGAATTGACATGCTTAGGATTCTGAATTAGAAACAACCAGTAATATGTGCATTTAATGAGACAAATGTATCGCTAGCTTAAATTCCTAATTTAGGGTAGTCCAAATGCTGTCTAAGGGATTGACCTTGTTCATCAGATTTATTTTTATTTAAAATAATTCAGCAAGTCACATTTAAAATATTTGTCTTTTCTCCTATAAAATTGTAAAGCATTTACAGGTTGTTCCTAGTCAGGTGCTATTCTAAAGTATCTCCCAATTAAGGCTGTTAGATGAATGGCCTCACAAAATTCAGAAGCCTCAACCTGAAAAGAAATATGTTTCCCGTGTTCTTCCCACTGCTCTGTAATGGCACACCACAGTCATCCTGTGAAACTGGCATTTTCATTCAGTTGCACCTAAATAGATTTTTTAGGAAAGAACCAATGGAGAGTGGAGGGAGTTACCACAGTGTCTGTACTAATTCCTAGAATCTTTTCAAGATTTAGGGTCAGCAACAATTCAGTAAGGAAAGGGCCCATCAGGTAAATTTGGCTCTGAAAATGCTAATTGAAAGTCATCCTCGGTAATTCAATCCTGTTCCGTCTTCCTTTCTTTAGTCAGCAGGGTCCCATGGTGACTGGTTCTGAAAGAAATCATCCCCTTTGGCAGTTACCTAGCACCATGGCAACCGGGACGTCAGCGAAGCAGGGTAGACCCTGCACAAAACAGCTCCTGTCCTGCTCCCTCCCTGCCTCTAACTCAGCTCTTCCTGAGGTCTAGGGATGGGGCTAAGGACATCTGGACAGGCACACTCAAGAAATCCTACATGTTTCTGTGGTTGTGCCCGTGAGTGTAGATATGTGGGCATATAGTAAACTGTGTTCTAAGAATTTCTCCTCACCCCCAAAACATGGAGCATGTTTAAAGGGTGGGTATGGATGGTGGGATGGGGATGGGGAGATAGGCATGGGGTTGTCTTTATTTAGGTCTGACGATACATAAAAATTATATTTGTATTTATAAGGTTACAGTAAGTCGATAGTAGAGGAAGTTAGAGCCTGTTGTGACACGACCTCAGGGAAATATTTTTAAAATATTTTTATTCACCTGAAAGTGAAATACACAGATGGCTTTAATGAGCACTGAAGGGGGTGTAATGCTGTCCGTGGTGCTGAACACTTGATTGTCTCAGATGTGCCAAGGGAGATGGGGGTTGGGAGAAGTTAGGGAACACCTTGCCACGTTAGGGTACTGACGTGAAAGAAAGAAAGAAAGAAAGAAAGAGGGCCTGGGGAGAAAGCATCCTTTCCTTCCCTTCCAAGTAATTCGGAATGCCCAGGATAAAATGTTCAGATGAAAAAAATTTTTAAAGAAATTGGAGAAGGCTGGATGTTTGGATGGTTGAGTCTTCCCCTTTTCATATGGAGATTTTTGGTCAGAGCCAATCAGGAGATTTCTGCTGCTGTGCTCCAGAAAGGGAAAGTGGGGGAAGGGAGAGAGAAGCCGGCCACGCTCTCCCTTTGAGCCACATGATCCATTTCCCATGTGACACATTCCAGAGCCTTGGAAAGAAGGAGGGAGGGGTGCCAGGAGAGTAGGGCTGGGGGCGGGAAGATGGTTTAACAGTCAACCCTGCACAGCGTCATCTTGTCTTCCTACCAGGAAGCAGGCTCTGAGCCAAGGGGAAGGCAGAGGACAGAGATGAATGTGTTCCCAAGCTTCCCTGGTGGTTTATGGCATTCTCCAAACTCCTCTGCAAGGGCTGCTCCTGACCAAGAAGACCCAAGGAGACCATCTCTGAAATCAAGTCCGGATGAAGGTATGTGCTTGAGATCCCGCGGTATCGTGACTGAAATTTGGCTCAGAGGACATAGTACCTTCTATTTTCCAGGCAATTTGGTGATTTTGTCCTGGCTCAGATGCTGCTGAGGGGCTTTAGATTTGTCACAGGTCCAGAAAAGATGCTTAAGTAGTTCTGTAAAATGAATAATTCACCACAGTAACTGCCTGTTGAAGAAAAATGAGACAGAAATTGTGTACAGTGATAGTTAATAAAATAAAGCACTCATTGATGAAAAGGATTTTTTTCTTTGAATCCTAAAAAGAGGAAAAAAATAATAATATTACTGAAACCAACCAGATTTCATTGTCACTGCAATAAAATACTGTTTCATCCTTTTTCAGCTGCTTATCCTGGCCCATGTTCCCAGAGGTTGCTGGCAGTGGCTTAGGGAGCCCGAGTGGGCAGGCATGCTGTTTCTTTGTGCTCTGTGATCGTCTTCCTTCTGATGTTCCTGATACCAGGAGTGCTTGTGATTGTTTGCAGCTCCTGTTTAGAGACAGTAGACTGCCACGAAATCCCGTATCCACCGAATTTCATATCTCACAAAATAGATACCAAGAAGCCTGCCAGGAAGTTCTCATAAGAATCTTCCAAAGTTACAGGCTTAAAGAATCTGTCATGCACGCAAATCTTGATATCTTTGACCATTTCTACCCAGCACAAAGAGAGGAGCTAGCAAATTTACATTTTATTTTGTTATTTAACAAATACTTATACAGCTCTTGTTATGTGCAAGGCATCATTCTAAGCACAATCAGTTATTTAATCCTCATAATAACCCTCTGAAGGAGTTATTATTGGTGGCTACATTTTGGAGATGAAGAAACTAAGGCACAGGGAAGTTAGGGTACTTTCCCAAGGTCACACAGCTAGCAAATAGTAGAAACAGGATTTGGACTCAAGAAACCTGACCCCAGAGTCCATGATCTTAACCACTGAACCACTGAGCTGCTTGCCTGATGATGTCAACGATTGATTTGGCTACAAATTTTGTTCAGCTGACGCTACTAGAACATTGAATCAGCTTGCCTGTCTCAGACAGATCCCCAGTGAAATCTATATTTAATCTTGAATTATCCCAATGGTCATATTCTGTACCCTCAAATAACCCAGTAAGTAATTGCTTGTTCTTCTCTTCTTGTGCTGTGTAGATACCTGGTAGTAAAACACTGTGTTGCTATGGTGACCAAAGGATGTCTAAAAGGAAGAAAGAAATCTAGAATTACATCATGGTTGATTTTTTTTTAAATCAAAACTAGAAACATTCTTCATTCCTCAGGACCTAGTAACAAGACCAGCCTAAGCGTATTATCTTTAATGGTACTTACCTGGCTTTCAAAATAAAATAAATAGGCTAAAAACTTCTAAAATTATAAACACAAATTATGTCATCAAACTGACTAGATTTATTGCTTTAAAATAATATCATACTTTAAAATAGGGAATAGATCTCTCTTTGCAGATTATTTTAGGTTTTTAAGGGAAAAAGGAATTTTTTTTTTTTAACTTCAGGAAATTTCTGAGATACAAGGATTACCTCCTTTTGGTCTGTGTAATTTCTCTTCTGGCCCTTGGCAATAAAGGATGACTGATCTCATTCTTACATAGTGTAGGAAAACTTAGAGAAGTTACTAGGTAACAGATAAAAGAGGAAGAAAAGGGCAGGAATCCAAAATTTGTGAAATTCCTCACTAAATGATGTGTTTCCCTTCAGGGTTTCACTGATGAACACTTTGAGAGGAAGGTGTCCCCTGCAGTATTGAATTTTAGTTCTTAGATTAAGCCTTCAGTCCCTGCTGAAATGTACATTTCCCTGGGACAGGTACACTTTACACTGTGGTGGCTGTCTGAGGTCGGCTTCTGGAATTAGGAACCGTCTCCTTCCATCCCTGGATGTCTAGCACTTAGCACCAGGCCTGTTCATGGTATGATCTCAGTATATACTTGCAAATGGAAAATGGGAAGACTCAAAACTCCGACAGCAGTCTGCTGGAGGCGATTCGGGGGCCCATGCCTGTTTTGTTTTGCATGCGTTTATGGGGAGGATGGTGAGGAGGTAAAAGTGTAGCAGGAGACAACTTGCTAGCAGTCACAATTGCATCTGAAATTTACACATGCTAGTCAGACTGACCCTGGTGCAGGACCAAGCTAGCGTTCAAGAAGGATCCGTAAATTCTTTCCTGGGGATTACCAATCCCCTTGACACTGTATTTATATTTAGAGTGACGTTCTCCTGATATTTTTATTTACATCTAGATGGAGGCACTCCTAACAGTCTCATTTTCTTCTGATGTTTTGCTGGGCACTATCTCCCAATGTTGAATTAGTTCACCTTGGGTTGGGAGTGAGTGTCTTTTGAGAGGGTCAGTTCCTGCCCCAGGCAGTCCTCTTCTCATCAGCTTTGCCTCCTAGTCCCCAGGACACCGCACCGAGAGCTCAGAGGACTACAGGACTCTTCCCTGGAGAACCATAGGATCTTCAGAGTCAGAGTGGGGCGAGCCGGACTGCCTTCCCATACCATGGCAGTTAGGACCTGAGTGCAAAAGATGTCTCAGGGCATCTGGAAAGGATTTGGATTTAAGTTAGCAGGCTAACTAGACTTAAAATAGTCATCCCTTCTGATCATATACATAAATACAACTTTATTTTATTGAAGTACGGATGATTCATGATGTTGTGTTAGTTTCTGGTGTAGAGCTAAGTGATTCAGTTATACATATATATATTCTTTTTCAGATTCTTTTCCATTTTAGGTTATTACAAGGTATTGACTTTGGTTCCCTGTGCTAGACAGTAGGGCCTTGTTTATTCTGTTCTTTTTCCATCTGATTAAGTCATTAAGGAGCAGAAGAGTGGGGTTTGTGTACAAGGTGTGGGTCCTTGAATCCTATATACTCATCCTCCTGACCTCCAGCGTGACCTGGAGTGAGTGGGCTGTGGAAAAGAAATAGCCCTGCTGGAAAAGTACAGCCCAGCCAGTGCTGCCTGCCCACCGCACGCATCCCAGCCTTCTCAGACAAGCAGGGCTAGTGCGCACAAGGGGCTTGGGTCTGGAAGCCGCACTGGGTCTCCTCCTTTTCCCTCTGAAATCTCAGCACTGAAAGGGGGGCAGTTCTCTCTACCAGCCGAACTGGACAAGATAGAGCAGAGAGAAAGTAGAGAGGTTCCTCTGAAAGACAGGCGTTGCCAAGAGTGCTTTCAGCTTGGAGGTTAGGAATGAAAGAGGGTAAAGAAGAGGGACAGTGAGCACAGGAAATATGTTTTTGGATGTTAGATTAATACAAATAGAGTTCTAGAAAATTTGGAAAATATAAAGAAGTATAAAGATGTAATGAAAATAAAAATCAGTCATGATCTGGCCATCTAGAAATAATTTACGTTAAAATTTTGGTGTATTCTCAGTTTTTTCCAATGTATATCATGGTAATGAAAGTAAACATTTGTTAAGTACTTGCTTTGTTCTAGATATTGTTCTTAGCTCCTTTCTTGTGTCATTTATTTTATTCTCAGAACAAATGGATAAGGGTGGGTACTGTTATTATCCTAATTTTGGCAAAGACACTCAGTAGGGACAAATATGTTAAGTAACTTGTACAGGTAATAAGTGATTTGAAACCCAGGCAGGTTGGCTTGAGAGCAGGGCTTCAGCCTCAGCACTGTTGGCATCTTGGACCAGATAATTCTCTGTTGGGTGGGTGGGCAGGGAGCCCTGTCCTCTTTATTGTAGAATGTTTAGCAGCATCCCTGGCCTCTGCCTGCCGGACATCAACACTCTTCTCCCCCAGTTTTGACAACCAGGACTGTCTCCCGACATTGCCAAATGTCCCCTGGGAGGCAAAGTTACCTCTGAACCACTATTCTAAGAGCCCGTGCTCTCAACCATCCGTTATGTTTGAGATAATGTAGCCTCTTCATATTTAAAATGTGCTTAGAGTTGTTTTCTTCTACATCTTCCTGGGATGTCAGTGGCTTTAAAGAGCATAGATGGGAAATTAGTTACTTTCAGAGAAAATGCTCTTTAGTAGATGTTTTTGACAGGTTTCTTGTATCCCACCAGTGCCCAATGTGGAGAATAGCCATGTTTGTCTCTATTACCTTTCCCCTAGTTCTATGTGTCAGGCACCCTTAGCCTTCAAGGATTCAGATTTCAGGTGTACACTTAACAGTATAGCAGGGCAGTGCTTATCAACCAGTGTATCAAAATGTGTCTCAAACAAAGGATGTCTGTTGCAGACAAGTTCTTGCTAATGAAGTACCAAAGTTTGCCAGTGGTTCATTTTTTTTAAACTAATTAAAATAAATTTAAGGACTTCTATATAATTATTTTCTTTTCAGCATGACTTCTTAGCTGAAGATTATAGGCTGAGCTCCTGGAGTTGCACATAACTCTGGATGTGTCTGTAGGAGTGTGTCACGTGGAGGAACATGTTTGTCACATCTGACTCTGAAAAAGAGGTTGAAAATTGCTGATGTAGGTGATTTGGGTCAGTCATTGCTGAGAGGATTAAAATAAAAAGCACTGAGAAATGATAGCAGTAGCATTTTAACTTAGAAAATGTCTAAAAACATACGGCACTAAAATACATACTAACCATGTGAAACATATGCACAAACGTGTTCAACCGTATTTTCAATCACATCTGACCACGTATATAGTTGCATAATTTGTCCATAAAAATACATGTTAATGCAAATTCAAATCTAACTTCTGCTCCATGAACTTGAAGGTTGCTTTCTTGGAAAACCCTGACTGAAGACAGTAGTGCAGATCAAAATTTACCCAGAGTGTTGATGTGAACTTGATGTGAGACAGAATGTAAATGCTTCTGAAAAGCAGAAGTTTTTAGTAACTCCCTGTTTGGTGCTGATACTTGGTTCTTAATGAGTCTTTCACGTTCTTTTCAAATAGCTATAAATTGCATCTAGTGTACAGCTCTTTGCTTTGAGTGTAGTGAGTCTGGTCTTTGCCTCCACACCTCTTTCCTGTTCCAGTTGCACGACTAAGATGTTGATACTGAAATCAGAGCTTGGAAATGAAACTGAGCATTTACCACCCCCAACCCCTTGACAACTGCCTCTAACTCAGTGAGCACACAGCAGCTATTCAAAAAGTGTTTGTTGTAATAAGTTAAATTGAGTTTGGTGAGATGCAGATTCCCTGGCCAAATCATTTTCTTCAGAATTTGAAAGATTCCATAGTGGGAGGAGAGGTGTGGGAAATTGGTGGAGGACAGTCAGGGGTTCTAGCAAGTGTGTCTCCCCTCCAGGCAGTCTGGTGTTATGCAGGACGAAAGCCCTCACAGTGGCAGGTCTTCTTAGGCCAGACCACTTCTTGAAAGGAGTCTTCAGTCAGAGATGGCTGGCACACCCAGGGTGATTACTGAGGAAGGCTTGGCTGGCCCCTGGGCGCAGTTTCGTCTCTCCTTTGGAGACTCAGACTACCGATCTTGGACAGCAAAGGCTAAATAGGTCACTAAAAATCACCCTCAACTTGGAGAAAAGTTTATTTATTTGGGCTCCAGTGATTTTTTCCCTTAAACACAATGTTGTGAATGATAATCAGGTACCCAGGCCTCTTTGCAAAAGCCATGCACCCTTAACAAAGGTAAATTACATGACTGATGTTAGTACTGTCACTAACATAACTAGTGTGCGATGTGGTTACTAAAACTTACTTGTCATATGGCTTATAAGGCTTTTATGGGCCGACAGTAGTAAGAGTGCTAATTTTTTAAGCAGTTGCTATGTGCCAGACATCAAGCTAGGTGCTTTTTAGAACTATGGTAGGATAACACTGAGTGTTTTTCTCTTACAAGGCAGATTGACTTGTAATAACTCATTTAACTACTGTGTGTATATTATCTCATTTAATCCTCATACTAATCAAATGAGATACGGACTAGTTATCCTCATTAAACAGATGAGATCACTGTTAGATAACTTGTCCTAAGTTACACAACTAGTTGGTGAGTGACAGAGGTAGGATTCATGCTTCAGCTATCTGACTTCAAAGCCTGAACATATAACTACTTTGCAACATTCCTGTATTATGAGATGAAAAATAGATGTTTTTCAATAGAAGATGAGGTTCTGGGTGTAGGTTTGTCAGATTTAGCTAATAAAAATACAGGACACCAGTTAAATATTGTATGGGATATTGCATGGACATTATGCTAAAAAATTGTTATTTATCTGAAATTCATATTTCATCTGGCAACTCTGTCTGGGTGGCACTTAATGAGAACATGTCTTCTCTCTGGTTTTCCTGTTCCCCACCACAGTCTTGCTGGTGGCTACCTGTGCCTTACGTGGTTCTGTAAAGCACTTAGCTCAGCGTCCACATCAGAGCTGTAGCTCAAAGCCAGGAAGCAAGACAGCTGCTCGAGAAGCTTCTGGAGAACCTGTGTGTCTTCTTTAGCCACCTGTAACTTCGGGACTTGGGATGGGTTGCCCTGTAAACCCTGCCCTAGTGGAAGTGGTAGATGGGTAAACGCTCAACAACTGGTTCTGCAGGGAGGGAAAAACCTATCTGTGCTGTTTGTCAGTCTCTTGGTGTGAATATTCCTACCGTGGCTGATTCATGATACCAACATGACGTCATTGAACTTGGAGTTGGGAAGGAGTGTGCACAGCTGGCTCTGAGGAGCCCCGGGCAGGCCAGCCTCAGCCCACCTCTGTTCCGGGCATCTCTTCTTTCATGTATCGGCAGATCAAGCCTACGTAAAAGTGAAAGGTTTATGGAAAATATCTACTGTCATCATATTTTCTAAATTACAACAATTAAAATTTAAAAGAGGACGTCCTACCTGGGGTAGTACTGTTGATCAAACTTTCTCCTCACTGCAATTCAAATTGAAGCCTAGAATTCTGCCTTCATTTCATTTCGTTTCTTTCATTTAAAAGGCAGCTGTTAATCATCTGTCATAATGAATTTCCAATGCTCTCACATTCTTGATTCTGAAGAAAGGCTGTATTTCCAGACCAACATGTCTACTGTACTTTTGATGCTAAGCCTCCATGCAGTATATAGTGGGAGGGATTTTTTTCCCCCAAATGTTCACTGTGTCTCATATTTCTGAGCTAGCATATTGAACAGATGTATCTGTGGGTAGCAAGAAGCTGTGGGGGAATAACTTTATATTCTTATGTTTGATTGAGAAGTCCATGTACAACCAGTTTGACCTTCTGAATTCAGATCCAGGCCATTGTGGCTTCCCTGGGCATGAAGTGCCAGTGGTGGTTAAAAGCATGGACTTTGGAGTGAGGCCGTTCTGGGTGACCACTTCCAACTGTATGACCTTGGGGAGGAACTTTAGTTGTTGTTTTTTTCCGCTTGTAAAACGGGGCTAATAATATTACCTACCTTAAAAGCCAACACATATGAATTACCTGACACGTAGTAAGCCCAGAATAAGTACTAACTCTTGGTAGTATTAATGTTAGAACTACTGTCATCATTGTAATTAATCTCACTGCTCATTAGTAAACAACCTATGTTTTCTACAGAAAATGTTTTCATTTGTTTTTTTTCCCAATCAAATCATAAAATTGAAGCATTATGAAAATTCTGGCTTGCCATTAAATTTTTGAACAAATGTCAGAAAAAAAAAGACTTCCAATATTGTGAGAAAATCTGTGAATCTTTATAATTTCAGGAAGGTTAAAAGAAACCAGTTGTTGGGGGTTTCTGAGTCTAGAAGAAGCCTAACCAGCAACTAGTATGCTTTTCCAGAAACAGCCCCTGGCAAGCTGTGAAGTAAACAAAGTTGTCATCTGGGCCCCTCTGTTCCTCTTTGTGGATTAGTCTCTCGTCATCCATACGCTTATCCATCCATCAAAATATGATTTTCAAAAAGTTAAAATCATGATTCTCATTCAAATATAAAATGAGCCTAAAGTTAAAGATGTATTAACTTATTACTGAAGGAACTGATAAGGTTGCTTCTAAGAGCCCTTGAATAAATGGATATCTAAAATGTTCTTGTTGTTTTCTGTTTCTTTAAAGAATGTGAACATAAGATTGCTGGGTAGGCACAAAGCTCGCTATGTTATGTTATGGACAGTAAGTCCATAACCTTCGGGGTTATTTTTTCTACTAGACAGAAATTTGCATGCTAACGTGTGATGTCTGGGCTCTAGTCATACAGTAAATAGCAAAATCAAGCACAGATACATTCTTCCAGAAAATTAAATAATCCTTGGGGAAGCCCATTTAACAATGTCCTAGTGTGACAGTAAAAAGATATGCGATGCTCTCTGTACCTTTTGTTCAAGTATTAGATAATTTTTTATTAACACATCTATCCATTTATTTATTCACTAAACTTTAATTATCTGTCTGCCCCAGGGATATAGAATAAAGACAGTCCCTGTCCTTAAGGAACTCATAACCTAACAGGAGACAACATTCAAAATAAAAATCACAACATAGAGAACAGACATATTCCCCCCAGGGTCTCATCATTAAGAGGTCCCCCAGCCCTTACACCATGTCAGCCCATCCAACAGTTTCCTCACCTATATATGAAAACACATCTCTTAGAGCCCAAAATATGAGTAATTCTTCTCTTAGATAATATATAAATAGAGGTGTATTTTAATAAGGGCCCTCAGTGGTCAACCCAATGAAGTGTGTCACGTGGCAGCCTCAGAACTAGTTGGAAAGAGATAGGTTGAGCAGGAAGAGAGAAGTCTTTCCTGTCACTGCTAAAATTACTGAATATGGATGACCCGGACATAATTACTAATTGTGCAGCCCTTGTATTTCAGATACACTCCCTTGAAGATTTATTTATTTCCAAATTAATGAAGCAGGGGAGATCTTTCGGACTTTTACTTTGGGACCCTAGAATTTAGTTATAATATGGCAGACCGTGTTTTCTGGAAGAGGGTGCAGGAGGCTGTCTGAGGTCCCCTAACCACCTTCACTGCCCCTTAAATGAGAGTTGATTTGGGTGACTTCAGTTTCACCTGCCCTGCTCTTCTCGGGAGTGGTGGTTCCCCTGTTGCCACGGTCACCAGTGTTTCAGCTCCCTGAGAGTACATGCGGTTCTCTCTGCATTTAATTCTCCTCACAGAGCCACCTAGAGTAGGAGACCTGCATTTCAGTTTTCTGTCCTATGGATTCAATTCAGAAAGCAGTTAATAAGCGATAATTAATGTAAAGAATTTCAGTAGAAGCTATAGAGCATGGACAAAGGATAATGCCCTTTTCCCAGGACCCCACAGTTTATGGGAGAAGACAGAAGCATGGAGGCAATTCTAAAGCAGTGATTGTTAGTCTGGGCTGCACATTGGGATCACCTGGGGAACTTTGAAACATCCTGATGCCCAGGCTGCACTCCAGAGCAATTAAATCAGAAATCCCTGGGGCTAGAACCCAAGCATCAGTATTTTTTTAAGCTTCCTCAGAGAGTCCAGTGTGTTGCTAGGCTAGAGAACCATGACTAAAGCAAACAAACTGGGAAAAGGAGTTACAAAGCACTGTATGAACATGGACTCCACAGCCATTCTGCAGATCTTAATTTTCGTTTCCACCGTATGACTGTAATTTAGCCCATGAATGTGGAAAATACAACCACTCATTGTAACCTTGGGAAGAATGTAGATCAGTCTGATTCTGAGGCATTTAGGGACTATATAGTCTGGGAGGCGTGATCTGCAGAAAATTATGTCTCTAAGGGGAAGAGGGCCAAAAAAAGATCAACCTAGAAGGATGTCCCCTAAATTCATTCCACATGCTCTCTCCCTCCCTTGGAATGTTTTTTCTGTTTGTTATGTTTTTTGTTTTTTTGTTTTGTCTTGTTTTTTACCCCTTGTCTGTCTGAAGAAGTCCTCTTCATCCTCCAGGTCCCCAGCTTACACCTCACCTCCTTTGTGAAGCCTTCCCTTTCCTCCCCCCATCCCAAACAAAATTGGGTCCCTATTTTTCTCTGCCACTTAGCTCCCTGCCTGTTAGTTATAATTATAGAATTTAGTTACACTATGGCAGACAGCTTATTTATACACTTACCTGTCATGGGCCTTACTTGTCTTTGTTTCCTAGTACCTAGCACAGTTTACTGGTTTACTGAATGAATAGAGACGCAGCACTTTTAGGCGCAGTCAGAAAAGTCATGCCATCATCAGGGGAGACCTAGACTCAGGAACTCCCCAGACTTCCTCATCCCATTTCTAAGCGGCAGGATCCTCCGCTTCCAGGCAGGTGTGGGGTGAGGGTGGCTAGAGAAATCAGCGGACACACTCATTGGTGTAAAGCAGCTGGAGGAAAGGATGGAAGAAGGCCTTGCAGCGCTTTGGTGGTAGCGGTGATCTTGAGTTTCATCTGCAGAGTTTTGCTGTGAGAGGAAGAAAGAAAAGGAAGGAAGTTCACAAGTTTCAAAGTATGTGTGTGACCCACAGAAAAGTGCCTGTGCCACCAAATCCTGTTTTGTTTAGGCCACAGGCATCCCCCAGAAGTTTAGAACAGTTCTTTCCTTCTGGGAAAATTGCTGGTCTCTTATTTTTAAGCTGACTCTTTTTTTTTTTTAATTGTGGAGTTTTTTAAAAAATGATTTTAAAGGTATTACACATATGAAGGTGAAAAGATTATTTCAGTTTTGTAAGTATGAGAGTCATACATTCCAGATTTTCCAGGACAGTGCTAATTTTAGATCTTCTGTCCTATTTTCAAACTGTACCCTTATTTTTTATATAGGAAGTATGGTTGCTCATCTTAAGATTTGCTATCAACCAGCCAGCCATGCTAAAGGTCTTTCAGTAATGAAAATGTCTAATTACCTTACATTTCTCTTTGAGAAATTAAGGAGGGCTGCTTCACGGACAAAAACAGCCTTGAAGGGAACATGGAACTGGCATTTAATATATTGCCCTGAGCTCCAGACTTTTGCTGAATGTGGTTTCTTGGTGGGGACAATATATATTAACACCCTCTCCCCACCACAAATTATTACAAAAATCTTTCAAGGAAAAATGGGTCATTAAGAGGTGCTCTTTCATAAAGAACTGTTCTGTAATTCTACCTCTAAAATTCAGAAAAGTTTCCCTGTGAAGTATAGTCATAGGAGCCCACCTGGTGGAACTGCTCTGTTATTATGGATCAGTTGCTATGCTTTCTTTCTGCTTGACAGATTCAGACCAAATTAAACCCCGGTGATCTGACTGCAGCCAAAGTCACCTCAATTTTAATTGAATGGCCCATGATGATACAATCTTTTTACCTATTAAAAAGTATAACTATTTTTTCCTCACTGAATAGTAGGAAAAAAAATTCAAGGCTGAGCGAAGTTCAAGTTGGTTGCTTTTAATCGTCTGAATGCCATAAGGTTTCTAGTAACCTTGTTACATTTTTTAGGGGACATCTTGTATATTCTAAAATCAGTGTCATTTTATGAAACAATGACAACAGAATAGTATCAAAATATGTCATTGATAGGTAGCACATTATCTTTTGGAAAAAAAAACAGGCTATTTTTATGTGTCATTAAATTAGGAGCTACTTCTGGCTCACATTAAAGTGTTATGTTTGCCCCACGTGCTTCCATAATACTTCTATAAAGGAAATTCTGCAGTAAGGACAGGGTTCTTCCCAGTGGCCAGCCATGTTCCTGTTAGCTATTTCCAGAGCTGACCTCTGGGTGTTTCCACTTGCTCAAGGTTTCCTCCCTCGCAGCCACAGCCTTGCAGCCTCACAGCCTCGTTACTTTAGTGTTGACATTCAGGAACGTCTCACATCCTTGCCGGAATTCCAACAGCGCTTCAGCTGGGGGTAGTACCCTTACCATGAGCGAGATTTGAGCTCCCTAACTCTCTGTGATGTCAGTGCATGAAGAGAACAAGGATCTGTATAGGAGTGGGGCTTGCTGTGAGTTCTACCACATTTGATTTAGGGTCAGGGGAGGTGGGGGCCAGGGAGAGCCTGAGCTGGGATCAGCTGAACAGCCTTCAAATGAAGGAGAAATGGGGCCAGAGCTTTTTCTGGAGAGTAGTCATGTTTTCCTGCCGACGCACAAGTCCTACCCATTGACAAATGACAACCGATCTAAGCATCAAATAAAATCGTTAGCTTTAGGAATCAGTGTGTGTAACCATTTTAACAGGAGGCCTCATTCTTCTTTTCTTATCCAGAACTAAGAGGGAAAAAATGAACATGGTTTTTGCTCACAGAATGGATAACAGCAAGCTGCCTTTGGTTATTCCTACACTTCTGGTGCCCCTCCAAAACCACAGCGGCACGGAAACGGTCACCCCTCTGCTGAGCCATGACCTGACGGAACTTCCCGAGGAGCACGGCTGGATGAGCAACAGAACAGGCCTGCAGTATGGACCGAAACTCGGGGAAGTGGCCGCAGCCAGCATTTTCTTTGGGGCCTTGTGGTTGTTTTCTGTCTTTGGCAATTCCCTGGTTTGTTTGGTCATCCATCGGAGTAGGAGGACTCAGTCCACCACCAACTACTTTGTGGTCTCCCTGGCATGTGCCGACCTCCTCGTCAGCGTGGCCAGCACGCCTTTTGTCCTGCTTCAGTTCACCACCGGCCGGTGGACGCTCGGCAGCGCCCTGTGCAAGGCTGTGCGGTATTTTCAGTATCTCACCCCGGGCGTCCAGATCTATGTCCTCCTCTCCATCTGCATAGACCGGTTCTACACCATCGTCTATCCTCTGAGCTTCAAGGTGTCCAGAGAAAAAGCCAAGAAGATGATTGCAGCATCATGGATCTTTGATGCGGCTTTTGTGACCCCCGTGTTCTTCTTCTACGGCTCCGACTGGGACAATCACTGTAACTACTTCCTCCCTTCCTCTTGGGAAGGAACTGCCTACACTGTCATCCACTTCTTGGCAAGCTTTGTGATTCCCTCTGTCCTCATAATCTTATTTTACCAGAAGGTCATAAAATACATTTGGAGAATAGGCACTGATGGCCGAACAGTGAGGAGGACAATGAACATTGTCCCAAGGACAAAAGTGAAAACGATCAAGATGTTCCTCATTTTAAATCTATTGTTTTTGCTCTCCTGGCTGCCTTTTCACGTAGCTCAGCTGTGGCATCCCCATGAACAGGACCATAAGAAAAGTTCCCTTGTTTTCACAGCTATCACATGGATATCCTTTAGTTCCTCAGCCTCTAAGCCTGCTCTCTATTCAATTTATAATGCCAACTTTAGGAGAGGAATGAAAGAGACTTTTTGCATGTCCTCGATGAAATGTTACCGAAGCAATGCCTATACTATCACAACCAGTTCAAGGATGGCCAAAAAAAACTATGTTGGCATCTCAGAAATCCCTCCCATGGCCAAAACTATAACCAAAGACTCCATCTATGATTCATTTGACAGAGAAGCCAAGGAAAAAAAGCTTGCTTGGCCCATTAATTCGAATCCACCAAATACTTTTGTTTAATTTCTCAGAATTCTTTCAATCCTTGTTATGCACCAGAGATTAAAAAATTTAACTATAAAAACAGAAGCTATTTATATATTTTTTCAATCAACTTTCTGAGGGAAATGTTTTATTTTGTAAAAAAAATCACTGACTATTGATTTTAGTTTCTGTGTTTTTTTATTTTAGTTGCTTTTTGTTTTAGGGAAAGCTTTCACCTTGAGCTTATAGTCAACAGTCCTTTTACTATATTAGTTATGTGCATTTAAAAAAAGAATGCTTTCCTACTTTTTATTTACCAGTAGGTCCAAAAAGCATAAACCATAGACACAGTGTTTGATGAATGATCCAACCTGGTTTTATTCTGTTTCCTTTTTCTCTTCCCTACTGAAATTTTGTAACTGGGCTTCTGTTCCAAATGAAATCTCCTGTGTGACACATTTCAGACAGAGACTTGTATTTCTTCTACCAAGCAACATTTAGGAAGTGTTAATATTGTATATATTTTTATATTACCTTCTTCCAAGTAATCACTGTCCAGACCTGCTACGGAGAGCACTCCATATATTGGAATATACTGGAACTTGCAGGGCAATCTTTCGTGACTGAATTTTAATCAGGATTCTTAGGAAAAGAAAGTTTATAGAGTTGCCTAATTTCTGTCTCTGTCTCTTTTTCTGTGTCTCTCTCATTTTCATTCTCCCTTAACCTAACCAGCTAATGATGCCATAAAAAATCTGAAGTCACCGTGATGTTTTCCTCACATCTGTGTCCCATCTAGGTTGTGTTAGGATGTTTACTTCCCTTCTGAGTTAAACTCAAGCCAATGAGCATGCGCCTTTGCTGGGCAAGCCCAGAATATTCCACAGGGAGAGATGTGGGTGGCATCTCTGTGCCCTGCAGTTCAGGCAGATGGCCCTTCTGCCTGGTGACACCCCTGCACACTGGGACAGCAAGGACAGGGAGCATGTTCCTTCTCCTGGACACTGGAGGCTGCTTCTCCAGCCAACGCCTTCTGCCCCTCATCTCTCTCCGGGATACATCATCCCACCCTCACCTAGCTCATACTCGTCTTTGCCTGTGGTAACTCGAGATTTTTCTTCTCTGGTTGCCAGGTCTCCGTTACATCAAATCTAGGACCAGCACACTTTTAAAAATGTACTTATTTAAACAACAGAGGGTTTACAGGCAAGACCAGTGTGCATTTTCACACCCTTGCTAGCAAGAATTGCAAATCATAATTTCAGTTGTTTAGCAATTTTACCTGTATTATGTCATTTTATCCTCTCAAGAACTCTGATGTCCTTATTATTATCTCTGTCTTGTAGATGAGGAAACTGGGACTAAGAGTTGTGTGACTTGTCCAAGTCAAAGTGCGGCGGAGCTGGTATTCACACCCAGGTCCTCTAACTGCAAGTCTGTTGCTCCTTCTTTGACGTGACAGGTGTCTCTCTGGGGAACGCATGAGAGACAAACCCATCCAGGCCTCCGCAGGCCTCCTTGCTGCTGCCTGGGTGGAAATCTGAGGTTTAAGAGAGCGTGGCATTCTTAAAAGGAGTGTCCAGTTGAAATTTAATGAGCTGGCCCTCACTTTTTCCTTGGCTGCAGCTGGGTTTCTGGGCTTGTGGTGCCGAACATCAGAGGTAGGAAAGAAGCCTGTACATCTCACCTCACAGACACAGGAAACAAGACCAGACTGGGTTAGTGTTTGAGGCAAGGAACAGCGACAATAAAATATTCCATCCATAAAAACTCTACCGAGCTGATGTGTTTAAGTGGAGATGTGGCCTTCGGTCAACAAAGCCAAAAAGAATATCTTGTGTTTTTCTTCCTTTTCTTTCTCCTCCTCACATTATTCCTTAGCCCATCAGCTAATGGCACTCAAATGACAGAGTGAGCCAGAAGTTTATGTCACTTGGCCTTTGAATTTTATGGTTCAGAGCTGTTAAAAAAATAGAAAAGATCCCCCACTACCGCAGTACTTTCATTTTTTTATTTTTTAAAGTTAGATTGTAAAAACTAAATTCACTTTAATTTTATTATATGTGTATATTAGGTCTCAGTTTAAACCAAAAAAGGCTAGATGATCGCTAAGTTCCATTCTGACTTAAATATTCTGTAAATTTTACCCCAGTGGATGGAAATTCAGTGAGACAGTCATACAAATTCTTGTTACTGAGATTAGTTGTCTTTTTAAACCCAAATAATGACAAGAGTGTTAATCAAGTCACAAT